>NC_030828.1:64888060-65213527 GCF_001704415.2 Capra hircus
CGGTGCTCCATGTGTAAGGACAGCGCTTTCTCTTTGCCCACAGGAGGGAAATCACACAGTGCCTACTATGGTGCAGATGACGGCGGCTGGAGTGGTAATGTAATTATGGCGCGTCTCCCATTGGTGGAGGTGTCGGTTCAAATCCCCCTCTCGGCACCAGGCCAGGAACTCACAGAGGGGAGAGACTGTGTTCTTATTCAATTAATCAGTTATGCCCTCGCTTCACATCTGTAGGCTCTCTGCCTGTAAACACCCTCTGTGTGTGAAGTCTCTCAGTCGTGTCAGACTCTTTGCGACCCCGTGGACTGTAGCCCACCAGGCTCCTCCATCCATGGGATTCTCCAGGCAATCCAGGAGTGGGTTGCCGTTTCCTTCTCCAGGGGATCTTCCCGACCCAGGGATCGAACCCAGGTCTCCTGCATTGCAGGCAGACGCTTTAACCTCTGAGCCACCAGAGGTCTTTCCCATCTTTAAATGCAGACACACAGACACAGAGGATGAAATGGTTGGAGAGCATCACCGACTCGATGGACATGAATTTGATCAAACTCCGGGAGATAGTGGAGGACAGAGGAGCCTAGCGTGCTGTAGTCCATGGGGTCACAAAGAGTCAGACACGACTTAGTGACTGAACAACAACAACACACACACACACACAACCTTTTGCAAAATGAAGCCCTTTCCCATCTCACCCTCTTTCTTCGTATTCACTACTACTACTACTAAGTCGCTTCAGTTGTGTCCAACTCTGTGTGACCCCATAGATGGCAGCCCACCAGGCTCCGCCGTCCCTGGGATTCTCCAGGAAAGAACACTGGAGTGGGCTGCCATTTCCTTCTCCAGTGCATGAAAGTGAAAAGTCAAAGTGAAGTCGCTCAGTCGTCTCCAACTCTTGGTGACCCTATGGACTGTAGCCCACCAGGCTCCTCTGTCCATGGGATTTTCCAGGCGAGAGTGCTGGAGTGGGTGCCATTTCCTATTCACAGCTGTGGTTTATTGCCTCCAATGCCTCACCTCCGACTCAGTCCCTCCGTATCCTGCCCCCATGCTGCCCCAGAGAAACCCACCTAACCTGCCCCAGTGGCTTCTTCCCAACCTTGGTCTTAATTGATGTCTTTGCCTCATGGGGAACCAATGACCCTCCCCTTCCTCACTCTCTTGTCTCTCTTGGCATGTGGGATTTCTCCGTATTTACAAACATGAGGGATTCAAGAGTGTTTCTGGATGTCAGGGAAGGAGCCGGTGGATTGTAAGGAACTGGAAATTCAGAGCCAGAAGGGGTATTGGGGTGACCGGAGGAGAGGAAGCCAGGTCTGGTCCCTCCCCGCCTTTGGGCAGCTTCTGTTTCCTTTGTGAACTCCTGTCCTTTCCCATAGCTGAAAGGCTGCTGGATCCTAGGGCTCTGTCTCTGGCAAATCTCTGTCTCTCCATCTCTGTGGTCCCCTGTCCACTCTCCGGCACCGCTGTCTGCAGCTCCCCGCCCCGGGGTCCCTCCTGGAGCCACAGAGCTTACAGTTCAGACCCTCCCCTCCTGCAGGGACGGCCCCTTCCCCTCCCACTTCCCTCACCTGGTCCTGGCTCCTCCAACACCCAGGCAGCAGGGCGCGTGGCTGGGTGAGAAGTCAGAGCCGGGGAAAGTCAAGTGGGGAAACTGAGGCCTGTGAGGGGGAAAGTTTTCCCCAGGATCACCTAGGGCCCTCCCCAAGTCCTGATGCCCGGCCCTGAGCAGCCACTTGGCCGAGTCGGCCCCCTGCCCCCAGCCTAGAGTGGGGTTCACTCAGCTCGTGGTATGTTCCCCGAATCCACAGTCCACTGCATTCTTCTCGTTACAGGGGCCACAATCCAGGCACTGCTCCAGGCCAGTGCACCCCCAGAGCAGCGAGGGCCAGGGTTCCAGCCAGGAGACCTGGGTTCAAATCCCAGCTCTGCCTGGAAGGAGGCCCCTCCAGCCTGTTTCCCTGGCTTGGAAGGAGGTGGTTGGGTCTGGCGATGCTTCTGGTTTCATGGGCTCTTTTACTTCTGCCCTTCTGCCCCTGCTCTGGGCACTTAGAGGCCCCCCTAAACTTCCATGTCAGGGACTCCAGGCCTCTGCTCCCAGCTGGGTGAGGCCCCAGGACCTGAGCACGTCGGAGGATGGGAGGGGTCCTCCTGGACTCCTGGGCTCAAGCCCGCCCTCTGCCCCAAGCTCCCGGGTGACAGTGCATCCCCTTGCCTCGCCCCACGTGGTGCCTTATCCCTCCCATCCCCTCGCACCCCGCCCACATCTCTGTAAATAGCCCTTTATTAAAGTCTCCCCGAATCAACCATCTTGTGTGTGCCATCTGTTTCCCACTGGGGCCCTGCCTGAATCTTGCAGGCCTCACGAGTCCTCTGGTTTGGTCTCCTTGTTAACTCAAGCTGTCAAGTGGGGAATGACGAGGCTGGGCCCAGATCCCCAGGGATGAATCGTGGGTTCTGGACCGGGGAACAGTTCAACCTCAGGGCACATGGGCCTGGATGGTGCGCGTAAGGAACCTGGATGGTGACAGGCCTTTGCGTGGTGCATTTGCGTCCTGCTGCAGTCAGCAGCAGCCTCGTTTCAGAGGCAGGCAGCAGGTAGCTCTGAGCACCGACTGAGGACCTAGTGCTAGGGGGGTGCCCAGCCTCTTTTTCATGCACGACTGTTCCGGAGAGGGGTCACAGCTGCACTATAACCCCTGGGAACGAACAGCATTCCGGGGGGGCCCAAACCAGCTTCCCAAGCTCACCCACCACCCACACAGCCACCACCCACCCTCCGTGCCCCTTCCCTTCTCCAGCCAGCCCCGCTGGTGCCTAGAAACTATTCAGAAAACAACAAATGCAAGATTGTTCCTTGTATCTTCTTCACTTAGCGGGGAGGGGGCGGCGAACAACCATGACCAGGGTGAGAATGAGCCAGCAGGGTCCCCTCCATGCGTGCACGGATCAATCTCGGTCCTGATGCCAGCCGTGACCAGCACAGGCTTCTGCCTGCCGCTCATGGAGGGAAGGCAGAATTAAATAAAACACGATCAGAAATAATTGGCCCATTGGAGAGAGGCAGGAGAAAGGTGCTGAAAAGAAGCTCATCTCCAGGATGGAGACAAATCTTCACAGGGAAGAGGGGCTCCCCAGGCTTGAAAAGACTATGTCTGCACCCCAAGGTGCCCCTTATCCCTGCCAGATGCATCCGCATTGCATCGCTGATAAGATGGAGCAATTCGATTCCACAGATGCTTAATGAGACCCTACTGTGTGCCTAATTCTGAGCGTGCAGCCCTTGGGGAGCCAAAACGGGTTTGGAAAAGGCAGGAGTCCTTCCTTCCCACTTCCTTCCTTCCTTCCCGCTTCCTTCCTTCCTTCTTGCCTGCAAACCGCAGGGAGGTGGAGTTTGGCAGCCTGGAGACTGAGACAGGCCTTGGTGAGAGAGGCTGGTGGTGTGGACCAGACGGTGGCTAGGATGGGGATGTGGGAGGGGATGAGAGGGCCTGTGGGGGAGGTACGGCTCCCAGGACGTGGGGGCTACGAGCTTGTGAACTTGGAAGGCCGAGGGAGGTGGCGGTGGCCTTTAAGGAGGCGAGTGGGTCCGAGTCCTCGAGGGCAGGCTCTCCAGGCCCCGGGGCTCCCACCCAGGCACCAGCTTCAGAGTGACACAGCCAGAGAGAGCTGGGCTCTCCCCTTGTGGACGGCTGGGTAGCCAGAGGCAGGGTGGGGAGAAGGCAGCGAAGAAAATGAGGCGGAGGAGACAGGGCAGCCACCTTCGGAAGCAGGCTTTTGTTCCCCAACTGGAGCCCTCTTCTAGTGACAGGACTTCTCCTCTGCTTTGAGCCTGTGGGCTTCCTGGTCAGATTTCAGACACATCTCTTAATAAACCCAGAGGTTCTTCAAAACACTTTACAATCAACTTTCAAAGTCATCCTGACGGGGCACTCAACCCCGACACTGTGCTTCTAAACTCGGTCAGCATCTGGCTGGGTGATGTTGGGAGAATCGATCAACCTCTCTGGGCCCCAGCCTCAAGTTCTGCAGCTAATAGGGGAGCCCCTACAGGTGGAGAGGAAAGAGGAACGGACATTTGTGTGCACCTATCAAATCAAGGCTCATCCTTAAAGACCATGCTTGAGTCTGGGAATACCAAGAAACCCCACGTATGTTGGGTAGGGGAAGAAGCTGGGGTCCCCTCAGGCTGAATGTCCCCTGCCCAGCACCCGACGAGCTGGCAGCTAGGTGGGGACCCGGGAGGCACAGAGCGTGACCACAGGAACGGGCTCGTGGAGGGCAGCACCCAGCAGCCAGGCCCTGGGGGAGTGGGAGCGCTGACATTCTACATCCTTTGTCACTGCACTGCAGGGTCCTGGTGGGGAGGGAACAACGTGAGGTCACCACTGCAACCTTGGGACCCCCTTAGGGGAGCCCAGTTTGAGGGGTCGGCTACCCCTGGAATCCAGCGATCAGGGGTGGCCAGAAGGCGCTGGCTGGAGAGGCGGGGGCCAGTTGCTAGGACACAGGATCTTTGCGAGGGGCCTGCAGTTACCCTCTGAGAACACTTGGTGCCTCATTCATTTATTCATTAACTCACTTAATCCACAAACACCCGGTGGGTAGCCCTGCTGGCCCCCGGATGTGGGTTGCAAGACTGAGCAAGGCGCTTCTGGCCCCAATGAGGTCAGGCACTCGTGCAAAATCCGTGCAAAATCCGTCAACACCAGGTGGGGAGATGTGCTGGGGCGGGAGGTGCGGCAGGGGCCTGGGGTGAGGGGGCGAGGGGAGGCCGCGGGCTCTCTGGCTTCCAGTCCTGGGCAGGTTGGAGGACTTGGCAGGTGGCGGGAAGGTCTCGGGGAAGGAGGGGAGAGAGGACAAGCAGGTGATGCCCCTGACCTCCTGCCTGGCTGTCCCAGGGTCCTGCAGGGCACAGGGCAGTGCCTTCTTCCGCCAGAGATCCCTAACGCCTGGGAGGCAGCAGGACGATGGCAACATTCTTTGAATATAATTGAATGAGAATACTAATGCTTTCTTACAAATACGGGAATAAATATAGTACGGGACCATCTGAAATTCCTCGAGAGCTGTCTGTTTTCACATCCTTGGACTTGACAGGTGTGGCAGATGGAGCCACGAAGCACAGCCTCTTCTTCTTAGACCCAGACTCTGGATGGAAAGAGGCTGTGATCTGGCCACAGTCACCACCCCCCTAAATCCTCAGCTGGGGTCAAGATGAAGGTCCTCCTTCTAGGGGCTCAGGGCTTGAGAGGATGGTTTCTTTGTGGCTAAAGGAGGTCTCCTGTTTACCCTCGTTCGATTGACCCCCAGGCACCTTGCCGGAGCCTGTGGTGAGCATCCTGGCTGGACCCTCCTGGGAAGGTGGGTGGGTAGGTATGGCAGAGATGGGCGGCAGTAGCTCAGCCCACTTCCCAAGACTTGGCACAAGTCAGGGCAAGATGTGTCCGTGGGTCGACCATAGTATGAGAGAAAGGGGAGAGACTGAAGAACATTCCAGAATAGATGAGAGGGGGTTCAGATCCAAAATGCTGAAAGTTCTGTAACGTTCTTTCTGCAGCCTACCTCTGCCCCAGTCACAGTGGACAACCCACAGTCTTGAACCATCACATGCCCGCACGCCCAAAGGTCCTCCCGCAATGGCACACCCTCACACACTCAACCCGAGGACCAACCCCCTCCTGCCCATGTGTGCACAGCTCTCCCAGCACACGCCCCCTTGGAGGGCAAAGGTCTCTGACCTCTAGGTCTCCCCTGCCCCTTGAACTCTCACGTGCGTGAGAGAGACGACCTTGGGGTCCATCTCTGTACACATCCCACCCCCAGCACAGCCTCCAGCGCACAGTAGGAGCTCAGCTGATGCTGAATGGATAAATGGCTACATTTAAAGAGCTACGCCTCCGTTTTATGGAAAATTAACTTCTGGGAATTTCTGATGAATGAAGAATTACTGTACTTTTTGCCAAAGCCTGCAAAGACAGGCTAAGTGATGAAAAGACTCCTTTCTCCTCTTGGTCTTGATTTTCCTCCCTCCTGGCGGGGGCGGGGCGGGCGGGTGACGGTGTGAGTTTACCTATAGGGTGTGGGGGTGGGGCGGGGAGCTGTCATTAACTCTTCTGGAGACCCCTGAGAGCTCCCCACACACGCACAGCATGACTCAGTGGCGCCCTTTAAGAGGATAATTTGATTGATGACGTGGACAATTAGACTTGTGAACTTGACATCCACGTCGATTCCAATGGCGAGAAAGGAAGCGAGAAAAATCTATTTTTGAATCCTACCATCCGAGGAGGATGAGAAATCAGTAAGAGGCGCGACTGGGTAGAAGTCAACGCTAAAGACGAACCCAGACCAAGGCGCTCTTGTCCGCGTCCCTGCTGGGGAGCCGAGGCTGTTCCTTCCCCATGTCACACGTCACACGCAGGCCTGTGTGGGGGGCTCGGGCCCCCAGCGGCCCCGCCGAGACCCCCGCAGTGGGCCCGGTGCTGTCACAGACCTCCCCAGGCCACATTCTCCCACCCAGCTGAGCGCAACGCCACTCCAGATTGAAGAGGCTTCTCTCTGATGGAACTGGAAACCAAGCCGTCATGTTCTCAGATCCGAAGTGTACTCGGGTGTGTCTCTCATTTCTCTCCATCCTCCACCCCCAAGCCCCTCCCCTTGGCAGAAAAAAAGATAATTTCTCTCTCCAAAGATGAACTTGAGCTTTGGAAAAGAACTGTCATCACGGCAGTCACGCAGCTCCGCGGTGTTTGCAAGAAGCGCTAAAAGCCCCCGACCCAAGGAGAGGACAGCGGGGTCCCGGGGGTGTCTCGCTCCTCCTGTGGGCCCTGCTCTCTCCCACCACGCGGCTGGCGGAGCAGAGAGCCAGAGGCTCGGAGTCCCTGAAGCCTCTGGCGTGAATCCCAGCTCTGCTATTCATTAGCTGAATGCCTGTCTCGGTGTCTTCACACCTCAGTGTGCTCATCTCTGAAGTGGGCCTTGCCATCTTGACCCAGTCCAGCCGTGAGGAGGCCCTGATGAGATTCAGCTAAACCCGAATCTAAGTCCCAGGGGTGCATCAGAAAGCGGCAGCAAGGCAGCCCCCATTTGCTGCAAACCCGTACTCGCAGTCCCTAGGATATTTCAGCTTTAGGGCCAACAGGGAGCCCTGATCTTTCTGCACTGGGCTTGACTAGTTGTGGGAGCAGTGCCATGGGAAGTGCCATGGGCTTCCCAAGTGGTGCTGGCGGTGAAGAACCCACCTGCCAGTGCAGGAGATGCAAGAGACGCAGGTTCGATCCCTGGGTTGGGAAGATCCACTGGAGGAGGGCATGGCAACCCACTCCAGTATTCTTGCCTGGAGAATCCCATAGGCAGAGGAGTCTGGTGGGCTACAGTCCATGGGGTCTCACAGAATCAGGCACAACCCAAGTGACTTAGCACGCATGCCGTGGGAAAAGGTGCCTCTCAGGCAGGGCCAGGGGAGCTGGGTCCTCTCCTGGAGGGAGGGTGGAGGATGCAGCATCTGGGGGCAAGAGGGAACCAAGGCTCCTGGTAGGCCTCACCAGGCCTCAGTTTCCCCAGCTCTACTGTGTTCCCCTAGGGCTGGACCAGTAGGGGCGCAGAGTTGGGTGGCAAGTTGGGGCTGAAGCCCCACCCCCAGACTGCCTTGCCCCCGCTGCGGGCACCCAGGATTATTAGCTGGTCTCCTAGGCTCCTCCAGCTGGACCCTGCTGGGCTTCTCTGATCAGTGATTCTCTCTTTAATCAAGGGCAAAGGGGGCTGGTGAAGGCCGGGGGCCATGTAGTGTTTGGAGAGTGGGGAGAGGGAGAGCAGTGGAGGGAAGGGGAAAGGGCTGGAGAGCACATTTCTTTGATTCCCTCAGAAAACTTTCAATCATCACCAGCTCCCTTGCTGCCCTGGAAGGCTGAAGCCCAGCCTCGGTTTTTTCTTAACCAGAGGACCAGTTGCTGTCTTGCTCCTGCTTGCTGGGTTGGGGGGCGGGGGAGGGGCGGGGAAGCAGGCAGGGCCGCCCCGGTTTAGCAAAGGGATGGAGTTCAGCTCGGTCGGTCGGGTAGGTCCAACCTCTGCTACCTGTGTGGACCACCTGCCATGCCAGGCTGTGATGAGCAGGGGCCAAGCATCTTCCGAGGGAGGGGCCATCCGCCTCTTCTGAAAAGGGGTGGGGGGAGGGGAGGGAAGTACAGAGAGAGGAGGGGCCGCCCTGTGCTCCCCTTCAGGCCCCAGGGTGTGCTTGCAACCAGCAGGCGGTGTTGACTTCTCCCCAAGGGGCTGGATTGGCATTTTCGTTCTTTCTGTGCAGCCTGGAAGCCTGTGACAGTCGCCAGCCTCCCCTCCCCGCGGCTTCTCAGCCACCCTTTCTCGGTGTCTGCCTGCTGAAAAGAAATCTCAGGTCTCCTGAATTTACAAACCCTTTGTTGAGACTAGAGCAAAGCGACAGAAAGCTCTAGGCTTATAGATCCGGGCAGGCAGGAACACCCCACCAGCCTCCCAGCAGCGGCTCTGCGAGGGCTCTGGTGGAGGGCTCGGCCTGCCCGACTGGACAGGCACCTCATCCCTGGCCAGCAGCTCTCTCTGGCCGCCTGGGGTGGAGGCCCGGTGGTGGCAGCTGTTGCAGGAGCAGGAAGGGGCCAGGTCTTGTGAGTACGGTGGGTTTCTACTTACGAAAACCAGAGTTCCTTTGGGGGACAAGTGTGCTATACCCATCCTTGTTTCTAGACAAGGAAGCTGGGCTTAGAGTGGAAGTGACCAGAGCTCAGCAGGCAGGGAATGGAGCTGGGGTTAGCAAGCAGGTGCCAACCGGCCAGGGGAGTGCCCTTTCGGCCTTAGCTCATGACATTTGGGCTCCGGAGGAAGTCTGTGAGGGAGACCGCCCTCCCAAGGCCCCCCTCCGTTTCCAAGACAAGGGAGGGCAGTGGTGGGAAGGGACCCAGGTAGGGAAGGGAGGAGTCTAGAGGGGGCACACTCCGTGGCTGCCAGCCCTCACCCCTGGTGCTTGGTACTGTCCATACAGGCACGCGGTGACTTGGTGGGAGGAGAGGTGGGGAGGAGCTGCTGGGTCCTGAGGTCCCCCGCCCCTCTTTAGGGTCTGGCTGGCAACCCAGCCCTCCCTTCCTCCAAGGATAATTTTGGAGGCTGAGGTCAGGGTCCTCAGGATGGGTGGCGGTCAGAGGAGCTCCAATGGGCCTCCGGCCACTCCCATTGTAGCCCAGGGGCCTCAGGCAAAAGTCCTTCCATCTCTGGACTGTTTCTTCACTTGAGAAGAGCATTCCTGGGAGAGAACGAGGTCACCGAAAGGCAGGGGCCGTGGGGTGGGAATCTGGTTGGGCGTCTACTGCGTGATCTTTCTCCAAAGCCATTCCCAAAGCAACCCCTGCTTCTAGATCTTCAGCAGAGGCGGACAAGGAAGAGGCGCCGTCCACAAGGGGGTGGGGGTTTCCCTCCAGCCTCCAGGAGGCCACCCAGACTAGGTTCTGCTTCTAGGGTGTGGACTTAGGGCCTTAGGGCCAGCAGGGTGTGAGGTGGGGGCTCCCCCTGGCCTGACTTGCCACCCCCATCCCAAGGACAGTAAGTCTGTTCTCAAACCTGCCAGGGCCCGATAAGATGGCCCAAAGGCCAGGTTCAGAGAGGCAGAGATCACCCCCCCACTCCGGTGTGGTGGGAAGAGTAGGCCAAGAAATGGGTGGGTACCCCTGCGTACCCCTCCCAGCCCTCGGCATCTGTCTGCAAACTAACGGATGCAAGTGAAGCCCACACTGAAGATCCATCTGCTCAGGACCTTCTGGTATCCTCCCCAGAGGTTACACACCCGGGATTCCTTTCTACCACCTCCCATGCTCGCCTAGAGGTCCTTCTCCATTTCCCTAAACCTCCCCGATAGGGATGGGCCTAGAGGGTGGTTGGCCCAGAAGAGTGTGGGGCTCTAAGTCTGGGCTGGAACTCTCAGGGTCTCTGGCAGGGTCCCCACCCCCCACCTGCTCTTCTGTGTGACCCCCAGCTGGAGGCCTCCCAGTGGATTTGGAACACCTGCCGAGTGCCGGGTGTGCAACTGTGCGTGTCAGTGTGAGCATACTTGTGAGCTTGCCTGCATATGTCACGGTGGGCAAAGATGGACATGATGGGGCCTGTGTGTGCGTGAGTGCTGGGTGCCCGTATGCGTGTCTTGATAAGCATGTAACCAAGAGCCTGACATCTGTGAGTTTCCAGGACAGTGTATGTGTGCGTGTGTGTAAATATCAGGTGTATGAGAGCCTTCCGGCGGGACTAGGGCCTGAGGGCATGTGTGTGGGTGTATGCGATGGAACATGTGCCCAAGTGTCTGCATGTTCACCAGGGTATTCGCATGTCCAGGTGCGCACGAGGCTGCACACGTGCCTCTGTGCACACGGCCTGGCACATGCTGAGGACGCCCCAGGTTTCGTAACTGCACGTCCTCTGCCTGTCTGCGTGCCCATGACTGAGCAAGCATGTGGCGCTCCCGGCCATGTCTATGACGTGCGCGTGTATTGCAGGGTGTGTGTGTCGCAGTGTGTCAGGGTTGCCGTGTGTGCTCCCACAAGAGTGCCTACAATTTCCCCCCGCGTGTTTATGGCTAGGAGTGTGGGTGCCCCAAGGCTTCTCCTAAGTGTTCTTCCCGCTGCGTGTGCGGTAGTGCGCGTTTTCCCCGTCTCTAGAGCGTGCGTTTGTGTGTTTCTGGGTGCGTGAACCATGCCATGCGTGCTCGGGACCTTGGCGATCAGTGCTCTGGTGTTTCTGTGCGTGCTTCTCTATTCCGAGCGCGTCTTCGCATCTTCCTGGGGTCTGTGGCCCAGCCCAGGTTCCGCTACCGAGACTTGTCCTAAGCCGGGCGGTGTGTGCGCGCCCGTGTGCCGTCCTGTGGGGGCAACGTGTGCCCAACGCGCGCGGGGTACCTGTGCCCGTCTAGCCAAGAGTGGCCCGCGTGCGCGAGCGGGTTTCCGGGACACCGCAGTGGTGGGGGGCGGCCCCGCGAGGGGCGGGGGTCACAGGGACTGGCCGGCGCCGGCCCCGTGCGCGCGAAGGCGGGGGCGAGGGGCGGGGGCCGCGGGGGGGCCGCGGTACGAAAAGGGCGGCGCGCGCGGCGGCGGCAGCAGCTCGGCGGCGGCAGCGGAGAGCGCAGCGCGCAGCCCGGTGCAGCCCTGGCTTTCCCCTCGCCGCGCGCCCGCGCCCCCTTTCGCGTCCGCAACCAGAAGCCCAGCGCGGCGCCCGGAGCAGGTCCCGCGCCCGCGCCACTCCCAGGACCGCGCCCCCGACCGCCCCGCGATGACCGCGACCGCAGCCCTCCTGCCCGTCCTCTTGCTCCTGCTGGCTTTCGGCCGCAGTGCCCATGGTGAGCCCCCCGGCGGCCCGGCTCGCGCCCCCTCTGGGGAAGCCTGCGACGCCTCCCCGGCCGCCCGGTGCCCCGCGCGCCCCGTCCCGTGCGCCCCGACTCCCGCCTGTCCCGCCTAACCCTAAGCCCCGCGCCGTGCCTGCCTCGCCCCCTGTCACCCTCGCATGCCAAGCCCGCCCCTGGGGTCCTGAGTGGGGGGCGCGGGGAGCGGGAGGGGTGTGGGACCCCCGGGCCCCTTCCCGCCCAGCAGAAGTGGCGCTCGCAGGGGGCCGGTGCGCAGAGCGGAGGTATGGAGAAACGAGGTGATGCTGGGGAGCCCTCTGTGAAAACGCTCTGGGGTGCAACTTTGGGGGGGGTCTCTGCGTGTGCGCTCGGGAGCAGGCCTATGGGGGCTGTGGAGGGTGACTGCCGTCGTCGCCCCAGAGTCCCAGCCGGGAGCACAGGCCATGCCCCTCCCGCGTGGCGCTGGTCTAGGCGAGGGGCTGCGACACTCCTGTCTGCGGCGGCCATCTGTCCGTGACGCAGCATGCCCCCTTCGCGCAGGGCCCCCCCCACCACTGCGCCAGTGGTTATGGGGGGGCTGTCTGAAAAGCTGCTGAGAGTTAAAGTAAACGCACACAGTAGGTGCCTATTAAAGTGTTAGAATCTCTAAAGGGTGTCAGAATTGCAGTCTTGTCCGCAAAACCCTTGTTGGTCTTTTTAATATCAAGCGCCTGGGGTGGGGAGTTTGACCTGGGTGCCTGGCTTCGCTGGGATTAACCTTTGGAAAACTCAGACGCCTTACCTGTGAGCCTTCCAGGTGGACCTGTCTGAGCTTTCCCAAGCTGAATCCCTCAAAAATCTGTCCCCCGCCCCACCTTTAGCTCACTTTGTAACACAAAGTGAGGGTTTGGCCCAGTCCCTTGGGGTCAAGCTCTTTTGGTTCGCTGTCTCCTCATCTCTGCCCTGGAGGGCCTGACGTTTGTTGTTTCTCTGAGGGACGCTGGGTGTCTGACCGGACCCCGGGAGCTAGGCAGTGTGCTGTGATGACCCCAGACCCAGGAGCAGGCGGGGGCTTTCCCCTGGGTGGCTCTCGATGGCGTTCCTGACTGTGGGCCAGGCGGGTAGAGCCCCCGTGGGGCGGAGGCTGCTTCCCCGGCCTGTCGGGCCTCGTGCAGCGAATGGCGTAACCTTTCTTGTGCCCCAGGAGCTGAATGCTTCCCGGCCTGCCACCCTGAAAATGGATTCTGCGACGATGACAGTGTGTGCAGGTAATGGAGGGGCTCCCCAGAGGCAGCTTGTGGCGGGGACGGGTGGGGGGGGGTGCAGGGCAGCATTCTGAGGAGCTGTGACGCAGGCAGAAAAAGTAGGGGCCCCTGGACTGCAGCCGACAGCGCCCTCGCCCCCGCAGAAAACCAACTAGTGGGGGAGAGGGGTGGGGAGGAGGAGGACCGGGTGTCTGGGGATGGGGGGCGAGGGGGTGGACATGGTGCCACCGGCTCCTGTCTGTTTCCTCAGACGTGGGGGCGGGCAGGAGAGCCTCTTGCAGGGTGAGACCACTGCGGGCCACTGCGGCAAAAGGCAGCTCTTCCCCTGGCTCCTAGGGACCTCTCTGCCCAGCCCCTCAGCTCATCTCAAGTCTAAGCTCTCCCACTCAGGTGACTGGTGTTGGTTTCCTGCGGCCCACCGGCCTAGCACTGTGCAGAGACCCCCTCCCCGAGCGCTCTCAGTTCCACAGAAAGCCACCGCAACTCCCTCTCCACCCTTGTACCCCCCCACTCACGTGTCCCCATCTTTCTCCCCCACCGACCCCCGACAGGTGCCAGCCTGGCTGGCAGGGTCCCCTGTGTGACCAGTGTGTGACCTTTCCCGGCTGTGTGAACGGCGTCTGCGTGGAACCCTGGCAGTGCATCTGCAAGGACGGCTGGGACGGACACCTCTGCGACCTAGGTGGGCACCTGCCCCTGCCCTCCCCGTCCCCAGCCACCTCCTCCCTGCCCAGTGGGGTGGCGGCTGCCTCCCCTCCCCCTGTGGCCTTCGCCCAACACACCCAGCAGTCTGGATGGTAATGATCTGTGTGTCCGCTTCCCGCTGGCGCTGGGGGCTTCTCCACGGGGAGGGGCACTTACTGCTGCTCACCCAGCAGTGGGAAGGCACTGGGGTGGGGGGCGGCGGGGGGCTGCCCGTTGAATAAAGAGTCCCAAAAGGAACACGCCACACAAAGCTGAGAGGGTGGGGACGGCAGAAATCTGTCCTGGGGGAGGGGGGGCACTGAAGCTCAGAGAGGGGAGGGTCGCAGAGCCGATAAATTCACAGGCCAGGCTACTAAGGGTGCCGCAACACACAAGCAAACAGACGCGGAGAGGGTGCTGGGTGCTGAGCGCTGGGGCCAGTGGGCACCGAGTCAGGACCACCAGGACAGGGCTGGGGGCTGTGCTGGACACGAGGTCAGGTGTGGGGGCTGGGGGGTGGCAGGTCGGGAAAGGCTGAGAAGTAGCTCAAGTGCCGATTGGTGTTATCAGTTGATTTCATTAACTTATGCCATCTTTGCCCTCCACTACCCTGTGAGCAGCGGACACTTGGCTGTCACTGCATTTTCAGGCTGCAGAATGTTCAACCGAGCCCATTCTTGTTTGGCAAAACCTGCCCTGAAGCCCAGGCAGACCAGGGTCCTCGAGAAAATTCCCCCGGTGGTGTAGGCAGCTGCCATACGCCAGCGTCTGCAAAGACTGCCTGGTATCAGGAGGGAAACTGAGGCTCGGGGAAGCAACCGGGTCTGCTCATGACTCTTAGGAAGTCAGGAGAACAGCCGGCTGGCTACCAAACCCCACCCTCCGCCTCCAAAGTGGGTTCATTCTCATCGGCGGGGGGGGGGGGGGGGGGCTAACGCTTTCCTAGAGAAAACCCGAAGAACTGTAGTGTTACCGTCCCGCGAAGCTGGGCAGTAGGCTTCCCAAATCCCCCAGCATGCGGGTCTTTAAAGCACCCTCCCCCACCCCCGAACGATGCAAGTTTTTCCCTACAGCTGGCTCAGGCTCTGGCGAGCAGGGCTCGGCTCCCTGCAAGAACCTCTGAGCAGTTTGGGGGACCCAAGGGGGTCCCAGAAAAGCCACCATTGGGGATCAGGGCTTTTTAGCCCGGAGCCCCACTCTTTGTGATATCTAAGCCCGGGACCCTGCTGTGGAGTTTCCCAGACAAAAGGTCCCTCGCCACTGGGTCAACAAAAGCCTGGGGTGGCTGGGTCCAGAGGAAGCTGCCCTCGGGTGGTTCCTGGCCTTCTCCCTTTTCACCCGTCTTTGAGGCTGTCTCCGCCACAGCTGCTCCCCCACCCCCCCCCCCGGCAGAGACCCCCGGCCGCTCTCCCCTTGTGGCAGCTTAATCCACCCGACTTTGGGGTTGGAGGCCCTGGAGGGAGGGGGAGAAGGTGAACTGATCTTCTGCTCAAGAGGCTTGACACCGCGGGAGAGGAGTGGGTGATCGCTAGCTCTTGCGCTTACACGTAAGGTGGGAGCCTGGCGCTCATGCCCAGGGCCTTCCCATAATGATAAATCCTCTGTGGTCCCCTTGTGCTAGCCAGACTCCTCATGTGAGCTCTGCACAGGCCCTCGCCTGGCGTGCGGGGCTTTTCCTTACTGACGGACAGCCATTCCCTCTCCCTGAGAGGATGCAGGGCTCTTGAAAAGAGCGAATCCATCTGCTCGTGTGTGGTGTGTGGCCGCAGCCCCCGGGGACCCCCACCCAGAGCTGCCTCTCAGTCGCCACTGCGTCTCTGGCTGGCCCTGGCTCTCTCTTTGGCCCAGGGGGCAGCTCAGATGGTGGAAAAACCCAAGGGGAAAGGGGATCTCAGACATGGGCCGGGGAGAAGCCCTCCTTTCTAAGCAGGGAAAGTGAGGCATAGAGTCCGGGGTGGTGGGGAAGAGGAGCAGCTGGCTGAAGGTGGATGCAGAAAGGGTCTCTCTCCTGTCAGAGAGCTCCCGTCCCGGGCCCCCCTTTGTTCAGCCCGTCCCTGCCTTGCTGAGCCCCGAATAATGATGTGTGCGTGACGGGAGGTGTAAAAAAGCGGTGGAAATATACCAGTGTTCATGGAAACCCGTGCTGACAGGCGAGCACTCAATAGCTCTCATTTCACCGCCTTCAAAAGATGCAACCTTTTTTTATCATAGACCCCCTTAGTTCAGAACCTGAGAGCAGACAGACCACCAGGAGACGGAGGCAGTGCTGGGGCTCAATCAGGTTTCCTGATTCCCGACAGGGGGCTTTACATCTCATTTCCTCCCCCACCTCCCTGCTCCCCTTTGATGGAAAAGTATACAGGGGCAGGTGATGTCTCTTAACAGTTGGGATGCACTCACCCCTCCACCTCCTGGGCACCAGGGGCCTCCTCAGACAGTAGAAACTGGTCTGGAGTATTAGGGGGAGGGGAGGGGTCCGCAGTGAAGGTCAGTGTTGCGGAACCCAAGAGGTGACCTGGTGCCGGAAAAAGGGCACAGCGGGCCTGGGTGAAATCTTGGTGAACGGCCTTGACTTTGTGTCCTTGGCCTCCAGAGTTGTTTACTTAGGTCAGGGTTCTGGAGGAGTCGCAGCGCTCCCTTACTGAGGACCCCGCTGGGTGACCCTGGACAGTGACCACAAGCAGGGAGTCTGGGCTGCTCACACAGGCTCCCTGCCGTGACCAGAGGGAGGGGTGTCTCTCTCTCCTTGCCCCCACCCAGGATGCTCTCCTTCTAGCCTCTGCGCCCCCACCCCCGCCACCAACCTCACCTCATCTCCCTGGTTTTCTCTCCCCCTCCAAGACATCCGGGCTTGCACCTCGACCCCCTGTGCCAACAACGGCACCTGCCTGGACCTCGATGATGGCCAGTACGAGTGCTCCTGTGTCCCCGGGTTCTCGGGAAAGGATTGCCAGGAAATGGACGGGCCCTGCGTGGTGAATGGGTGAGCATTCTCTCCCTGCGGATCTAATAAAATGCTGCTTTCGAGCCCCGTTTCCACCCCCTTAAAGACCCTTTCAGCCTAACCCAGGCGGACCTGTCGGCGGACAAAAGACCGAGGAAGTGCTGCTTCTGCACCCTGCGGGGGGGCTGCCCCCGCGACCGGGGTCTTTATGGGGGACTGTGTCACTTCCATCATTTTTTCCCAAACAATCCTGAAGGCGACTTCATATTCCCCTGACGTCCCCAAGCCCTGATGTCTGTGAATGACAGTAGATTGGGGACTGTGAACCCGAGCCCCAGCGGCATAATTTTCTAAAGGCAACGTAACAAGAGATCAGAGTTCGGCAGTGCCCGAGGCTGTTGGTGAAATCCGCTCTCCATACCTTAGAGGCGGCTTTGGTTGGGGTGGGGGGTGGGCGGTGGACGGCAGGCTCTACGTTTGGGTCTCCTGGGATGTACGTCTTAGGAAGTGGGGAAAGGGGGCTGCGGCCAGCATGGGACAGGCGGGAGGGGAAGGGGGAGGGAGATCCGGCCCCCAGCTACCCCCATGGGGAGGGGTCTCTGGGGCATGGGCACGGCACATGGACCGGTCCCTGGCCTCTCTGGTGCCCCCCTGAGCAGACTTCCCAGCAGCTCAGCCATTTCTGGTCCTCAGCTGCTCAGCAGCACTGCCCTCCTCACCCTCTGAGGAGGGGGTTTAAACGGAGGCCAGGGAGGTCAGGCGAGTATTCAGGGCAGTCTCCAATCCTAGGCCAGTGGCTGTGGGTGGGGGGTGGGCGCCCCTGTCTCGTGAGGAAGCCGAAGCATAAGTCCCTTCCAGGGACAGGGCAGAGAGCCCCCAGAGCCACATGGGCCAGGAACCATCATTCTTGCAGCATTCTAAAAATCAGCGTTCTAGGGCTGATTCGTGTTGATGTGTGGCAGAAAACAGCAAAATCCTATAAAGTAATGATCCTTCAATTAAAAGTAAATATTAAGAAAAAAAAAGGATCAGGGTTCAGGGTGAGGTCGGAGGACAGGG
The DNA here is from genome assembly GCF_001704415.2 of Capra hircus. Lineage (NCBI taxonomy): Eukaryota > Metazoa > Chordata > Mammalia > Artiodactyla > Bovidae > Capra > Capra hircus. The sequence continues at coordinate 64,905,342 of NC_030828.1, forward strand.
GTGACCACCGAGCTCCGTTTCTGCTTCCTGGCAGGAAGGGGAAATACGGAGCGAGACCTTTAAAATATTTTGCTTTCCTCCCTAACAGACTTGAGCCCGTCTGTCCAAATAGAGCCTGGGGTCCTTGAAATTCCTCCAGAGCCCAGCTCCCCTCGCCCTCACCCTTGCAGCAGCAATGCTGATTCCTTGCGCTCTGAGCCCCTTTCTTCCCCGGAGTTTCGGCATTTATCAGATGACAAAGGGTCTGCTCGTTTAAAAGCACTTACATTAAATGCTCCGTGTGCTCCGCTTTGAGCAAACAGCTTCGGTCTGCAGGCTGCACTGGGGTGAATGGGCCACTATTAACCAGCCAGGCCCAGACGCTGCTCCTGCCTCGCAGACAGAGCGCGGATTTCTTTCACTCTGAGAGTCCCCAAGGGTTTCCTGTACAATAGCCCGCAGGCTCACTCCTCGGAAAATAAAATTAATAATAAGGGGCTGGGGGCGGCGGCGGCAGAAGGGACTGAGGGATGCCCTGCTTGGCTCCGCCTTTGTGGCCTGGGGGCGGAACTAAGGGGAGGGCGGGTATCACTAACTTTGCCTCTCTCAGCCTCAGTTTCCCCACCTGTCCAGTGACTTAACCGTCATGCCTCTGGTCGGAGAGGTGACGTAAGAGGTGGGAGAGGAGATGGGCATCATGGCACTGGAGGTCAGGCATGTTCCAGGTTGGCGGCGTGATGGGGGTGAGGTGCCCACCCCATCTCGGATGGCCCAGGAGCTCCTCACAGGCAGGGGCTCCTGGTGCCGGGCACCCACTCCCCACCCCACCCTGGGGCCTCCCTGGCTGGCACTCCCTCACCTCGAGCGTTCTGAGCACCTGCCCTTTGGTTGGGCCCCAGGAGGTTTGCGGTGTGGCACGAGGGGGGAGCAGGGCACCCCCCTCCCCCGCCTCCCACCGCAGCCTTGCTGTCCTGGCCCAGCGCCCGAGGGCCCTTTACCCTGTGCCCTGTTGCGCTGCAGCTCGCCCTGCCAGCACGGAGGCAGCTGCGTGGACGATGAGGGCCGGGCCCCCCACGCCGTCTGCCTGTGCCCCCCTGGCTTCTCGGGCAACTTCTGCGAGATCATGACCAACAGCTGCATCCCCAACCCGTGCGAGAACCAGGGCATCTGCACCGACATCGGGGGTGACTTCCGCTGCCGCTGCCCCGCCGGCTTCATGGATAAGACCTGCAGCCGCCCGGTGAGCACCTGCACCAGCGAGCCGTGCCTCAACGGCGGCACCTGCCTGCAGCACTCCCAGGTGAGCTTCAAGTGTCTGTGCAAGCCCGCGTTCACCGGCCCCCGCTGTGGCCGGAAGCGCGCGGCGGGCCCCCAGCAGGCCCCCCGTCTGCCCAGCGGTTACGGGCTGACCTACCGCCTGACCCCCGGGGTGCACGAGCTGCCGGTGCTGCAGCCCGAGCACCGCGTCCTGAAGGTGTCCGTGAAGGAGCTCAACAAGAGCACTCCGCTCCTCTCCGAGGGACAGGCCATCTGCTTCACCATCCTGGGCGTGCTCACCAGCCTGGTGGTCCTGGGCACCGTGGGCATCGTCTTCCTCAACAAGTGCGAGGCCTGGGTGTCCAACCTGCGCTACAACCACGTGCTGCGCAAGAAGAAGAACCTGCTGCTGCACTACAACAGCGGGGAGGAGCTGGCCGTCAACATCGTCTTCCCCGAGAAGATCGACATGACCACCTTCACCAAGGAGGCCGGCGAGGAGGAGATCTGAGCAGCGTCCCCACCGGCCCCCCTCTTCTCGGGGTCCCCGCAGAGCCCCCTGTCTCTCTGTGCGGTCTGTTCTTCTCTTTGTGGTGGAATTTGCTCTCCTTTGTGTCAAATCTGGTGAACGCTATGCTCCCCTCTCCTGCCTTTGCGCTGCCGTGTGTGCGTGTGACCAGCGTAATTGCCAGATGAATCCTCTTTCTCTCTTCTTAATGCATGATATAAAAAAATAATAATAACGATAATAATAATGAGAATTTCATCTTTAAGTGAGTAAGACAAATAAGTATGTTATTCTAAACTCTCAACCTAAAATCAAAAAAGACCAAAAAAAAACATGGCAACAGTACCAGGGCTCCGTGCCGACGCCCCCTCCAACCAGGGGCGGGGTCTCGGCCACGGGGTCCTCGTGAAACCGTTACGAGTGCTGTGCATGACCACCCACTGTGAAAAGGGCTAAAATCTCTTTCGTTCGTTAATTCTCACGCGCCACTCCCGACTCGCACTCATGTCAACACCGCAAAGCTTTAGATCTTCCCAATTGACTTGGGATTTTAGCAGAGTGCAGCGGCCGTGTGTCAGGCAGAGAGAGAGAGAGAGAGAGAGCCCCGGGTTGGCTGCTGGGGGTGCTGGGACCTTGTCCCAGCCCTGCCACTCACTCGCTGTGTGATCCTTGGCGAGTCCCTTTCCCACCCTGGGCCACCTCCTCCCCCCCACCTCCAGGCGGGGGCTTGAACACCATGACCATCAGGGTCCTCTCTTGCCCTCAAAATCTGAATTAGGAACGAGGGAGTGATGAACGAAAACCGTTCCCCTAAAAAATTAGGATCCGATGAAGACTAAGTCTCATCCTGGGATCCGAAGGTTTTGGCCTATCCTGGATGTACACTTGATGTATTTGAAATGAATTTTGACTGCATTTCTCAAAGTGGGGAGCCTCCTGGCCCACTGCCCACCTGGAAACGGTTGCCCCCTTTGAGTCCCAGTGTGCAGTCTGGGGCTGACCCCCTAAGGCAGCCCCCTCCCCAACCTACCCACCTACTCAAGGCCCCAGCAACTGTGCCTGCCTCCGACCCTGTAGGTTAGAGATATCCCCCAGCAATTTAAGTGCATCTTGAACCGCAAGTGCCCCTGGTGTGTCTGAGCAGCAACACAGCCCTCACCAAGGTTTTTCACAGTTTGGTGGAAATTGTCGCTTGTGGGGCATTTTCTAGTTCTGTGGCCATGGAGGTACCAGACCAGACCACAGCGTGGATTTCATTTGTGTTGCTGAGTTAACTACCCTCAGATCCCCAAAGACCTAGCCAGCTTCTGAATGATAAACTTTGCCTTCTTTTTTTTTAAGAGAAAAGAGCATCTATCTTTTGTGCAAAAGTAAATGGGACAGAGTTCTGTTTAGCTTCCCAGCTCTCAGAGTTGGGCAGCTAAACAGCCCTTGGGTACCAGTTAGAAATATTTTGCTTCTTGAATTATTAAGATAGGAATGTATATTCTTAGCTTATTGAGTATTACCTGCCTTGCTTACCTTGCTAAGCCAACGTCACCTACGTCGTCTGTGTCATTCGAATCACTCACATGCATCCACACGCGTCACCGACTGTCACATGACCACCAACCTCATCACCCGTCAGCCACCGGTTTACCGCCCCCAGCCCCTTGTCATCCTGTTTCACAGCCCGACCCTCATCTCCCCCAAGCTCCCCAGTTCTCACCTAAGACATTGTCCCTGTCACTCCAGACTTTGTCATCCCCAGCCCAAGCTCCCCTGATCACCTGCACCCACACCCTACAGTCCCGATGCCCTCCCCGGTGACCACCTCCCACCCTCACCCCAAACCCTGTCAGCCCTGCACCCTCGCCCCCCTGGTCCCCGATCCCAAGTCCTCTCCCACCCCCAGCTCCAGTTACTGCTCCACCCCTCCCCTCCCTGGCCCTCAGCCCCAGTCTCTACTAGCCCTCACCCCAACCCCCTCTACCTACCCCCCACCCAAGTCGTTGGAGTCACCATCTCATCTCATTTTGAGTTTGTTTTAAGAGATAAAATTTAAAAAAAGACAAAAAAAAAGAACTGTTGGCTCGGTTGGGCGGGGGTCTGGCACCCCCACCCAGCCTCTCTCTCTCACGTGAGACCCCTGATCGAGTCAGCTGACGGTTCTGACCCTCAATCTCCCCTCGTGCCAAATTCTAAGATTGGACGCAGCGATCAAATTTCTCTACTCCACACTTTCGACCTCCGTGTTGTAGAGTGTAGCCATGTCCCCTGACGACAAGGAAAAGACCCCCCCTCACCCCACCCACTGCCTATCCTTGACCAGTTCCTCACCCATCCATCCTTCATCCACCATCCATTCAATCAGGAAGCATTTCCAAGCACCTGCTGAGTGCAAGGCGGTGTGCAGGGAGCTGAGGACGCAGGATGAGGGGCCCTCTGGGAGGGGCGTGGACACACAGGCGTCCCCAGGGAGCCTAGTGCAGTGCAAGTAAAGCAACGTGGGAGGGAGACACCCCCCTCGCAGCCTGACCATCTCACTTGCCCACGTGACACCCTCTCTTACCAGCACTCAATGAGGCCGCCCCACCCAAATTCCACAGCGCCTCTCACACACATCCTGCGAGATCAGAACCAAGTCAGCAGCCTCGCCACGGTCTTCACGTCATGCAGAAATTGGTCCATTCCATCCGCTATGGGGTAACCAGATTCTGCTGAGAGTGTTGGGATCCTTGACTGCCCATCCGCACCTCGTGTGTGTTTGGAGTAGTGTGTAGTTTACGCCAATCCCGGGGAAGCTCAAAGACAGCCATCAGAGACATGGTCCCTAGTGTGGTCCCCAACCTGGGGGAGGAGCAGGCGTGATGATCTTGTAACTGAAAAATTTCAAACATGTCAATGATGAGCTCTTTTTAGCTTCCCCGTCTCTGCAGCCAGACATGCAAAAAAAAGTTTTGTTTATTGAAAAAATAAACAAAAACCAAGGGCTACCTCATGTGTTTCTCCAGTTTATTGTGCGCCGGGCTATACATGTACCTCCCCGCTGGTGGTCTCTGACCTGGACAAAAGGAGTCAGTCTTTGGAGGGCCCTGCTCTGGCCCCATCCAGCCCTTCCCATGCGGCAGAGGAGGCCACAGGCCTCCCAGCCCACCCTCTGGGGCCGGGAGCCCAGGAATTTCCTCCCCACTGATCCCACTCCCAGGGCCCTTGGGGGCCTCTTCCCTGGGTCTGATGGTTAGCTGTTTGCCGGCGGTATGGATGGAGCTGGGGCGTGAGGAGTGAGGGGTTCCACATGGGAATGCTCAAGTCCCCTCGCAACAGAGCTGAGGGCTGGCTTTCCCCGGCTACCACATTCCAGCGGAGAGCTCCAGAGGGTCTGAAAATTGCATGCTGACCCCAGGCCTTCCAGGACTTAGAGAAAGTAGGATTGCCCAAGTGAGGGAGCAGAGCAGATTTGAAGGACACTTGGGGGCTTCCCTGGTGGCCCAGATGGTAAAGAATCTGCCTGCAATTGAAGGGGACCCCAGTTCGATCCCTGGATGGTGAAGGTCCCCTGGAGAAGGGCACGGCTGCCCACTCCAGTCTTTTTGCCTGGAGAATCCCAGGGACAGAGGAGCCTGGTGGGCTACAGTCCATGGGGTGGCAAGGAGCCGGACGCGGCTGGGTGACTCACGCTTTGGAAGCTTTTAAACGTTGCGCATCAGGTCTATTGGCCCCAGGTGTTCCTATGACCTGGGCGCCACTCATGACCAGGGGGATTTGCCTTTCCTCTGGTTCCAGGCCTCAAGTTGCAAGCGTGTCCACTCAGGTCACTAAAACTACCCACGAGAGATTTTAGAGGTGAAATGTCCACCTGAGGGGGTCGGCCAGAGTCCCCCTCAGGGGCACAGGAGACTCAGTCAAGGCCCTTATCCTTGCTGGCCTGGCAAGATGGCCTTGGGGTGGGGTCTCCTTTCCACACCCTTTTTGAGTTTTTCCTCCGCCAGGTCCTTGCCTCCACCCACCCAGCTGCCCCGCCTGGCCCCTGGGCATCCCCGAGGATCCTCCTGGCTTGGTCCCACCTCTCCCCTCCATGCTTCGTGGGTCTCCTGTCTGTCCACCTCCCATTCAGCTGGGCAGGGGGTGCTGGGTGTCTCGACATTGCGGGAACACAGAAGCGGGACGGCTAGGGCCGTGTAACCTCAGGGACGGATGCTATTCCAAGAACCGTTAAAAAAAAAAAAATAGGGTGACAATGTTGAGACTACAAACCTAGAAGCTTCTATGAAAGGGATTTTTCTAGGAAAATAGTAATGATCACAATTCCTCAATTTTGCCAGCAGGAATGGAGCTGGGAGAAGACCCCAAAGTGGCCCAGATCTGTTCCCTGACTTGGGGTGCAGCACATTTGACCCTTTGACAGAACAGGGCAGGCCCACAATAGAGATGGTCCTGGAGCAAAAAAAAAAAAAAAAAAAGGATGAAGATCTTTTCTTTCTTCAAAGCTAAGAGAATCCCAGTGCTAAAGCCTCACCAAGTTAACACTGTTGAGTAGAGGAGCAAAATCTTTAATATAATAACAAAACAAGTAAATATATTTTTTAATAAAACTCATGATCAAGTAGAGCGTTTTCTGGAAAAACAAGTCAGGTTTCATTTTAATAAATGTATCCTTAGATAGTGAACGCCGGCGTGTCCAGGAGGGAGGAAACCGTGATGGATGAGCAGAGTGGCTGTGAGCCAAGCTGGGGGTCAGGCAGGTGACCTGGGAGGAGAAGCCAGCCAGCCTGTGGGACTGGCCCCCTCCCACAGGGCTGCGGTGGCTGATGAGCTGGCTCTGCAGGGGCGAGGGGGGCCTGGGGTGCTGTCAGGGGAAGGGACTGGGTTGCTGTAGCGGGTGGGGTGTGGGCTCAGCGCCGGGTGGTCCCGGCTTTGAGGGCCTGAGGATGGGGGAACCCTAGTGGTGGGATAGGTGGGGGTCCTGGCCAGGAGGGATGGTTGCCCTGGGGGGCCTCTGCAGGGTGTCCTAGGCTCGGGCAGCTGGCCAAAGAAAATATCCTGCGGGCTCCAAGGGGAGGAAGAGACAGGATCTGCACGTCCCTGCAGCCGGGCGGGAGCTTCCTGCAGGAGACAGAGGAGGTGGGCTCTGGGGGCCCAGAGCAGGGTCCCAGCACCCAACTCCCCCCAGCGTCCGGCCCCTTGGTCTGGGAAATGTCCGCTAAGCCACTTAGAATCGATAAGACACCTCTGATTTGGCTCTGGGACGGTCTTCCCTTCAGCGCCTCTCTCCCACTACTGAAGAAGAAAGCGCTGGCCTGCGTATCACCCTTCCAAGACCCTCCTCGTGGAGCTCATGGGCAGAAGGAGGGGGAAGGCCAGCCCCAGGCCCCAGCCTGGGGAAAGAAATTCCCAGCTAACTCCAAACCGCTGAGGGCGCAGCCCTGCTCCATGCATCCCTGCGGACGCTGTGCTCTGTGACCACGGCAAAGATGCAACAGTGGACCAAATCGCAACTCAAAATATAGGCCAAAAAAAAAAAAATCCGTTCAATAGATGCCAGAAGGAAATTGACAAAATACATCTTTGATTAAAAAAAAAAGCCAACTAGGAAAAAAAATGTGCATCTCCTTACTGTCATCAAGAGCTTCTGTCTTAAACAATGTTCGGTGTCTCAGGGCTCAAGGAAACCCAAGGGCAGGTAAAGTCATGCTTTTTGCAGCAGGAAGAGGCCCTGGCTTTAGAGTCAGAAGGGCCTGGCTTTAACCTTGGTGTCCTTGGGGCCACCTACTCTCTATATGTCTACTTCCTCACATGTGAAGGAAGCGCTGGCCACCAGAACAAAATAGCATAAATACCATAGACCTGGTGCTTTAAACAACAGACAGTTATCGTTTATTTCTCATGGTTCTGGGACTGGGAAGAGATCAGAGTGTCAGCATGATAGGATTCTGGTGAAGGCTTGCAGATGGCCGTGTCCTTGCTGTATTCTCACATGAAGGGGGGTGAGGGAGAGAGGCAGAGAGGCAGAGACAGAGAAAGAAGAGCAAGACCCAGCTCTTTGGTGTCTTCTTAGGAGGCCGCTGATCCCATTACGAGGCATATATATACGTATATATATATATATACACGGCTTCCCAGGTGGTGCCAGTGGTAAAGACTCTGTCCGCCAGTGCAGCAGACATAAGAGGTGTGGGTTCAATCCCTGGCTGGGGAAGATCCCCCAGAGGAGGGCATGGCAACCCCTCCATACTCTTGCCTGCAGAATCCCATGGGCAGAGTAGCCTGGCAGCCTATAGCTCGTAGGGATGCAAAGAAGGACATTAATGGAGCAACTTAGCATGCATGTGTGTGTGTGTGTGTGTGTGTGTGTATACTGGCCTGAGTAGTTAAGTCCAGTGTTACAAGCATACTAATTATCCCCAAAATTAATTTATAAGTTTAAAGCCATTTATTAACATTAGAGCCATTAGACACTATGGTTTTAAGGTTTATCCTTCAAAAAGTGAAGCAGTAAAAACAATTTTAAAAACTGTCAAGGAGCAAGTCGCATCAACAAATGTTAAAAGCAAAAGCGATAAGAGTGAAACAGTATGTCTTGCATGAAGCAGACACATACTATTGGTGTGATGAATAAGGGATTAAAGCGAGGTATGCATGGGTGATAGCTTTGAAGGAATCTAATCTCCAGCCTCACTATCTTACTTACAAACATGGAAACAGATCAAAAGAATAACTAGCCTGAAGTTTTCAACTGTGCCCCTCGGGAGACATTCAGCAATGTCTTGAGACCGTTTTCACTGTCAAAGTGGACTGGCGCTGCTGGCACCTAATAGGCAGCCACCAGGGGTGCTGCTAGACAGTGTTCAAAGCCAGGGACAGCCCCCACCACAAGAACTATTTGGTCCCAAATGTCAGTGAGGCCCAGGTTGAGAAATGATGCCTAAAATGGTAGGGCAGGAAAGGGACTCTTATGAACAAGAACACATGACCGTGTCTACAGTGTTAACACGGTGTTAAGGACGGTATTCCACACCCCCCAGCTTTACTGAGATACAGTTGGCATAGAACGCTGGGTAAGTTGAAGGTGCATAATGGGATAATTTGATATCCCTTTACTTTGGAAAGTGATGACCCCAGTACAGTTAGTTAACACACCCTTCTCCTCACACAATTGCCATTTTCGGTTGTTGTTGTAACAGAAACATTGAAAGTTTACTCTCTCAGCAAATATCAGTTCCACAATGCAGTTCTGTTAACTACAGTCACTGCGTGTGCACTGATGGTTTTGGAGTTTAGTCACCAAGTCGTATCTGACTCTTGCGATTCCATGAACTATAGCCTGCCAGGTTCCTCTGTCCATGGGATATTTCCAGGCAAAAATACTGGAGTGGGTTGCCATTTCCTTTTCCACTGGATCTTCCCTATCTGGGGATCCCACCCAGGTTTCCTGCTGTGCAGGCAGATTCTTTACCGACTGAGCTAGATCCCAAGAACTTGTTTGTCTCGTAGCTGGAAGTTTGTAACCTTTGGCCTCCATTTCCTCACTTCCCTCAGCCCCTGGAAACCAGCAATCAAGTCTCTGTTTGTATGAGGTCAGCTTTCTTAGGTGTCATATATACAAGTCATACATTATCTGCCTTTCTCTTACTTCATTAACTAATGTCCTTAAGATTCATCTATGTTTTCACAAGTGGGAGGGATTCCTTCTTTTCATGGCTGAATGATATTCCATCATGCGTGTTTGTGTACACATATATATAAACATCTTCTTCATCCACTCATCATTTGGTGGACACTTAAGTCACTTCCGTGTTTTGGCTATTGTAAATAATCCTGCTGTGAATGTGTGAGTTCATTGCTCAGTTGTATCTGACTCTTTGCGACCCCATGGACTGTAGCCCACCAAGCTCCTCTGTCCAAGGGATTCTCTGGCAAGAATACTGGAGTGGGTTGCCACGTCCTTCACCAGTTATCTCTTTCAGAGTGTGATTTCATTTCCTTTGGATATATACCCAGATACGGGATTTCTGAATCATGTTCATTTTATTTTTCAATTTTTTGAGAAACCCCTATGCAGTTCTCCATAGTGGCTGCACCAATTTACATTTCCACCCATGGCGCACAGGAGTTCCCCTTTCTCCACATCCTCACCACGTTTGCTATCTCTTATCTCTTTGATAATAAGTGTGAAGTATGGTAATATCATCATCTCGTGTAACTCACTCAACAACCCAAGAGGTAGATAATATTATCTTCCAGTGCTACAGATAATGAAACCCAGGCTCAAAGAGGTAAAAACATGTGCCCAAGATCCTCTGCCTGGAGAGGGGTTGAGCTAAACCCAGCATCGGCTCTCTAAACATTTATGCCAATTTTCTTTCCACTACCCAATCCTCCCTTATAGTTTGAAAAATAATGTATTCCTAATTTTATTGGTGTTAGCAACTGTGTTTCCCTGGGAGTTTCTGGGAGACAGGCAATCTCAGTCCATCATTCCTGGAGCTCATCAGGAAGAATCTTGAGCAGAATGCGTTCCCAGGCTCTGCCATTTCAGGATGGAGCGTCTCTGCTTACCTCCTTGTCCACTCACTCACCAACGATGGGATAACTCATCTGCCTCTGATGTCTCCTCCTGAGCCCCACTTCCCCGCCACCTAATAGCAACTCTGCAAGTTGTAGATAAGAAGGGAATCAGGATGGTTTGCTGTCATTATTATCAATCATAACAATACCGAACTAGTCTTAATGCTAAGGCGCTATATTCAGCCCTTCATGTTTTAAAAGAAATTTTACTGGAGTATAGTAGATTTCCAATGTTGTGTTTGAACCTGAAGCTAACACAACATTGTAAGGCAGAGTACATCATGGGAAATGCCTGCCTGGAGGAATCACAAGCTGGAATCAAGACTGTCAGGAGAAATATCAACACCCTCAGATATGCAGAGGATACCACTCTAATGGCAGAAAGGGAAGAGGAACTAAAGAATCTCTTGATGAAGGTGAAGGAGGAGAGTGAAACAGGTGACTTGAAACTCAATATTCAAAAAACTAAGATGGCATCCAATTCCATCACTTCATGATACATAGAAGGGGAAAAGGGGGAAGCAGTGACAGATTTTGTTTTCTTGGGCTCCAAAATCACTGGGGATGGTGACTGCAGCCATGAAATTAAAAGACACTTGCTCCTTGGAAGAAAAGCTAGTACAAACACAGAGTATTAAAAGGCAGACTTGTGCCAACAGGAGTCTGTGTAGTCCTAACTATTGTTTTTCCAGTAGTCATGTACAGACGGGCGAGTTCGACCATAAAGAAAGCTGAGTGTCGTAAAACTGGTGCTTTCAAAATGTGGTGCTACAGACTCTTGAGAATCCCTTGAATAGCAAGGAGATCAAACCAGTCAATCCTAAAGGAAATCAACCCTGAATATTCATTGGAAGAACTGTTGCTGAAGCTCCAATACTTTGCCCAGTTGATGCAAGGAGCCAGCTCATTGGAAAGGACACTGATACTGGGACGGTTGAGGGCAGGAGGAGAAGGGAGCGACAGAGGTTAATGGCTAGATAGCATCAGTGACTCAATGGACAGGAATTTGAGCAAACTCCAGGACATAGTAGAGGACAGAGGAGCCTGGCGTGCTTCAGTTCATGGGGTCACAACAAGTTGGACATGACTTAGCAACTGAAAAACAACTATAAACAATTATATATATATATATTTTTCAGATTCTTTTCCCATGTAGGTTATTACAGATTATTGAGTAGAGTTCCCTGCACTATACACTGAAAGTGAAAGTCGCTCAGTCATATCCGACTCTTTGTGACCATGGACTATTCAGTCCATGGAATTCTCCAGGCCAGAATACTGGAGTGGGTAGCCTTTTCCTTCTCCAAGGGATCTTCCCAACCCAGGGATCAAACCCAGGTATCCCACATTGTGGGGAGATTCTTTACCAGCTGAGCCCCAAGGAAGCCCAAGAATATGGGAGTGGGCAGCCTTTCCCTTCTCCAGTGGATCTTCCTGACCCAGGAATCGAGCCAGGGTCTCCTGCCTTGCAGGTGGATTCTTTACCAACTGAGCTATCAGGGAAGCCCTATAGTTAGTCAGTTACTTGTTAGTTACTTATTTTCAATATAGTAAATATTGTATGTTAATCCCTATCTCCTAATTTATCACTTTCCTCCGACATTTCCCCTTTGGTAACCATAAGTTTGATTTCAAGATCTGTGATTCTGTTTCTTTTTTGTAAATCTGTTCATCTGTAGCATCATTTAAAAAAAATTAGATTCCATGTACAGGTGAGATCATATGGTGTTTATCTTTCTCTGTCTGACTCACTTCAGTTAGTATGATCGTCTGTAGGCCCATCCATGTCCCTGCAAAAGCCTTTCATTTTCATCTTCTCAGACTGTTCAGGGACTCCTGGACACTGGCTCTGAATTAATACTAATTTCTCTGGACCAAAGCATTATTGTGGTTCACCAGTCAGAGCATTGGAAGTCAGATGGGCAGTGAAGCCTTACTTAGGTCTGTCCCATTGTGGGTTTCTGAACCCACCCTGTGGTTATATGGAGTTCATAATGAAAATAGACACCCTCAACCACAGAAGACCCATGTTGGTTATCTGATTTATGGAGGGGTGGCTACAGTGGCAGGGAAGACAAAATAGAAGCCACCGGAAGCACCTGTTTCTATGAAAATCGTGCACCAAGAATAATACGGTCTCCTTGGAGGGACTGCTCGAGATCAGTGCCACCATAAGAGGCGTGAAAGGTACAGAATTCCTCCAGTATTTCCTTTTGACTCCTTTATCTGGTCTGAGAAGAAATAGATGGATCTAGAAGAAAGACAGTAAATTATTACAAATGAATCAAGTGGTGAGTCTGATCTGCAGCCGCTTTTCTAGCTGTGGCTTCATAGCTGGAGCAAATCTACACATCACCTGCTGACGCCTGCTACGTAGCCAGTGTTGCAGTGCGCGCTTCCTTCTTTATACCTGCGAGTAAAACTACCAACCAGTCGGCAAGGCCAGCAATACATCACTGCTGTCCTTCCCGGGGCCTGTCAATTCTCCAGCACTTTCATAATCGACTCCCCAGGGATTTTGCTTGTCTTTTCCTTACCAGGACACCACACTGGTTCATCACATTGATGATATTCCACTGATTGGACCTGGCGAGCAGGGAAAATGCCTGCAGCCAGAGAGTGGGAAATAAATCCCACAAAATTCAGGGGTCCTCCACCTCAGTGAAAAATTCTAGATGCTCAGTAATTGGGGGGGGGCATGTGGATATATACTTTCCAAGGTGAAAGACAAGTTGCTTCATCTGCCACCTCCTATCAGTATGAAAGGGACATGGACTTCCCTGGTGACCCAGTGGCTAAGCATGTACCTGCCAATGCAGGAGGCACAGGTTTGATTCCTGGTCCGGGAAGATCGCATCAGATTGAAGTGGAGTCTATCAGTTCAGGTTTAAGCAAGATCTTAAGGCAAGAGTGAATCCAAGGGGAATGTGATCTGGAGACCCACGGCCCCTGGTCTCTGCCTTTTCTCTGTCATGGAGAGAAAGCTTCATGGGGAGTTCCCATAAACTCCCAGCTAAGTGAGGAAGAAAAATAGGTTTATAGACAGCTCTGCATTAGACAATGGTACCAAACTAGATAACTGCAGAACTATAGTCCTGCTCTGGGACAGCCCTGAAGGTCAGTGATGCAGGGAGAATCCTGCCGATGGACGGAATCTCGGTAGTCCATTTTGTCTGAAAGGAGATATGGCCAGAGACATATGGGCCTGTGTTGACTGATGGGCTGTGGCTAACGGTTTGGCTGGGTGGTCAGAGTATTGGAAGAAATACAGTCACAAAATCAGTGACGAGAAGGTTTGAGGGAGAGCTCAGTGGCTAGACCCCTGCAAATGAGCTCAGAGTGTGAAGGTATTTGCGTCCCATGGGAATTGTCACCAAGCTTTCCAAAGGGTGACCTCGATAGAGGGAGGTTGAGTTAACCAGGTAACTAGCCTGTTTTGTGGATATCGGATAGTTCTCGTGTTCAGCCACATTGGCATTGCTGCTTGGGCTCAGGAACAAGCAGCTTTGTTAGAAGCTTGTGCGTGGTCCCAGCACCTCATGTCCATGCTCCAGGCAGGTCACCTCCAGCCTCTGGTGGGGGTCCGATTTGCCAACAGCAGGGCCCAGCACTGGGTCCTGATACAGCGCTCTTCCCCGGGGTGGGGGTGGGGGTGTCTGGGAGGGGATTCATTACATTGGACCCCTTCCCTCCAGAGCAGGGAGCACTGTGTTCTTACCAGGACAGGTATTTATTTGGATGTGAATTTGCCTTTCCTGCCCTCAATGCCTCTGCCAGAACGAGCATCCATGGATCTATAGAATACACACTTTCCTCACTGACACAACAGTGATTCTACTGAGCAGGCTGTCGAGACTGCCACTGGCCCCTTGAATTCCCCATGGTGCTGAATCAGCAAGCAAAGAAGGTAACTGGACTGGCTGGAGCGATTGATGCTGACTATCAAGGAGAAAGTGGATTGCCACCACACATTTGGGGAAGTGTGGGATGCAGAAGGTCACCTTGCAGTTTCTTATTACTCCCGGGTCCTGTGATTAAAATCAGCGAAAAGCTTTGCTGTTGTTCAGTGCTCAGTCGCGTTTGACTCTTGGCACTCCATGGACTGCGGCACAACAGACTTCCCTCTTCTTTACCAACTCCTGGAGTTTGCTCAGACTCATGTCCATTGAGCTGATGATGCCATCCAACCATCTCATCCTCTGTCACCCCCTTTTCCTCCTGCCTTCAACCTTTCCCAGCATTAGGGTCTTTTCTAATGAGTCAGTTCTTTGCTTCAGGTGGCCAAAGTATTGGAGCTTCAGCTTCAGCTTCAGTCCTTCCAAGGAATATTCAGGATTGATTTCCTTTAGGATTGACTGGTGTGACCTCCTTGCAGACCAGAGGACTCTCAAGCGTCTTCTCCAGCACCACAATTTATAAGCGTCAGTACTTTAGTGCTCTGCTTTCTTTAAGGTCCAACTCTCACATCCATGCATGACTACTGGAAGAGCCATAGCTTTGACAATTCCAATCTTTGTTGGCAAAGTGATGCTTCTGCTTTTTAAAACGCTGTCTAGGTTTGTCATAGCTTTTCTTCCAATGACTCAATTCAGGTAGAACCTCCAACAGCCCAGACGCTCCACACGTAAATGCTTGGGCCACTCTGCAAGGCAAAGAGCCATGAGTAGTTGAAGGGTTTGCTAAAGGCAATGGAAATATGAAGCAGGCATGGGAAGAAGATAGTTATAAACATCAGTTACAATGATGGAGCCAGTTGTAGAAATGACTGTAAGAATTACGAGTAGCTCTTCCTTCTTTTAAATATGTCTATGTATTTATATGCTCATTATTTCTGCTTTCTTCCAGTCTCTCATGTCCTTATCATCTAGCTTATGACATGGCACTAGTCCAACTTCCTATCTCAATATTTAAGTTGCAGGACTTAAGAGGAGGCCCATCCCCGAGTGATGGCCGGACGTGTGTGTTTAGCTTCGTGGGGAAGGTCTGGGATTTTGCAGGATGCTTATATCACCAGCTTCACAGGCAATGAGGAGTGACCTCAGTCTGTTTATCCTTGTGGGGTTCCAGCTCGGCTTATGGATTTTTGATCCCCGACCCTCCTCTCTTTCCTCTTATCTCCCCGACTGCCTGCCCTGTGTTCTTCCAGCTCCAGTATCAGAAAGTCTGCAGAGACTGCTTACCAGGCTCCACAGTTGTGCAAGGTCAGAGCTGTCCCCCTCCCCGCTCTCTGCCCCTTCCCTTGGAGTGGTTCAACTCTCAGGATTGAATCCAAGAGTTTTAGCCTCATTCAGTAGGCCTATGGGTCATAGACTTCTCTGAGGGCAGTGCCCCGTGTGGAGAATGTACCCTGCTCAATCCACGGTCTGAAGGTATTTCCAACTCAGGTGCCCTAGAAGTCACTGTCAAAGTCCCCAGAGGTCCCAGCCTTGTGCAATCATGGCTTTTCATCGTTTTAGAGATTGGCGTCCAAAAACGGTGCAATTACCCATTCACGGAAGAGTTGCCCTCATTTCTTAACATCTGTCATTTAGGCTTATGTTTGGTTTGTTTTGTTTTGTTTTTCTGCCACCCCTCTCTCCTTACCAGCTGCGAGGAAAATGGAGAGGGGAGAATTGATTCATGATAAATGCTGGGCTTAATTGTGTACGATTAAATCAAGAGTGAAACACCAATTGTTGCAGGTTGGATTCCCCTGGAAATATACTCTAAGGAGATTTATGAAAGGGACATTTGTTGAAACGTTCACGAGATTGACACCCGTGGTGCACGATGGTGGTGGAGGTGGGGAGAATCGGTGAGCCAGGAGGGCACGGTGGGGTGGGATGGGGTGGGCTGTCAAGTGGCCACAAGGGCTTCAGATAATCCTGTGTGGGGTTTGGGAGCTGTGATGGCTCTTCAGTGTTGGCCCACACTGGGAATTCCCTGGTGGTGCGATGGTTAAGACTTCACGCTTTCACTGCTGAGGGCCCAGGTTCAATCCCTGGTTGGGAACTAAGATCCCGCAAGCCGCATGATGTGGCCAAAAGTTAAAACAAACAACAAAAAAAACATTGTTCCACAGTGGGGGAAGGAAGCTAGGTCCTTTTACCCCTGTATAGACCAGCCATTGGAAACAGATTGCCCCGAGAAGAGGGCTTTGATTTTGGGGAAGGAGGCCCTCTGCAGACAAGGCCAATGCTAGGAGTAGGGGGTTGGGACTCAGCAGGGCGCTGTCAGCGCGACCCTGCCAGTCCCCGAGCCTAGCTGAAACAGTCCAGCCCTGGTGCCCCGGGCTCCCACGTGCTCCATGTAACTCCTGAGAGTGATTCCTCCAGGACTGAGAGGGCTCTTTCCCTGAGGAAACCTCACAGGAGGAACGTCATGGGCTCAACCTACTGTCTGGAAAGTGCAGCTGATCTTGAAGCCACGCCTGCCACTCACTGAGTGTCTCCGGCTTTTTGCTACCCAGTAGGAGTCCTCTCGTTGTTGCAGGAAGGTGGTACCACCCACAGTGTAGGTGGCCCACAAGGAGGGGTACACGACCCTCAGTCCCAAGAAATCTGAAACCTTGGTCACTACGCACTGCTCAAGCCATGGTTCTGCACTGGTCTGTTCACCACCAAACTGGGCAGAGGTCTACTGAGAAGGGTCCAGAAAAATCACCTGGGTGCCTAGACTGCTCCCTCCTGTCCCCATCATTTCACCAAAGCCTCGTTTCCTCCTCCTTATCAGCGTCAGTTTCTGATGTCTTTCCTTGTCCACAGCTCTCTGTTCACAGAGAGCTGGACACGACTGGGCAACGACTGAACTTGAAGTTTAGTGGGGGCAGCCGCAGAGGGATCCCAGTGAAGCCTGTCTCTGGAGAAGCAAGGAGAAGATTGGACACTGTGGTCCAAACAAGCATCTTAGAAACCCTGGAAATTAACCAGAGGCCTTTGACAAATTGAATGACATTGATTCCAGAGAAGCTACTTAACCTTGGTTGACAATGGGGGGAATCCCTGCCACGTTGGCCGGGCTGCTCCCATCTCCCCGAATGGATGTGGCAGCATGAAGACCAGCAGTCTTCCTGCTGCAGGAGAGTGTTGATTTAATTTGGAGCTCCAGAGAAAAGCCCCTTCTCTGGGGGCACTGTCGAAAGCAATTGCCATCCCTGCAGAAAACAATCAAGAAAGGCCAATATCACAGCTGCCCAAGGGCCGTAATACTGATTCTGGGCAGCAGCAGACCAGCCAGAATGTTTAAGGAGAGACCTGGCGGGGGGGGGGGGCAGCTGGGACAGCCATCGGGGGCTTTGATAAAGTTGCACACATTCCTGAGGACCTGGGAGGCTGTGTACAGGAGGGTACTCAGGAGAAAGGGGAGAGAGCCTGCTTATCTACTTGGCTCTGGCTGACCGTGCAGGCACAGAAAGCCAGGACAGGCTTGTAAACTGCCTGGGCTTTGAACGCATGCCTGACCATAGCAAGAGGAGGGGAAACCTTACTGGCTCAGGGAGTTTAAGCAAAAACTCCAAGCAGCTATTGGCTGACTGTGAAGCTATGCTTACCCAGATCAGTTTCTAGGAAGTCAGGCTAATGATGAAGCCAAGATTTTTTTTTTTTTTTTTAAAAGCACTGACATTAGTGTTTGCACACAGGAGAGGAGTTAGTCTCTAAATAATTTATCCAGACTATTCCCTAAACAAACAAACAAATGCAGCAACACCCCCTGGGGAAGTGAACCAGGATCCAGATTCGCTATAATAAATTATCCAAAATGTCCAGTTTCTAACAAAAATTGTGAAACATACAAAGAGGAATACACAGTCACACGCAGGAAAGAAGCAGTTGGTAGGAAGTGTCTCTGAGGGACCCTAGGTGTTGGGCTTGGTAGGCCAAGCCTTAAAACCAGCAAAAGTTCAAAGACCTATAGGAAATTGTTTTGAAAAGAATTACAAAGTAAAGGAAGCTATCAGCAAAACGAAAGGGCAGTTCACCAAATGAGAGGAGACGTTTGCAGGCAACATATCCAACAAGGGGTTAATAGCCAGAAAGCACAAAAGACTCATAGAACACAACGTGAAACAGCAGCCAACCTGATCAAAACTAGGCAGAGGACCCGAATAGACATTTTCCAAAGAAGACATTACAGATGGCCAACCAGCGCATAAAAGATGCTCAGCATCGCTAATCAGCAGGGAAATGCAACTCGAAACCACAATGAAATACCACCTCACACCTGTCAGAATGGCTGTTATTAAAAAGACAACAAATAACCAGTTTGGCAAGGATGTTGAGGAAAGAGAACTATTGTGCACTGTTGGTGGGAATGTAAATTGGTGCAGCCACTGTGGAAAATAGCACGGAGGCTCCTCCAAAAATCAAAAATAAAATGACAAACAACCAAAAGGGCCTGCCGCGCAGCACAGGAGACTGTTCTCAGTGTCTCGTGATAATCCATACCCGAAAAGAATCTAACAGGAGAATAGATATATGTGCATGTCTAATTGAATCACTTTGCTGTGCACCTGAAGCTAACACCACACTGTAAATCAACTACGTTTCAATAACACTAAAAAAAAATGGAACCTCCATAGGATCCAGCAATTGCACTTCTGGGTGTTTTCCCAAAGAAAATAAAAACACTAATTAGAAAAGAAACATGCACCCAAGGCTCACTGAAGTATTATACACAATAGCCAGCATTTGGAAGCAACCTAAGTGCCCATCGATAGATGAATGGATGAATACGTGTGTGTGTACTCTCTCTCTCTCTCTCTCTCTATATATATATATATATACACACACACACACACACATACACACACACACACACTATATATATTATATATATATATATATATACACATACATATAGTATTCTTGCCTGGGAAATCCCATGGACTGTAGTCCACCAGGACCCTCTTCCCAGGGAATTTTCCAGGCAAGAATACTGGAGTGTGTTGCCATTCCCTTCTTCAGGGGATCTTCCAAACTTAGGGATCGAACTCATATCATCTGCATTGGCAAATGGATGCTTTACCACTGAGCCACCTGGGAAGCCCCATTCACACACACACACACACACACACACACATATACATATACATATACACATATGTGTTACTCAGCTATTTAAAAAAAAAGAATGAAATGTCACCTTTTGTGACATCATGGGTGGACCTAGAGAGTATTAGGCATAGTAAAATAAGTCAGACAGAGAAAGTAAAATAAGTCAGACAGAAGAAGAAAAATGCTGTATGATTTCACTAATAATTGGAATCTAAAAAAGAAAAAACAGAAATAGAGTCCCAGGTACAGAAAACAAAGAGGGTGCTGTTGGAGGGAACAGGGGGAGGAGGAGGATGAGACAGGTGAGCTTAATCACAGGTACATACCTCCAGTTACAAAACAAAGGAGTCACGGGGAAGAAATGTGCAGCACGGGGGAGGCAGTCAAGAATAATGCACCATCTTTGTATGGCGACAGCTGGTGACGAGGCTTATTGTGGTGACCATCTCATAACGTACAGAAACATCAGATCGTTGTGTCATACACCAGAAACTAAAGGGGCTGTAAGTCAAAAACAGGCAAGCAAACAAAATCATAGAGAAAGAGACCAGACCTGAGGCCACCAGAGGTGGCAGGTGAGGGCGAAGGTTGGATGAAGGTGGTTGGAAGATGCAGACTTCCAGGCACAAGATAAATAAGTATTAGGAGCGTCGTATATACAACAGGATGAATATAATCAACTCTGCTTTATGTCTTAAGTGAAAGTGATTAAGAGAGTAGATCTTAGGTGTTCTCATCACAAGGAAAAATATTTTTTCTCTTATTTGTATCTACGTGAGATGCTGGATGCACCTGAACTTATCATGGTCATTATCTCATGATGTATGTAGGTCAGATCATTATGCTGTGCCTCTTAAACTTATACAGTGCCGTATATCAGTTATATCTCGATAAAACTGGGAGAAGAAGAAAAAACAGAAAAGCCTGATAAATTTGACTCATCAATCAGAGAACACCAACAAGAAGATCCAAAGCAGAGGCATCTTTGTTTTATTGCACTCAGCTTTGCAGATATTGCTTTTTTTAAAAAAAACAGATTGAAGTTTGCGACAATCCTGCATTGTCAGATAATGGTTAGCATATCTAAAAAACCAATAAAGAAATTTAAAAATAAGGCACTTACATTGTTTTTTAGATACAATATATTACACAGTCTTAGATTATAGTGTGTGTAAATGACTTTTACATGCACTGGGGAACCAAAAAATAAAGTGTGACTCATTTTATTGCAATATTCGCTTTACTGCGATGGCCTGGAACCGAACCTGTGATTTCTCCCAGGTCTGCCTGTATAACAAAGAACCAAATAGAAATTTTGGAGTTGAAAAGTAAAACTGAAATGAAAAATTCATCAGAGGGGCTCAAGGATGGATTTGAGCTGTACAGAGAAAGACTCAACAAACTTAGAGATAAAGCGATAGAAACTGTCTAAAGAACAGAAGGGAAGAAGAACAGAGCTTCAAAATTTTGCGAGACCATCGGTGAAAGGCACAGAATTATTTTTTTAAGAAATAAGAGCTGAATTTTTCCCAAACTTGGTTTAAAAAAAAAATCCATCAATATATGCCTGCAATAAACTCAACAAATGTCAGAGGATAAACTAAAAAAAAAAAAAAATCCCACCTACACGTATCATAGTCAAAGGTTATGACTATCATATATGTCATCAAAGACAAAGTCTTGAAAGCATCAGCAGTAAGATGACTCATCAAGTACAAGAAAACCGCGATCGGATTATCTTTAGAAATAATGGAAACCAGAAGATAGCAGGTTGTCATCGTCAAAGTGCTAAAAGAAAAAAAACAGTTGAATTTTCTGCATCTAGCAAAATTATCCTTCAAATATGAAGAGGAATACAGACACACCCAGATAAGCAAAGGCTGAAAGAATTCATTGCTAGCAAACCTGCCTTATTAAAAAACACTGAAGTATGTTCTCCAGGCTAAGAAGAAACAATCTGGGGACAAGAACCTACAGGAAGAAATAAAGAGCACCCACAAAAGTAATCGCGTACGTAAATATAAAAGACACAGTCGATATATTTTTAATCTTTTCTGCTCTTCATTGAGGTTTTGGGTTGGCCAAAAAGTTTGTCCAGGTATTTCCATAGGATGGTGTGGGAAATCGAAAAGAACTTTTTGGCCAACCCAATAGACCGCAACTGCATACAGTAATAATCACAAAACTGTATGGTTAGGCTTATAACATAGAGTTGTATGTTTATATGGCAATATTAGCACAAAGGAGAGGGAAGGGAAGGGAGATATATTGGAGCCAAGTTTCTGTGTACCATTGTAATTTAGTTAGTATCAATGCTAAACAAATTTTTTAAGTTAAGCTGCTTATTATAATTCCTACAACAATCACTAGGAAAATAATTTTTTAAATGTAGGTTAAAAAAAAGAATGGCAATAGTACACTAGGAAATATCCATTTAATACCAAACAAAATTGAAATAACAGAGGACTAGATGAATAAATAGGCCTTAGACACCACTGTGGGCAGTGACTGCAGCCATGAAATTAAAAGACACTTGCTGCTTGGAAGAAAAGCAATGACAAACATAGACAGAATATTAAAAAACAGAGAGATTACTTTGCCAACAAAGGTCCATATAGTCAAAGCTATGGAATTTCCGATAGTCACGTACAGACGTGAGAGCTGGACAATAAAAAAGGCTGAGGGCCGAAGAATTGATGCCTTTGAACTGTGGTGCTGGAGAAGACTCTTGAGAGTCCCTTGGACTGCAAGGAGATCAAATCAGCCCATCCTAAAGGAACTCAACCCTGAATATTTATTGGAAGGACTGATGCTGAAACTGAAGTTCCAGTACTTTGGCCATCTGATGCCAAGAGCCGACTCATTGGAAAAAGACCCTGATTTGGGGAGAGACTGAAGGCGGGAGGAGAAGAGGGCAACAGAGGATGAGATGGTTGGATGGCATCACCGATTCAATGGACGTGAGTCTGAGCAAACTCAGGGAGATGGTGAAGGACAGCCGTGCTGCAGTCCAAAGGGTTGCAAAGAGTTGGACCTGACTGAGCAACTGATCAACAATATAGGAAACAAATAACAAAATAGCAAATGTATGTTGAACCATACCAATCATGACATTAAACAAATAAAAACTCAAAAAGCAGAGACTGTCAGATTGTTAAAAACAACAGCAACAACCAGGATCCAATTTTACACTCTTTACAGTAAATACACCTCAAATTCAAAGACAGAATAAATTGGAAGTAAAAAGTAAAAGGCACACCTCATTTTACTGAGCTTCCTTTGATTGCACTTTGTAGATACCGAGATTTTTACAAATTGGAAGTTTATGGCAACGCTGAACTGAGAGAATCTGTCGGCATCACTTTTTCAAACAGCGCTTGCTTACTTCACGTCTTTGTGTCACGTTTTGGTAATTCTCACAATATTTCAAACTTTTTCATAATTATTATTATAATATCTGTTATGGCGACCTGTGATCAGTGATTCGACTGTTATGACTCACGGAAGGCCCAGAATTTTTGGCAATAAAGAATTTGTGGCAATAAAGAATTTTTAATTTTTTTTTGTTTATTTATTTGGCTGCACCTGGTCTTAGGGGGATTCCCTGGTGGCTCAGCGGTAAAGAAACCGCCTACAATATAGGAAATACGGGTTCAGTTCCTGGATGGGGAAGATCCCCTGGAGGAGGGCACAGCACCCCTCTCCAGCGTTCTTGCCTGGAGAATCCCATGGACAGAGGAGCCTGGTGGGCTACAGTCCATGGGGTCACAAAGAGTTGGATATGACTAAAGTGACTGAGCGCTGTGTGCGCACACACACACGGTCTTAGTTGAGCAGGCAGGCTCTTCCTTGAGGCATGTGGGGTATTTATATTTGTGGCACGTGGGATCTTCTTCTTTTTTTTTTTTTTTTAGTTGCGGCATGCAGGGTCTGACCAGGGACTGAACCCAGGTCCCATGCGCCGGGAGCACAGAGTCTGAACTGCTGGACCACCAAGCGAGTTCCAGCAAGAAAGAATTTTTGAAATCAGGTATGTTCATTTTTAAAGACATAACGCTATTGCATACTCACAGCCTCCAGTATAGCATGTACATTTTCTATGCAATGGGAAACCAAAAAATTCATGTGACTCACCTTATTGTGCTATTCACTTTATCGTGGTGGTCTGGAACCAAACCCACACTGTCTCTGAGGTCTGCCTCTACCAAGAAAACAGTCACCATAAGAGAACTGAAGTGGCTATGTTCTTAGAAAAACAGGCCTTTAAGACAAAAAAAGTTACTGGAGACACAAAATATATATATTTTATAACGTAAAAGGATCAATTAATCAAGAGGATACAATGATCCTAAACTTGCTTGTGCCTCGTAACAGTTTCAAAATACATGAAATAAAAGCTGATAGAAATGCAAAGAGAAATAGATACCTTTGCACTTGAGGTGGACAATTTCAACACCTCTTTTATAAAATAATTACTAGGGAAAATCGAAAATCAGCAAGGATATAGAAGCTTTGAACTACCTATCAAGTGGCTTAACCTAACTGGCATCTGGGCAAGGTCAATTTTCATTCCAATGCCAAAGAAGAGCAATGCCAAAAAGTGTTCAAATCACTGTACAGTTACGCTCATTTCACACACTAGTAAGGTTATGCTCAAAATCCTTCAAGCCAGGCTTTAGCAGTACGTGAACCAAGAAATTCTAGATGTACAAGCTGGGTTTAGAAAAGGCAGAGGAACCAGAGATCAAACTGCCAACATTTGTTGGATCATAGAGACAGCAAGGGAATTCCAAAAAACATCTACTTCTGCTTCACTGACTCCCCTAAAGCCTTTGACTGTGTGGATCACAACAAACTGTGGAAAATTCTTAGAGATGGAAATACCAGACCACCTTACCTGTCCCCTGAGAAACCTGAATGCAGATCAAGAAGCAACAGTTAGAATTGGAAAATGGAACAATGGGCTGCTTCAAAATTGGGACAGGAGTATGATAGGGCTGTATATTTTCATCCTGCGTATTTAACTTATTTGCAGAGTACATCATGCACAATGGCTGGAGAAAACACAAGCTGAAATCAAGATTACCAGGAGAATTATCAAAAACCTCAGATATGCAGAAGATACCACTCTAACGGCAGAAAATGAAGAGGAACTGAAGAGCCTCTTAATGAAAGGGAAAGAGGAGCGTGAAAAAGCTGGCTTGGAATTCAACATTCAGAAAACTAAGATCATGGCATCTGGTCCCATCACTTCATGTTCATGACACATAGGAAGGTAAAAAGTGGAAGCAGTGACATATTTTATTTTCTTGGGCTCCAGAATCTGTAGATGGTGACTGCAGCCGTGAAATTAGAAGACGCTTGCTCCTTAGACCTAAACAGCGTATTAAAAAGCAGTGACACCTCTTTGCCAACAAATTTCTCTATAGTCAAAGCTATGGTTTTCCCAGTAGTCATGTATGGATGTGAGAGTTGGACCATAAAGAAGGCTGAGTGAGCACTAAAGAACTGATACTTTAGGATTATGATGCTGGAGAAGACTCTTGAGAGTCCCTTGAACAGCAAGGAGACCAAATCAGTCAATCCTATAGGAAAACAATGCTGAACTTTCATTGGAAGGACTTATGCTGAAGCTCCAATACTTCAGCAAAGAGCAGATTCATTGGAAAAGATTCTGATGCTGGGAAAGATTGAGGGCAGGAGGAGAAGGGGGCAATAGAGGATGAAATGGTTAGATAGCATCACTGAATTGATGGACATGAATTTGAGCAAACTCCGGGAGACGGTGAGGGACAGGGGAGCCTGGTGTTCTGCAGTCCATGAGGGGCCATCAGTCGGACGGGACTTAGCAACTGGACAACACAACAAGCTGACGTCTATATGGCATCTGCCAGCAGTAGCAGAATGCGCCTTCCCTACGCTGTCTGTGAGATTTTCTCAAAGATACACTGTGTTCTAGGCCATAATACATCTTCGAATTTTTAAAAATTGAACTCATAGACAGGTTCTCCAATCACAACAAAATTGAATTAGAAAAAAATAGATGGAGATTTGGGAAATCTTAAGTATTTTAAAATGAATGAAAATGGACTGTGGTGCTGGAGAAGACTCTTGAGAGTTCCTTGAACAGCAAGAAGATCAAATCAGTCAATCCTGTAGGAAATCAAAATATTAAAAAATTGTTTATATCAAAAATATATCAAAATCTATCAGATGCAGAGAAAGTGGTACTTAAAGGAGAAGGTATAGCCTAGATGCCTGCGTCAGAGCAAAAGGATGAGCTCAGATCATTGATCTGATCTTTTGCCTGAAGAATTTAGAATAAGAAGAGCGAACCAAACCCAGGGCAAGCAGAAAGAAGGCAATGAAAAAGATTAGAATGGAAATAAGAATTGTAGAAGAGACGTGAACAATGTGGTTTAATCACAAAGTCGCGTCTGACTCTTAGGCCCCATGGAGTGTAGCCCACCAGGCTCCTCTGTCCCTGGGATTTTCCAGGCGGGAATACTGCAGTGGGGTGCCATTTCCTCCTCCAGGGGCTCTTCCAGACTCAGGGGTAGAATCCGTGTCTCCTGTGCTGGAGGCGACCTCTTGCATTGCAGCTGGATTCTGGGCCGACTGAGCTAGTGGGGAAGCCTGAAATGCCGAACAGAGAAAATCAATGAAAACAGAAGCTGGTCCTTTGAAAAGAACATCTCAATAGGCAAATTTTTAGCTAATTTGATCAAGAAAGAAAGGGAGAATACACAGAGCATCAAAATTATTACTGCAAGAGGGACATCTGATCCTACAGGCTTTAAAAGGATTACACAGGGGAGTTCCCAGGTGGCCTAATGGTTAGGCTTCATCACTTTGACTGCAGAGGCCTGGGTTCAATCCCGGGTTAGGGGAAAACCTCACTTGCCAAATGGTACAGCCACAATAGAAAACAAACAAGCAAAAAACAAAAGTATATGGGAATACTGTGAACAGCTCTATATCAGTGTTAGGCAAGTGAGGAAAAGGAGAAATTCCTGAAAAGACATAAACCACCCCAATTCATTCCAGACAAAAATAGGAAATCTGAATACACCTATAAGATGCAAAATACAAAAATTATTAGCAATCAAAAGCTTCTGCACAAAAGAATTCCTGGACAACTTTTACTGGTGAATTCTATCAAATGCTTAAAGAAGAAATAACACTGACATTCTATGAACTCTTCCAGAAGAGGAAGGGACCCTTCTCAGCTCCTTCTTTGAGGTCAGTATCACCCAGTGCCAAATGCAGACAAAGACATCGCTAAGGAAATTAAATGACAGACCAATAACCCTCATGAATATAGATACTGTAATCTTCAACCAAATACTAGCCAAGCGAATTCAGAAAGATAGAAAAAGGATTACATATTATGGCCAAATGAGATTAATCCCAGGAATGCAAGGCTGGATGAACATTCCCCAAATCAATTAATATAATACAGTATATTAATAAATAAGAAACAAAACTCATATGACCATTTCAATAGATACAGAAATCATTTAACAAAATTCAGCATGCATTCATGATTAAAAAAAACCACAAACATCTCATTCCTGCCAAACTTGGAATAGACAGAAACTTCATCAAACTGGTAAAAGGCATCTATCTGAATCGTATAGATAAGGTCACATGTAAATGATGAAAGAATAAATGCATTCTCTCTAAGATCAGGAACAAGGCAGATTCTCTTGGCAGTTCTATTCATTGTTTTACTGGAAGTTTTGGCCAGCGCAATCAGATATAATAAAGAAATAAAAACTGTTAGTTGCTTAGTCATATCTGACTCTTTGTGGCCCCATGGACCATAGTCCGCCAGGCTCCTTGGTCCATGGGATTCTCCAGGCAAGAACGCTGGAGTGGGTAGCCATTCTCTTCTCCAGGGAAAGAAAGAAAAGACAGTCTAGATTAAAAAGAAAGAAGTATTGGAAAACTGTCTTTATTCCAGATGGCATGTTTTTATATGTTGAAAGTCCAAAGGACTCAACAAAAATCCTACTATAGTAGATAAATTCAGCTACGATATGGGATACAATATCAACATCCACAAATCCTTTGCATTTTTATATATTGGCGATGAACAATCTGAAAATGAAATGAAGAACACAATTCCATTTAGTAGCATCCAAAAAAGTAAAAGGTGCCCCAGATGGTACTAGTGCTAAAGAATCTGTCTATTGGTGCAGGAGACGCAGAGATGTGGGTTTGACCCCTGAGTTGGGAAGATCCCCTGGAGGAGGGCATGCAACCTCCAGCACTCTTGCCTGGAGAATCCCAAGGACAGAGGAGACTGGTGGGCTACGGTCCATGGGGTCACAAAGAGTCGGACACGACTGAAGTGCCTGCGCACTAACGTGTGCAAAAGAATACAATCCTTAGGAATAAACTCAATAAAAGGAGTATGAAACTTGCACACTGAAAACTACAAAACATTGCTGAGGGAAATTAGAGAATGTCTAAGCTAGCAGAGACATTTCGTGTTCACAGATTAGAAGAATCAATATTGTTAAGATGGCAATCCCCCCCGAGTTAATCTATTGAGTCAACGTCATCCCTATCAAAATCCCAGCAGTCTGTTTCATAGACACCGACAAGCAGATCTTACAGTTTACATGGAAACAAAAAAATCCAGAGTAGCAAAAACCATCCTGAAAAAGAACAAAGAGGGAGGACTTTCACTGCCCAATTCCAAAGTTTCCTAAAAAGCTTCAGTAATGGAGACAGTGTTGAACCAGGATAAGAATGGATGTGTGGATCCACGGAACAGAGCTAAGAGCCCAGCAAGAAGTTCTTGCATTTACGGTCAATGGATTTTTGATAATGATGCCAAGACAGTTCAATGGAAAAAGGATAAGCTTTTCAACAAAGGATGCTGGGACAGTTGAATAGCCACATGCAGAAAGATGAACTTGGATCATCACACCACACACACACATTAACTCTAAAGGGGTTGCAGACATAAATGTAAGTAGTAAAGCTATAAAACTTTTAGAAGAATGCTTAACAGAAAGTCTTCATAACCGTTAGGTTAGGCAAAGTTTTCCTAGATTCAACATCCAAAGCACAACCTAACAGAAAAAAATTGACAAATTGGACTTCATCAAAATTAAAACATTTGCACCTTCAAAGTCATTAATAGGAAAATGAAAAGACAAGCTGTAGACTGAGAGAAAATAGCTGCAAATCATATATCTGATAAGTGACTTGTATCTAGGATATAGAGAGAACCCAATGAAATGACAAACATTCAGTATAAAAATGGGCAAAAGCCTTGAATAGACATTTCACCAAAGAAGATGAACAAACGGTGAATAAGTACTTGAAATGGTGCTCAACATCATTAGTCATCAGGGAAATGCAAATTAAAAGCACAGTGAGATACCACTTCACACACACACCAGAATGGCTATAATTATAAATATACACAATAACAAATGTTAAAGAGAGAAATGGGTGCCCTCAAACACGGCTGATAGAAATATAAAATGGTCCAGCTACTCTGGACAATGGTTTGGCCTTTTCTTTTCTTAAAAAGTGAAACATAAATTTACTAAAGGACTCTACAATTCCACAACTAGGTATCTACCCAAGGGGGATAAAAACACAAGTCTGTGCAAAACTGGCACGTAAAAACCCACAACAATTTCATTTCTAACAGCCAAATGGTAGAAATAACCCTGACATCAATTAAACGATGAATGGACAAACAAAATGCAGTTTATCCATACCATGGAATACTATTCATCAATAAAAAGGAATGAAGTATGGATACACATCGTGGATGAACGTCAAAAACATCTTAAGCAAGGGAAGCCAGACACAGACGATTACCTATTGTATGATTTTGTTTATATGAATTGTGCAGACAAGGCAAATCTGTACAGGTGGAAAGTAGATTTGCGGTTGTCTGGACTGTGGGTTGAAATGGAAATTAACTGTAAGTGAGGGTGAGAGATCTTACTGAGTTGATGGAGCTGGTCTAAAACTGGATTATGTTGATGGTTGCACAATAAAGCAAATTTATTGAAAACTGTTGATATGCATACTTAAAATGGGTGCATTTCAATGAAGCAAGGATGCTGCTAAAGTTTGTTGGGACTCTTTCTTTTCCCTGGCAGAAGGATCCCCCTTTGAGACCTGGGACCTCTATAATCACAGGGCACTGAGTCGTAGGATGGACCAAAATTCCCCAGAAGAGCCACAAGGAGTGATTAGA
Organism: Capra hircus; assembly: GCF_001704415.2. Classification (NCBI taxonomy): domain Eukaryota; kingdom Metazoa; phylum Chordata; class Mammalia; order Artiodactyla; family Bovidae; genus Capra; species Capra hircus. The sequence goes on from NC_030828.1 coordinate 64,934,899, forward strand.
AGCAGGGCCTTTCCTACGTCTGCCCTTGGTTCCTGGACTCATATGTTTTTCCATCTGGGGGCAAAACACCATATAATGGCCTTTCATGTAGAGCATATACGTCCTTGAGGACAGCCGTCTTCAAGCCAGCATCTCAGCTGTGTTGTCAAAAAGCCACCCTACTATTTGTGTCCTTAGTGTTTGGACGGTTCAGTCTGTGTTAGCAGCGGGTTCACTTGGCCATACCTCCATTGCTGGGATTTTATGCAGTCTTCTGTGCTGATGGATCAAACACTCTCTAAATCTTCAGATGAGGTGAGTAGGGGGTTGGTTGAAGTTTGGGGGCCAGGAAAGGCAAATCCCAGGATGTAATGTTTAATTCTATGTGTCAGCTTGGAAGTTGTTTTGGATGAGGTCAACATTCAATCGGCCAATTCCAAGTGAAGGAGATTACTTTCTGCAATGTGGGTGGGACTCATCCAATCAGTTGAAGGCGTGAATTGAATGAAAAGATCAGCCTCCTGGAGCAAGAGGAAATTTCCAGCAGACTGCCTTCAGGCTTCATCTGTCCATCAGATCTCCGGGATCTCCAGGCTGCCGCTCTAGACTGGAACTGCCCCACTGGATGTCCTAGGTCTTGAGCCTGCTGGTCTACACCGTGAATGCAGACACTAGTCTCCATGATCATGTGAGCCAGTTTCTTATAACAAATCTCTTTCTGTAGCTGCACATATCCTATTGGTTCTGTTTGCTGGAGAACCCTGATTAATACACTGGACGCGCCATTTCCCACGATGAACGGCTGCATAGTCAGTTTGCCCCCACGTGGCTGGTTGATCTCCTGAAAACAACGTGTCATAGCAGGAGCTCAGTGTTGGAGTCTGTGGCCGATAGGTTGGACATTCAACCTCGGCCAGTGGGAGGCCATGCTTCTGGGCTAATGGCTACTCTGGTCGTGTGCTGACATCAGCCAACCCTGTCATCTTGCCCCTCGGGTATGTCTTGCTTCATCCGTCATAGATCAGGTGATGTCCACCTAACCCAGAGACCTTCCTACATCAGGCATGCATGCTAAGCCACGTCAGCCATATCTGACTCTTCGTGGCCCTATGGAATGTGGTCCACCAGGCTCCTCTGTCCATGGACTTCTCCAGGCAAGAATACTGGAGTGGGCTACCATGCCCTCCTCCAGGGGACCATCCTAACCCAGGGACTGACATATTTTCTAAAAGCTGCACATTTGCCTTATCATCAGACCTTTTCTCATTCCTCATCTTCTAATCCTTCTCTTTCTTGGTCCCCAAGGAACCAGTCAAACCATTGGGTGCTGCTCAAGAATCAACAGGTGTCCTAACATTTCCATACTTATGAATTCTCTTCCTTCCATACAAAGTGGAACACGTCGTGCCCCACTGGAAGCCCTGTCTGTGGGAGGATTCCCCCTCAGCCTGCATTAACTGAGAGATGGGGATCAGTCATAAAGGGTTGTATTAGCAGTATTAGCCTCTGCCTGCCTCTCTCTCCTGGGACGCTTGCTCTGCATCCCACTGCCATCATGTAAGAAATCCAGCTACTCTTGGCGGACAGACCACATGGAGAGAGACTCACCGAGGTAGAGAGACCCAAGGAGCACCGACTCTCCTGGCCACCAGCCCGTTGCCTCCCCAGCCCAGGTGTGGGACACCTCCATGCGAGAACCTGCAGGTGATTCCAGCTCCCTGCCCTGGCCCCGATGCACTGGATCTGCCTGGTTGGAGAATTCAGCCTCTTTCAGAGCTTGGCAATCCTTGTAATTAAGTCCTTGGCCAGATCGTCGGCTCTTTCTGCCTCCAGCTGCAAGAAATGAGAGTCTCTAATTTGTATGGTGTTAAGGAGACCCTCTGCTTATCTTAATTAGCCTTTAATTGGTGATTAACCACCCTCAGACTTTGCTTCTCCTCCTCCGGGGCCTCAAGCTGCCCCCAGCAACAGCCATCCAATTCTGGAGTCGGTAGGATGACGGTTTCCCGGGTCATTTCCAGATACCGGATGGGCCATACCCTCCTGGGCTTTCCTTTCTTCGGGTCTTGATTGCACCTCCACCTCATGCCATACCTATGTTTCCCTATCGCCCGTGATAGGGTCCTCACTGCCATCCATCTGGTGGCTGAGCCAGCTCCAAAATCCCACTTGAGAGATCCTTGGACCACCCCCTGGTACCATCTGTTGCAGGTCAGTTTCCCTGGCATCTAGCTTCTGAGATGAAGGTTTGATTGGGGAGAGTCCCTGGGTCCACCCTAATGGGAGGGAGGCTGAAAAATGTGAGATGAGGCAGAGGAAGGCAAACTGCAGGACAGTCGAAGCGAAGACTTCAGCTGATCCCCCGGGGTCCTGGGCACTGGGATAGCTTGTTAGAGCTGTCTGAGCTTAGCGAAAGCCTTCTGGTCTCCATACCAACTGGTCATTGCATACAGCTTACCTCTGCCTGGTGAGGGGGAGTAACCTTGAGTGAGGCAGTTTTTTTGGATGGAAGCAATCCCCTGAGAGGATTCAGGAAAGAGGCGTTTTGCTGAAAACCCTCTGAGCAGCTGGGGAATGAGTGCCCCAGGGCTGGGCTGGTGGAGAGTGAGTCTGGGCAGTGTACTGCAGCGTCTGTTGACACATCCAGGGCGCGCTTTCTCTAGGCATCTGCTCATACTCTGTTGCTCGGTCATGTCTGACTTTTTGCAACCCCATGGACTGTAGCCTGCCAGGATCCTCTGTCCATGGGATTGTCCCAGTAAGAATCCTGGAGTGGGTTGCCATTTCCTCCTCTAGGGGATCTTCCCAACCCAGGGATCCAACCCATGTCTCCTGTGGCTCCTGCACTGACAGGTGGATTCTTTTCCCATGAGCCATCTGGGTTATTGACTGAAAACCCAAACTTGGACTCTAGGATAGAGACCTATGATATCTCTGGATAACTTCCTAGAAATTCTAGGAAAAAACCGCCATCTTGGTAATCCATCTACACAGGCTATATGTGCCATGTTCTGAAAGAGTGAAGTGTGCAGGGGTAAAAGCTGTGACTTATTTTCAATGCTGAGAAAAGCAAGTCTTGAAGCCCCATATTCCTGGCTACCTAAGGCAAAAAAGAAACCAGTGTGTTCTTTTAAAAAGTAACACTGCACCCATTGCATTTATCAAATTCTATGTACATTCATGTGTTATTAGTCAGCACTTGTAAGCATGTACCCCATTCCAGACATTGTACTGTGAGTTGAAAATATGCTTCCTGGGAGGAGATTTGACAACCAAACGCCCTTGCCTTGGGGGACCCGCTGGGTGAGGTATTTGTGGAACTGACAACCGTGGAACTCTGCTCCCTCTCCACTTGGACAATCTTACAATACTATACCCCACCCCCACCACCAAGAAATGAAGGTTAACAAAGAGAGTGAAAAAGCTGGCTTGAAACTTAACATTCAAAAAACTAAGATCATGGCTTCCAGTCCAATCACTTCTCAGCAAATAGATGGGGAAAAAGTGGAAACAGTGACAGACTTTATTTTCTTCGGCTCCAAAATCACTATGGATGGTGACTGCAGCCATGAAATTAAAAGATGTTTGTTCCTTAGAAGGAAAGCTATGACAAACCTAGACAGGGTATTTAAAAGCAGAGACATTACTTTCCCAGAAAAGACCTGTATCGTCAAAGCTATGGTTTTTCCAGTAATCATGTATGGTTGTGAAAGTCAGATCATAGCGAAAGCTGACTGCCAAAGAACTGATGCTTTCGAACTGTGGTGCTGGAGAAGACTCTTGAAAATCCCCTGGACAGCAAGGAGATCAAACCCATCAATCTTAAAGGAAATCAACCCTGAATATCTTGGAAGGACTGATGCTGAAGCTGAAGCTCCAATACCTTGGCCACCTGATGTGAAGAGCTGACTGATTGGAAAAGACTCTGATGCTGGGAAAAAGTGAGAGCAGGAGGAGAAGGGGGTGACAGAGGATGAGATGGTTGGATGGCATCTTTGACTCAATGGACAGGAGTTTGAGCAAGCTCCTGGAGGTAGTAATGGACAGGGAAGCCTGGCGTGCTGCAGTCCATGGGGTGGAAAAGAGTTGGACACGACTTAGCAATGGAACAACAACCACCTCCCAGGAATGGTTTAAGGGGTGGGCACATGTCCTAAACTGGGACAATCCAGGCCCTTCCCTTGTGTTTATACACGAAAGTGGGGAGAAAACAGACCTTTCCAGCAGTGTAAATGTGGTGTGATACCAGTGGAGGATTCCTAGAGGCTGTGTCTATAGTATGAGGAAGAAACTGGGGAGACCAGGAGAGAAAGGGGAGAGAGTGGAAGAGGGAGGGAAGAAATTGTGCTTGAGCCACTAGGTTTCACAACTCTGTCAAGTTCTGAAATGTTCTTTCGTAAGCTGGTTTGAATTGCATCTCTGTTGCTTGCACTCCAGAGGGTCCTGAGGCATCTCAGCAGGTCAGCAGCTGCTGCCAGCTGTTGACTCCGTGTATGACACACACTTCCCAGTTCACCAAGAACTCCAGGGCACAGGGACCCTTGGCCCTGTGGGGTGAGGTCTCTGATGCATTCGTCTCCCTTTACAGAGGACACAGGCTCTATGAGATTTCTTTTAGGTGTGATGGATGGGAAAATGCCTTGAACAATGCTGTCCATGTGGGACCTCTTACTGCTGCTGATAGTGAATTACTAATCTCACCTGTGAAACTGGACCCCTTGCTCACCACACCTTCTGTGCCCTCAGCTCCTAAGGATCGGGCTTCCAATCGCCAGAGCCCCGGGGCTCAGCATGGAGCAGGTACTCATCTGAAGCTTTCCGACTGATCTGAGCGGTTGAGATGCAGTCGCTGGCACCGGCAGCCTGCGGTTCAGCAGTGTCCCCAGTGGGCAGATATGGATATAGAAGGGAGGATGCTGTATGCTAGGGCGGCTGTGGGGGGCAGGTGGACCCGGGGCTGCCTCTCACACCCTGCCCTGTCCCGGGCCTTCCTACCCTCCCCTATTAAATGGGGAGGTGGCGCTGACAATGCTCCTTTGGTCTATATCCCCTGGTTCTTGCTGCCTCCATGGACACTGACCATAAGGCTCTCCACTGCACACACTGTGACTCTGCCAGACATGTCTTCTGATTACTGGGGGGCCTGGGGGAAGGCCAGAAGTGCTAGGGGATGAACGCCCCCCAGAGTAGCCCTCCTTGTGCCCCCAGTGGACCACAGAGGCAGATTCTATGCTATGGGAGTCTCCCAGCAGGATGGAGTCCCCTCGGCCTCAGGGGAACCTGCTCACCCAGCTTTGTTATAGACGCTCCTTCTCTCCTCAGTCCCCATTCCCTACACGTGCTCCCTGGAATTCTACAAACCAGTTGCGCTGGATGCTTGTTCGAGGCAGAGGACTTGGGCTCTCTGTCTCGGAGGTCTGTAATGTCAGGACCCTTTGCTGACGGAGAAACCCAACGTGAACAGCCAGAGTAAAAAGAAAGGGGACCGAGTGACCCACCTACCCGGGAGCCCAGGGCTGGCTGAGCCGGGAGCCGTCTCTCCTTTAGACCTTCTCACCCCTGGTGCCTTTATTTCTAGAGTCTCTCCCCTGGGCCCCCTGAAACTCTGGGCACAGAGCCTTCTAGCTTCAAGTTCAGACCTGGGATGGCGCCTGCTTCTCGGGGACGGACGGTGGGTTGCTGAGCTGGGCTGGACCTCTCCCGCTGGCCAGGGGAGGGGTGTTGTCGGTTCCTTGTTGAATCGGGGGTTTGCGCCCCAGCCTGGAGGGCTCAGTGGGGAGGGTTGAATCCGCAAAGGATGATGGAAGGGCTGCCTGCAGAAGGAAGGAGGGCAGTGCTGAGGGCGGAAAGCCGAGTGATGGTGCTCTGGGTCCCTGGAGCTCGGACGCCCCTCGCTGATCCATTCAGCATCACCTCCCAGCCCCCATGCGGTGCGACAGAGGGAGCCCCCAGGCTTTCTGGGGCAGACATGCAGCGGAACAGGACGCATGCGGTCTCTGGAGCTACGCCAGCGCACCTCCCATCCCACCCCCCCATGCCCGCAGGCCCAAGTTCAGAGCCTCAGTGTCCCCAGCCGCCCAACAGGCCGTGGCCGCCCCTGCTGAGGCCTCAGGGCTACGTCTCAATCCTGCGCTGCAGGCACATGGTTGGTGCTGGACCACAGCTCCTCCATTCTTTCTTCCCTCTTCGAGATTTTTTTATTTTTGCTTTGTTTTGTGCTTGAAAAGAAGAGGCGTGGGGAGAGCGAATGAGATTTCCAAATGCATTACCGGTGGGTGAGGGGGGTCCGGGGGCCCTGCGGCAGCTCCCCTCTCTTCGGGGACCCGCCGCCGCTTTCTGCCTGACGCACCTGTCATGTCTGAGGCTCCGTCCGTCATGCTGGGTGCGTGCCACATCCCGGTCCTTGTCAAGACAGCCAGCAACCGGTGCTAATGAAGCCCCCGCTGCGAGCCTCTGCGCCAGGTGGGGGCGCGGGCACCCGAAACTCCCCCAGCCCCACTTGCCAGGGTTTCTCTCCCAGCTGCAAATAACAAGCACCCAGATGCTCTGTTCACTTCAGAGCAAAATGAGACAGGCTTTACACCCAGGCTTTTAAAATTGTGTGGAGTACTTCTGCTCAGACACTCTTGAGTAAAAAAAAAGGGGGTGGGCAAAATTAGTGAAATGTGGAATAATTTGAAGAAATTAGACCTAGTTTGTCCAAGATTAAGGAGAGCTCTAAATTAAGTGGCCCAATCTTTCTTGCTGGGGAGGAAAAAAAAAATCAATTCAGCCCTTAATTTTCTTAAGCGTCCCTTGTAAGGACGTGTGTGCAAAGGCTTCTAGGGGTGTTTATTAGGTCATTTTATTTTAATCACCCTCCGCTGGGCTTGCCAGGAGACGCTGCAGACATTTCCCTGAATTTGCAATCAGCCACTTCCAGAGATCATCCAGAACCTTCTCGGGAAGGAGGAACTTTCCACTACCCTCCAGGCTCCGGACAGGCGTGGCCTAGATGGCCCAGGAGTGGGGCTCCAGGACCCTCATGAACCCTCCAGACAGGGTGGTGGGTTTTCTTCCTGGCTCCATGAGAGAGATGGGAGGGCACAGGCCAGGGACTCAGGAGGGGCCTGAGTACAGGGACAAGGAAAGAAACTTCCAGAAGGAAAGGAACAGGAGGCCATGAAGAATGGTGTCTCCGAGGAGGAGGAGGAAGATAGGAGGCGGCAGAGTCAGCGGTGGTGGTGGGGCAGCCGGGAGAGGAGGCCAGAGGGGACGTCCCCCAAGGTGAGCCCAGGAGGAGGGCAGAGGGGCCCACCTGGATTGAACCAGGCTGCAGAAGCCAGATCATGTGGGGTCTTGCCAGCCGGTTGGGACTGTCCCCGGGGGTGACGCAGGGGTGCGACATGCTCTGATAGATGATTTTCAGAGCTGTGCTGAGATCTGGGTGGGACCGGGGAGCTGGTCGAGGAGGGAGCCCGAGGCAACTTCCACGTGCAGGGCAGGCGGGAAGGGGTCTGGTGGCAAGACAGGCAAGCCGGTGCGAAGGCAGCAATTGCGTGTCACTGAGCATGGAATGAAAGCGTCTGGGGAGGACAGGCGTGGGTGTGAGTGCTTGGAAGTCACCAGGGTCCTGCCGTCATGCTCAGGTGCTTCAGACGAGGAGAGCAGACAGAGGCACGATTCAGAAGATGCTGAGGTGGCCATCCAGGGGTGTCACAGCACCTCCTGCGCATGAGCACCTGCAGGAAGGTTGAACACCCCGCCCCACAGGCTGGAGAGCTGGACCAGGAGCAGGGAAAGAATACCCCTGACTCCCTGCCCTGCCCTCCTGTCTCCAGCCGGCACCTCCACCAGGAGCCGTCCCCCCAGGACAGGAGGCAGGAGACCAGGCGACCCAGGGTCCAGGGGTCTGCCCCAGGGCAGGGAACAGGCGGCAGGGCCAGGAAGGGTGGCCAGGACAGAGCGTCAGCCACCTCCCATCCACAGCCCGTCTGTCTTTCTGCCGTGGTCGTCTTCAGAGTGCCCACCCTGGATGAGAAGGGCTGCTCTGGGCCTGCTGTTGTGGGAGAAGCATCAGCCCAGGCGCCCAGCGCTCAGGGCGCCCCCACTGATGTACACCCACGTTGGGGGAGACTGCCCTCCTCCACCCCTTCTCTCCTCACCCTGCTCTGTGACCCCAGGGCCCGGAGGAGCCTCCTGAGGCTGACCTGTCTATCCCTCCCTTCAGGGTCCACACCGTGCAGCCCAGCCCTGGAGGGGTTCCCTCCTGGCCCTGTGGACCCAGGAGGAGCCCGCTCCCGGGGTCGCACCCCAGGTGGGGTGGGCTCCCACCTTATTTGTCTCCACGCCTTCCTAAGGGGTCCCTTTCCTCAAGGGTACATCTGCTTGCTGTAGGACCCCGACTGAGCCAACGGCTGCAGTGTTTAATGAGGTGGACGGTGGGCGGGACGGGGAGAGAGGGGGGCACTGGTGGGGCAGACAACTCCGGGCGGGGACCAGGGCATGGGAGGGGGCATGCTGCGTTGAAGTGGCTGCTTAGACAGCGGGCCAGGTCCGAGGCCAACAAGAGGAATCTCCTCAAAACCCGCTGTCTGTGATGGGCACTGCAGGAGGGGAGGGGCCAAGCTGAGGGCCTGCACCTTGGGGGAAGGCATTCGGTGTCCCCAGAGGCGAGCATCCTTCCGGGAAGAGCCGGGAAACAGGGCAGGGCTGAGGCTCCATGGGTTGCAAAACCAAGCCAGCCAGGCCTTCGTCTGGCCTCCAGGCCAGGCTGCCTTCCTGGCTCCGCCCACTGTCAATCATCTCTGAATGGCTCTGGTAGATGTGTCCGTTTAAACCCAGCGACTACCCCCCAGCCTGCCCTCCCCACCACTGGCGGGGCTCTGGGGCCCCTGGTACAGCAGACCAGTCGGCCCCCTCTGCCAAGGCTGTCTGGGCCCAGTTAGACTTGGAGCCTGGGCCCAGAGGCGTCCTGGCCGGGGAGGGTCCCAGTGGGGCCTGGGGGTGCCTCTCGCGTGCGGGCGTTCCAGGCTGGGCCCCCACATGGTGGCAGCAGCCTGGCACTGAAGCTCGCCGGGCCGCCTGCTCTGGGCCGGAACCCAGCGCCGCCTTCAGCTCCCTGACCCTGCTTCCCGCTTTCCGCGGCAGCCGCCCCCGAGATGCCGTCCCAGGAGCTGCCTGAGAAGCCTTCACATCGCATCTCCCCGCATCACCTGGCTCTCCCCGGGCCCACCAGCATCCCTTGGACCCCAGGCCCTTGGTGTGTAGTCCACCCACAGTGAGGGCAGCCCCCAGAGTAAGCAGTGGGGTGCGTGGGGACTGGGGGCTCCCACAGGCTCAGCTGGGGCCCCAGGCTGGCCTGACCCTGCCCTCCCAAGGCCAGTCTTGGGCCTGAGGGACCCAGTGGACGGATGTTCCCCCTAAGACAGTGCCCTGGGGAGACCCCATCCAGGAAACATGGATGGATCCAGCTGCAGGTCAGAGAGCCCCCCTGGAAGGTGGGAGCTGACCAGGGCCAGCTCTCCAAGGTCCCCTGCACAGCCCAGACCCTTGCAGGGTGCACACTGTCCTCTGCAGCTCCCTTCTCGCCTCCTCAATGCCCACCAGGAACATCCCCTCTGGGATCCTTGGGCAGTGATCCGCCCTCACCCACTTTGTTGTTTCTCTGCCTTCATGCGCATGCTTTCTGCCCTCAATTCCCTCCGCCCACCCTCTCCTCCCGCTGTGAGCAAGTCCCCACTCCCTTGGGACCAGCATCAAGGCCGGAAACTTCCTCAGCCTTCACTTCCATCGGGTCAAGTGACTTGACCCCAGAGCCTGCAGGTGCAATGGAGCCTGGGCGGGAGATGGCAGCGGGGAGCACAGGCACTTTTCTCAGGCCAGCCAGGGACCGGGAGACCACCAAGCACAGTCCTGTCTCTCGAGCTGCCCCAGGGGGACTCTGGACAAAGTCTGGAGATGTTTGTGATTGTGGCAGCTGGATGCTACTGGCACGAGGCAGGAGAGGCCCAGGGTGGGGCTCGGAGTCCCACACTGCATGGGGAGGCGGGGAGCCCAGAGTGGTCCAGGCCCCAGAGTTCATAGTGGCCGGATTCGGACAGCCTGCTGCCCAGACAGAAAGAGGGGCTCATGGCAGGCATCCAGGCCCTCCCAGGACACACTGAGGGCTTAGTCGGCGCATCTCTCCTGTGCTCTGAGCCTCTTTTCCTCTTTGGGGGCCCGTTCTCGGGGACCGAAGGCATGTCCCATCAGGCCAAACTGAGCACAAGGCTTTCTTCCCAGCCGGTGGTGCTCAGATCACCCTGACTCTCTACCCCCTCTTCTGTTGAGCCTGGAGATGGGCCCGTGGACTTGGCACTGGGGCACTGGGGCCTCAACTGCCATGCAGCTCTACCCTTTTCTGGGCCCAGTGTCCCTCTCCATGAAAGGAGGTGGCTGGGGTCGAGGCCTGCTGCGGGCCCCTGCCCGTCCCGACGCCTCGCCTAGAATTACCCGTGTCAGCATGAGCAAGGCCATCCATCAAGCCCCGGCCCATGCGGGCACTGACTTCAGCCCCCAGCCACGGCAGACATGTGCACCGCTGAGCTGGGCCCCCCCAGGAATGAGCCCCGGGAGCCCCACCTGCCTTATTGATAACGACCGTGCATACGTGAGACGCCGGGAATGTCTACATGATCGGGTCGGTCTGTTCCAGGGGATGCCGTACATACATCCAGGCTATTTTCGGGGGCCGGCGGGGCCAGGCGGGAGAAGGGCAGGGGCTCCTGGACGATCTGGTTACGGCCATGTGCTGGGGCAGCAAATGCCACTGATTCTGTGCAGTGATCTCACGGGAAGGGCAGCGGGTGGTCTGACCTGAGTGCAGGCCCAGCCCAGGGCTGGAGGGAAGGGAGAGGGTGGCAGCTGGCGCTGGAACGCCAAGCCCCTTGGAAATGTTCTGCGTCTTTTTTTCCTGAGTGGAGTGCACCCCCCCTCAACGGCCCTGTGCTCACTGCAGCCCGAGGAGGGACAGCCAGCAGGCCCTGGGGGCTTGGACTTGGGGGGACCTGGGGCAGGGGGACGGGTGCAGGACATCCCTGAGGGAGAGGACATCCCTGAGGGAGAGGCCACCTTGGTTCCCTTCTCTGCTGCTTTGCAGCAAAAGCAGGGCACCTTTGACCCTCCAATGGGCAGAGGAGGGCATGAGGGTGCTGGCATGGGGTGCTCAGTGCCTCTTTGGGGGTTTCCCGGCCAGGGTGTGTGTTCTCTGGAGCCTCCTCTTAGGGGGCCTCTCCCTCACCTGCTCCCCACCTCTCCTGGAGTGATTTCTGTTTTCTTGACAATGCCAGGCAAGGCAGGAGGGTGAGGCAGCGTTGGAAATTCACTGCCGTTTCCACTGTGTCTGATGTGTTTAAACAGTGTCCAGGGGCTGAGTCTTCAAAGGTGCCCTGTGCGGTGTCCGAGCCGCTGGGGCCTTCGTACCACCCCAGGCCCTCCTTCTGCCCCTCCTGGCTGCCCGGCCGTGTCCACTTCCCAGCTTGGCGCTTCTGATTGCCTCTGTGAGAGCGTGCTAGGTCACTTCCGTCCTATCCGACTCTTTGCGACCGCGTGGACTGCAGCCCGGCAGGCTCTTCTGTCCATGGGCTTCTCCAGGCAAGAATGCTGGAGTGGGCTGCCATGCCCTCCTCCAGGGGATCTTCCCGACCCGGGGATCAAACCCGCATCTTATGTCTCCTGCATTAGCGCTAGAGCCACCTGGGATACCTGCACTCATCTTTCCATTTCTCCGAGTCCTTCTCACTACCCAACTGAAAACTGCCAAATGGTCCATTTTCCTCTGACAACTTGGGAGTCCCGGAGGCGGTGGAGCAGGGTGAGACCTTGTGCGTCTGTCCCTCCCGTGTGGCGGACACACCACCCTGTCCCCTCTTCCAGCCTGCAGACCCGTGCTAAACTCGCAGTCCCTGAAAACGTGCAGGCTGTGCGCATCCCTCCCCACCACACCGCTCCGTGGGCCTCATGGTTTCCCCTGCCATCTCTTTCTTTGCCTCCAAAGGACTTCCAGTCACCCCAGAGTTTCCTCTGACTTTCCTGCCGTGTCCCCTCCAAGCACGAGCAGGTACGTGGGGCGGGGCAAGAGGGCTAGATGCAATCAATTAGGGAGGCAGCCCAGAACAAGGTCACCATCCTCATCAGGAAGGTTGTGACTCCCTCTCCACCCGGAGACACAGTTGAGGCTGCCTTCCATCTGTTTTAATTTGGTTGACGGACATCAGACCTGAAACAGATCTGCCGCTGGAAGGGGAAAATTCCTCAATGTTTTAACTTGCTCCATCCGACTCCAGGCAAAGAGGCCATGGACTTAATTTTCGCACCCCCACCCCCTGCTGCCTCCCTGGGGAGTGAGCGTGTGTTCACGTTGTCTCGGGTACAGAACCTGCCTGTTCCCGGCAGCCCCCGGAATGGCTTGGCTCAGAGCATAAAAAAAGATCCTGACATTTTCTGTCCCCTCGACTCTTCCCAAAGTAGCGTCTCCTGGCGGGCACAGTTTCCTTGTAAGGCAGCCCAGAGGGCTGGGCCAGCGAGGGTGTGCTCAGCACCTTGGGGACAGGGGACAGGGCCGGTCCTAAACGGCCTGGGGATTATCTCAGGCTCTCGGAGCGTTCGGGAGTGGGGAGGAATGAGGCAAGGGTGCCAAGGGAGGGAGAGGTGTTGGTGTGTTTTTTGAATGCCAGAACTATAATTAAGGGGCGAGAAGATTCATGCTAACCCGTAACCAAGGCTGCAAGAGAAAACCATGAAACCCAATCGCCCTGGGGCGCGGGGCTTTGGGACCGCCTGGGGCACTCGCTTTGAAGCCTATTTCAGAGCTGAGCACATTTATCACGGGTGCTGGGGCTCTGACAGCGTCAGGTGGCCTCTGCCATCTCGTGGTGCCCCAAGTAACTCTGGCCCTCTGGTGCCACCTGTTCCGGGGCTACCTCAGGAGGCTTGGAGGGACTTTCCAGAGGGCCCATTTGGGTGGGTTGGAGGGGGTCTTGTCTGAACAGAGGACTTCCCAAGGGCACAGGCTTAGGGTGTTGAGAAAGCTGTTCACGGAGAGCTGACCAGGGTAGAGAAAGCGTGTCAGATGGGTCTGCTTGCGTGGGCCAGGGGATGCTTTTGGTCCTGCCCTGGGTTTCAAGCTGGCCTCCAAGCATGCAAACCCTTAGGCTATTGAATCTGGGCGAAGGTTCTAAGGAGGCTTGTTTGGCCTTCTTCCCACCTTTGGGGCCATTACTACTTTTCATCATTAAAAAGTGAAAGCAAAAAAGAATCCTTGGTCCTGGCTTCCCCTCCACCCACGTGAATGTCTGCGATTCCCCTGGGTTTGTCCTCCACAGCCCAGAACTCTGCAGTCAGGCCTTCCAGCTCCTCCCTCCATCTCTGACCACATCCTCCCAGACAAACGATTCCTGGAGAACCCCACACAGACAGACTCATTGTGGCCAAGCCATGTGGTCAGGCTGTTGCCACAGGCGTTGGCCAAACTCCTTTCTTCGAAAGCCACAGGCTTGGTGTTCCCGGATGCACGGCGGCTGGGCTCCCCTTCTCGGACTGCTTCTGGGGGGAGTGGGGATCCTGGGGGCCCCACTGAGAGGGCCGGGGAGCAGGAATCAAGCCCCCCTCCCAGGGGTTGCTTTGCCTTTTCCTGACCCTGGTTTAGTCAACAGATGAGGGCATCTGAGCCAAGTTTGGATAAGGCCCGGCTCTGCCCACGAGGACCCACATTGCTAGCTGGGACGGGCGAAGGCATGAACTTGCAAAGTCTTGGCTTAATTTCTGGCGCTCTGAAGTCCACCTCCTTCCTGAGACTGGTGGTAACTGTGCTAATCAGCTAGGCCGCAATGGCAATTAGACATGACCGTGTGGGGAGCAATGCCAGACCAGAGTCACCCTGGGCTGCCTTTAGCCGGCGAGCCAGCACTGGGCCCTCCTGGACAAGCTCAGACTGCGCCGAGCAGTGGGGTCTGTGCTCACCACCACTCCCCCTGCTTCCAGATTCGGGGGTCCTGGGTATGGAACCCCATCCCCACCATGCCGAAGGCGGAGGAAGTGAGCCTTGACCACGCCAGAATGTTCCGTCCCCGGGAGCATGAGCACCTGTGCCAAGAGGATGTTTCAGCCTGGAACCTTGGCCTTCTTTTTCCCTGCCCTTTGCCTCTGCTCAGCCAAGGCCATGCCCAAGGCCAGGTCCAGGGCTCCGGCCACCACAGCAGTCTACCTGCCAATCCTGCCTCCCACATGGAGCAGACAGTCAGCCCTGTGACTGCCCCACCCCGCTCCCCTCTTGGCTTCCGGCTGGGAGTCAGACACTCTAGGCCCAGCAAGTCCCACTTGTTTTGAAAAAAATTTTATTGAAATACAGTTGATTTGTGGTGTTGTGTTAGTTTCAGGTGTAGTGATTCCATTATGCACACACGTGTGAGTGCTCACGTGGTTCAGGCGTGTCCGACTCTCTGCGACCCCGTGGACTGTAGCCTGCCAGGCTCCGCTGTCTGTGGGATTCTCCAGGCAAGAATACTGCCGTGGGTTGCCTTGCCCTCCTCCAGGGGATCTTCCCAGCCCAATGATCGAACCCACGTCTCCTGTGGCTCCTGCCTTGCAGGTGGATTCCTTACCTGTGAGCCACCTGGGAAGCTCTCAGTTATATACATATATATATATATATATATATATATATATACGTGTATATAGACTTACCAGGTGGTGTTAGAGGTAAGGAGCCTGATTGTCAATGCAGGAGCCACAGGAGACGTGGGTTCGATTCCTGGGTCAGGAAGATCCTCTGGAGGGGAGCATGGCAACCTACTCCAGTATTCTTGCCTGGAGAAACCCATGGAGAGGAGCCTGGCAGGCTACAGTCCACGGGGTCGCAAAGAGTTGGACGTGACTGAAGCAACTTAACACACAAACACAAATTATTACATATATATCTATAACTTTTTAGTATCCTCTTCCATTATAAGTTGTGATAAGATATTGAGTATGGCTCCGTGTGCTGTATACACTAGGTCCTTGCTGTTCATCTGTTTTACAGAGAACAGTGTGTATATGCTCATCTCAACCTCCAAATTTATCCCCCTCCTACTTTCTCTGGTAGCTGTAAGTTTCTTTTCTATGTCTGAGTCTGTTTCTGTTTTGTAAATGAATTCATCTGTGGTGTTTTTTTCCTAAGGTTTCACATGTAAGTGAAATCGTACGGTATTTGTCTTTCTTGGGTTTACTTCACTTCACATGATAAGCTCGAGATCCATTCGTGGCAAAGGCACTATTTCCTTCTTTTTTCTGGCTGAATAATGTTCTGCTGCATATCTGTGCCACTTCTTCATCCATCCATTTGTTGACGGACACTTGGGTTGCATCTGTGTCCTGGGCACAATGAATAGTGCTACTTTGAATGTAGGGGTGCAGGCCTATTTTTGAATTATGATTTTCTCTGGATATGTGCCCAGGAGTGGGATTGCTGGATCGGATGTTATCGGCAAACCCCACTTAATTAGAGGCTTCCAGCAAAAAGACTGCGCTCTGTAGGCCACACCAGCCCCTTCCAGCACCCTCGAGAGAGCTGGGCCTCCCTGGCAGCTCACCCCCTTTTCCCTGCTCTTCCCCAAGATTCAGGCAAAGTTTCAGTGTCCCCTCCTGAGAAAGACCACCCCCGCCCTCAGCCTCAGCCAGACTTTGTGAAGGGCCTGCACGTGTGGCTAGAGGTCCTCTTCCCTCTTCTCCCCTCTCCTTCCCTCCCTTCTGCTTTTCTTCCTTCTCTTTTCTTTGCTAGTATTTAATAAGAGTTTCTCTTGCTTAATAGCAACAGTTTGCAAACTAGGAGCTTTCAAATACAAAACAGACATAAAGCTCCTCTTCCTTCTTTTTATTAAAGCATAATACACACACCAAAAAAGGCACGTATCTTAAGTGCGCCGATGCCTCTTCTCAAATGAACACACTGTGTGGCCCATCCCAGCTCAGGTACGTTTCTGCACCTCGGAAGCCCTCCCATGCTCTGCCTAGCGGCAAACAACCTACCGCCTCTCATCTGCCCCAGGTAACCACATTCCCAAGTCTGACCATGTGAATCAACTGAACCCACAGCTCACTTGTGTGTGTGTGTTTTTTCCAAAAGTGAATCATGCCCCGTGCTCTCCCAATCCACAGGCCCTGTCATGCAGCTGCCAGGGTGGATGGGACGCACTCATCCACGCGTGAGGTGGGACCACCTCCTCCAGCGCCCCCCTGGGCTGTGTCCAGGGACGCGGAGTCCGTATCTCTCGGTGGACGCTTGTTGAGTGAGTGTGTCCAAATGCCTGCTGAAATGGTCCTCCCGTGGCCCTTCACTGGTTTCGCAGCAGAATTCATCCTGCAGCTGCTTGCCTCCTTTCCATCTCTGCCCGTGACCCCGAGCCGTGTGGGCTCCCTTGGGGCTGGAGCCTGCCGCGCTCCACGGCGCTCGCTGGGGGCAGAGCCTGGCATGCTGTAGCCCTTGCTGTTGTCACCCCCGGTCACAGTAGATGGGCAGCCCCCACTTTACAAAGGGGGAAACTGAGGCTCCATCCATCTGACCCCAAAGTGGCTCTCACTCTGAACAAAGAGCAACAAGTCAGGGACGTGGGGTGGGACCAACCCAGCCCCAGAGCCTTTTGTTACTTCTTTTTTCTTTCTTTTTTTTCCATTTTCTTTTCTGGGTGATGTAAGACACTCCCTCTTCCCCGCAGGGACCCTGGGAATGGGTGGCCCATTGGGTGGAGTGTGTGTGGCCCAGGCCTGGGGGTCTCTGCTGGCTCCTTCTAGCCTCAGGACCACCATCCCACTGCCCAGAGCCCATGGCCATGGGGGCCTGCTGCTTGGAGGGCATTACAGGGCCACGCTTTCCATCTCTGGTTCACTTGACCACCTCCCCTTGTGAGACTTGGCAGGGTGGGTGTGTGAGTTCTGGGGAACAGGAAGTAATAAAAGCAGGGAAGTCTTACGTAGGTTGCGGGGGGCCACTAAAGCAGCCTGGGCAGAGGTAGGGAACTTGACGGGAGACTGGTGAGTGGATGGGGAATCACACACAGGCCAGGGCGGAGGAGTCAGAGCAGAGGTGGAGGCCTGAAGAGGGAGGCTGTGCAGGGCTGGTAGAGGGAACTCTGAGGAAATGATGCAAGTGAGCATTTTAAAAATCTTTATTTTTTAAAGATTTTTTAAAAATTGCAGCAAAATAAATATGCATAACAAAAAAATTGCCATTTTGGGACTTTCCTGGTGGTCCAGTGGTTAAGAATCTGCCTGCCAATGGACAGGGGTTTGATCCCTGGTCTGGGGAGAGTCCACGTGCCGTGAAGAAACTGAGCTTGTGTGTGACAACTACTGAGCCAGCACTCTAGAGCCCGTGAGGCACGTCAGAAAGCAGCCCACCCGCAGCAACAAAGACCCCGTGCAGCCAAAAAGAAATCAAAGGTTTTAAAATTGCCATTTTATATTGTATATTAACCCATATATTTTGGAATCTAGAAAGATGGTGCTGATGAACCTATTTGCAAGGCAGCAGTGGAAACGCAGACATAGAGAGCAGAGTTCTGCCCACAGCGGGGGAAGGAGAGGGCAGGATGAATGGAGAAAGTAACATGAAAACATATACATTACCGGACGTAAAACAGAGAGCTGGCAAGAGTTTGCTGTATGACTCAGGGAGCTCAGTCTTATGCTCTGCCATAGCCTAGAGGGATGGGATGGGGTGGGAGGTGGGAGGGAGGTTCAAGAGGGAGGGGACGTATGTATACCTATGACTGATTCATGTGGGTGTATGGCAGAAACCGACGCAATATTGTAAAGCAAGTATCTTTCAATTAAACATGAATAAAATTTAAAAAAACTGTGCTCGTAACCATTTTGAAGTCTATGGTTCAGCAGCTTCAAGTACAGTCACCTTGTTGTACAACATCACCACTATCCGTCTGTCAGAACTTTTTCGTCTTCCCAAACCCAGGCTCTGCACCCGTGGACCACTCACTTCCTGTTCCCCCAGCCCCCGGCACCCATCTGACTTCTCCAGGAACCTCGTGTAGATGGAATCCCATGGAATTTGACCTTTCATGACCATTTTGCTTACCTATGTTACCACAGGCATCAGAATTTCTTTTGAAGACAGTGCTGTTTCACGGTACATACATCTCACATTTCCTTACCCTTTCTCCCATTGACGGACACTTGATTTCCACATTTTGACTATGGTGAACGATGTCAACATGGGTTCACAAATACCTGTTTAAGTCCCTGCTTTCAATTCCTTTGGGTGTACACCTAGCATTTTATTTTATATTATTGCTTTTTTTTTTTTTTTTTTTTGAGGCAAGGAATAATGACTTTATTCAGAAAGCTGGTAGGCCAAGAAGATGGCAGACTAATATCTCAAAATAACCATCTTTTACGTGTAACTTTTTTGTTTTGAAGAATATGTTGTTTATTCTCATTTGCCAGCTACACACTTAATTATATTTATAAAATTTATTATATATGTAAAATCTAAGTTTATCAAATTGCCTATTGTCTTTCTACAAATAGACAGTATCCACTAATTGTAAATATTGTGCCATACACCTAGCATTTTAGAGCACAGATGCTCATGTCCAGTTTGAACTTCGGAAAGTCCAGTTGGGGGCCCTCTTGGAGGTTGGAGGACACCGGAGGCAGGGCCCCCAGGGTGGAGGCTGGACAGAGACCATGAGGCCTGAGCTAGGCCGGGGGGAGGGGAGGGAAAATGAAGGACTGGGGGGGGTCTCTTTTGAGGCAGCCCAGATAGATATAATGGCCCTGGGCAGTGACGAGAGGGAGGGTGAAATGGCCCACCTGTGGTGGGGCGGGCTGAGTGTCTGCTAATGACACCATTATCGCAGATGCAGGGTGTGAGGCCTCCCTTGTTGGCCGGGAGCAAGAGGGGAGAGAATGAGTTCAATTTGGCTGGTTTAATGATTTTTTCCTTCATGAGTTCAGCAAACATTTCTAGAGGGTCCATTATGTGCTAAGCACTGTGCTGGGTACCTGGAAAGCACAGCCAAGGGAGAGAGGCCCCTGCCCCCCAGCCCCCTGGTTGGAGCTGCCGTGTAGACACATGTGTAACTGCACTGAGATACAGCCACTGGGGGCCTGTGGCTGGCCTGGAGAGACAGAGGGAAGAATGGGGCTTGCTGAGGAGGCAGAGGTAGGGGCGCTGGGGGCCTGGGAAGGCCGTGCTAGGCCCCAACATCCAGCAGCAAGGGTGCCTGCATATGAGGAGAAGGAGGGCAGGGAGGGGAGAGGGTGGCACTACAGAGGCCTTGCAGCCAGGCTGAGGGTTTGCACTTGACCACAGTGATTGGGAACCATGGACTGCTGTAACAAGAACACTGTCACTTTGGGTGGATGCTCATGCTAGGGTCCAGACCTGTGAATGGTCTAGTGGAGAGGAGCTGGGGGGCGGTGGACAGGGCAGGAGAGGCACCTGGAAGCCCTCTAACCTCAGCAGTGCAGGTCAGGGGGGCTCAAGGGGTCCACCGCCTCCCCTTGAGGGGAGGAAGGCCTCCTGCCCACTGCTTGCAGCGCTTGACTGCATCTCTGAGGCAGATGGGGGCCCTGTGCAGGGGAGAAAGCACTGATCAGAAGCAAGCTGCAGCCCCCACAAAGGGCCTGTCCATCTCCCCAGGGGCAGCGGGGCCCCAGGCTTCCTTCTCTGCCTGGGATGGGGCAGGGGCGATGGGACAGAGGCGATGGGGGTTGCTCCCAGTGCAGTTGGAGATGAGACGGAAGCCCCAGAGCCAGGCCCCCGGTGGGGTTGGGGAGATGGGATGGAGACAGCACGCACTGGAAGTTGCGGGTCCGTGACCCGAGGTCCAGGCTCCCCTGCGGAGGGCTGGGCACCTGCTCAGAGCGGTGGTGCGGGCGGCAGGCATGGAGGTGAGCAGGCACTCTGGGTGTCAGAGGATTAGTGCCCATTCAGAGCGGGTCAGGTGCACGGGGGGCTTTGTTCAGACCTGTTTGCCTTTTGTACCCGACTGCAGAACACCCAGGATGCATGATGTCATTTCAGACGCATTAAGCTGGAACAGCTCAAAATTGAATAATTAATTACACTCAGCTTCAATCGCAGTGACTAATTGATCAGGGGCTGCCAGCAGACACCTGGACGGGATTAGCTGTGCACAATGAGGGCTGCGGGCAGGTGGCGCGGCCCCTCTGGACCCCTGGTCCCTGTGTGGGACTTAATTAAGACTGACTTGATTTCTCTATTCTTGCTGGAGACCTCAGCAGGCCCCATCCGTCCCACAATCAGCGGTTGCAAGTGGACTGGGCGCTCGACGCGGACATGAGAGCTGCCTGAGGTCTAGGAAGACGCTGGCCTTGTCCACGCCTGGGTCCTAACCCTGGCTCCACCTTTGGGTGAGCATTTTACCTGCTGGAGCCTCCACATCTGTCTAGCTGAGGCCGGCACTGCTGGGTCCAGCTCTGGACATAGCCCTAAGCGTGTGCTGCTGCTGTCCCTTAGACTGCTGGGGAGGCTGCCCTTGCTCTCACCTCCCTTGTTTGGCTGCAGCTTGAGCAGCTGGCCTTGTCCACCAGCCCTGCAGCTCCTTGTTCACTCCCTGGAGAAATTTCTCCTTCAAGGCCCCTCTTGTGGATAGTACTGCCTTCTCAGCCATCTTGAGCCCCCTTCCTGTGTACACAGCAGCATCTGGCTATTAGGGGACCCAGCCCACAGTACCGTTCTCCAGAATTCACAGCCACGTGAGTGGCGCATCCTGCTCCTACAAAGGGCTGGCGTGCACAGTTGGGCAGGCTGTGCACTGCACAATTCAGACTTTGCTAGAAGTGGTGTGGCCCACAGTTGCACAATGGGACACATCGGCCCATGTTGTACTGCAGAGTTTATTTCTCCCTGTCCATCTCCTTGCTGTTTCCTGGTCTTCTCATTTCATGCCACCCTGGGGCAGAACTGCCATGCAGAACTCACAGACCTCACACTTTCCCTTCTTGCCCTTCCGGCCCCCAGCACGCTTGCTGGTCCAGATGGGGCACCCCCTGTCCCCTGACGCCTCCATGTTCATCATGCCCCCGGACCTTGTTACCCCATCCCCCACCCCTCGGGCAGCCCCCTTCTCCTGATCTGCAGACACACTGGAGACCCTTCAAGACTTAGGCTCCTCCAGCTGTTACCCTCTCCTAGGTGGGGTTGGCACCCCTCAACCATTTCCCCAGATGGCCTCAACTCTCCATTTCCCCCGACAATAATCTTAGGCTCTGTGTCCTTTCTGGGGGGAATGCTCAGTCCTGGTCACGGTGAAGGCCCCTGCAGGCTCGGGTGCCACCGCCCCTCTGGCCTTCTTGAAGCTCCCTCCTCCCTGACCCTGCCTCGCCCCTGGCCTCCAGCCCCAGTGTGCCCTGCCCTTCACTGCTGCTGGGACCGGCCAGGGCTTCTGTTCATGGCCTTTTGTGTGTGCCAGGTGGCGAGTCAGCACAGTCAGCCACAACCAGCTCACTCTGTTCCTCACTTGTCCTGGTAGTAATTGAATTCCTTTCCCTCTAAAACCTGGGAGCACCTGGGACGTGTGGATGGCTGCGTCTTCTGTCCTCTCCCAGGGTACAGCAAGGCACTTCTGGAGATCCTGGTCACTCTCCCCTCCTCCAGCACACCCCCAGCCCCAGGCGCGGGAGTGCCCAGCTCATCGTGACAGGGTCTTTGCCACTGACCCTCCTCTACCCTTGGCATAGCCCAGAGTGGATGTCGGTACTATCTCCCTTTGGGTTTTTTTTTTTTTTTTTTTTTTTTTCAGAAATTGGAGGTGGTTGGATGTGAATTTCTTAAGTCAGAGGGAGGAGGAGACTAGGCAGTGAATCTTCCCTGTATTGTGCATCTTTGTCGTAATCAGAGCCCCTTTGGATCCCTGAATGAGACTTAAAGGGTGTGTGGACAGGCATCCCCCTAGCCACAGACAATAGGGTTCATTATCTCCCTCTGGGGGTGCTTTCAGAGGCACCTGTGGTTCCCACTTCCAGAAAGAACGAGAGGCTCAACCAATCTAAACCAAAGTCCTCACTGGACAGCGTTGTCTCTGGTGCCCGGTCAGGCCGGCAGGTAAAGGCCCGAGTCTGTGTCCAGCACGGTGGGCACTCAGGGGACCTCCCACCCCCTGCCGCCAGCCATCCAGTGGCCAGACAGCTCATCAGGAATGTACTTCTGAACCTGAACACACAGATGTGGTAGTGATGGGCGTATGGCCAGAACCCACAGTGTACACAGGGGCATTTCCCAGGATCTAGGATTTTATCCCAAGGTAAGTTATGTGTTTCTCATCTCTCTTCTGGCAGAAGTGGAACTGACTTGTAACAGGTTCAAACACAGAAGAATGCACGTTGCCCCAAAGTAATCACTGTTAAACTGGTCACTGTGACTTCCAAATATTTTTAGGCATATATAGTCATTTAACTAAATATATACCTTTACGCCCTTCTTCTTCTCCTTTTTTTTTTTTAATATAACAGATGGGATCAGCCACCCATACAGTTCTTCTTCTTGGCTTAGCTTTTGACAGCTCTCCCCAGGTCTGTGCGTGCCGCTCTGCTTCGTCCCGTCCATCAAGCGAACAGTAAATAGTGTTCCTTAAGTGGATGTCCCCGTGGTTCATCCAGTCATTTCTCTAATGATGGGCAAAGAGGTCACTGCAATTTTTTACAATTATAAATAGTGTGGGGAGGGGGGCGGGAGGAAGCCCTAAACCCCCTATTTCAGTGGAACTCAACAAAAGCTTTTGACATATTGCCTCTAAAAGGGTTGTCCCTATCTACACCCAATAATAACACGTGATTTTCAAAAATGTTTGAAGCTATAGAATGGCACACAAAGCAAAATTCATATACATTTCATTTTTTTTCACTTTTTTTTAAACTTCATGTCAGATTTGGTGGGAGGCACATTGCCTCTTTCACCGCCTCCCCTCAACCCTGCCCCGGAGCCCTCGGAGGTTCTAAGGGGGGCCCGGCTCCACTCTGGGCTATAATAACTCCAGGGGCGGCCATGGCTACCCATCTGTCCATGTCAGAGGGTCCTGGCTGGCCCTCTGACTCCTCATTTATCAACACTATGTAGGGCTGACCCCATTGAGTGATTTATTGAATTTCTTAAAAGTCCTTTTTCAAGTGATGTAACGTGCCTGAGGTTCGGGGAGACACGGTTCCACCTCTAAGGGGAGATGCTTCTATCATTCTGAGAAAAGACACCAAAACTTTCCTCCGAGTTTCCTCCCCGCTGCCACCCCCACTTCTGAGACAGGTCCTGGGGGATAGGCTCCCGGCTCTTTCCAATCCCCCTCTTTTGGTGGGAGTCGAACCCCTGAAGGGGCAGGAAGAAGGGTTTGCATTTTCTCTAGCTGGCAGACCTGATTAGAAAGCACAGCCTGGCCCAGACTCAGGCACGCAGCAATGTGGCCACATGGGGCAAAGTCTCTGCGCTCTGGCCATCCTCACAGCCCATTAAAGCTAGGCACTTGGCTTTAAGCAAAGGGTCCCCGGGGCCCCCTGCCCTGGACTGCTCCACCCAGAGGCCCCATTGTGCTAGTCTGGACTGGTGAGGCAGGCTGGCCCTCAGACAGCAGAATCTTCTGATGGCGGGTTCAGCACCCCTGTGCACATGCTTGGCCCCCAAATGTTCTTCTGCTAGGAAGAAGAGCTTAGTCTCCACATCTTAGTTCGAGTTCCTCACGCTCCCTGCCTCAGGTTCCTCACCTAGAAAATGGAACTCACGATGCCAGTTTCATTTAGTTGGGATCTGGGATTTCATCCCAAGGTAAGTAATGAGCAGCTGGTGTAGGAACAGGGGGCTTTCAAATGGGTCCCCAGGCCAGACTCTGGAGCAGACATCTTAAAAAAAATTTTTTTTATTAAAATAAAAATTTTATTTTACTGCACTGCAGGGCATGTGGGATCTTAGGTCCCCGACCAGGGATCAAACCCCTCCACACACATTGAAAGCACAGGAGTTTCAACCATGGGCCCACCTGGGAAGCTCCCTGCATCTCCCTTTCTAACTGTTCGTCACCCTGACCTGAGCACAGAACTTGCACGTCTCAGAGCCTCCATCCCGACACCTCCTCCAGGCCCCTCGATCACCCAGAGTGGAAAGAAATGGCCCCCAGGGCCTACTGACCTCAAGAGTAAACTCCTAGAACATACGGGTAGTGAATGTCTCGATCACTAGCGCCATCAACAAACATGAGTCTTTCCTGACTGTCCCCAATTGGGTGTGCGTGGGAGTACCACAATGATTGACAATAGAAGTATTTTGGCTAATTTAGCAGGAACGTGTGTGTCGGGGGAGGGGTGCCTTCTCTCTTGTAGCATTAAGAGCACCCACCCCCCAGGGCAAGCCCAGTCTGGCCCTAGGATCCAACTTTCTTATGTATTTATTTAAACCCTGCCTCATTCCGGAGAGAATCTAGGGCCTCACCATGAATACCATCTTTGTGCGGCCTCCCAGCGCCAAAGGCCGGGAAACCCAAGCCAGGCACGTCTGGAGGTGGGGCCTCCATATGGCCTGAAGGCCTCGGCCAATCACGCTGGGCTGCCGCCCCGTCCTGCTCTCCGCCTGGAGCAGGCCTCCCGGCCTCCCCACAGCATCCCGTGGTCCTGGGGGCTCCCCCCTGGGGCTCTCAGCCCCTGGAAGCAGCAGTGGCCAAGTCGTCTTTACTGGAAGATACAACAAATCTCGTTTCTCTTGAAAACCAAGGATGAATCAAGTGGCCGCTCAATGGCCGTGTGTGCGTGTGTGTGTGTGTGTGTGTGTGTGAGCGTGTGCGTGTGCGTGTGTGTGTGTGTGAAAACGTCGCCCTCGGGCCTGGCACTCTGACAGCCGTGGATGGCAAGAGAAGGGGTTTGCTGGAGGCCGCCTGCCCAGGCCCTGTGCAAGTCAGGCGGCCACTTGGAGGGAGGCATGGCCCCCGCCTGCCCCGCGGCCTGAGGGGGATGGCGGATGGGCGCTCAGTGCCCACGCGCATGGGTGGCCCTCACCTGAAGCCTGGCCTGGCTCGTAGGCCGGTGCCCCCGCCCTGGAGCTAGGGCTCCCTCCCAAGTAGTCCAGACGCCCCACAGCCCTGCCACCACTGTCCCCCAGCATCCAGAGGGTGGCATGTGGAAGTCTGAGGGACCCCAGAGCTGATGGCCTCAGGTTCCTTTCACTGGGGGGTGGGGTGGTGCCCAGCTAGGATCTGGCAGGTGGAACGTAGATGGTCCTGCAGGGAAGGTGAGACCAGGTCCAGAACGCTGCGGGAAGTCCAAAGGGAGGCCTTGCCTTCCCGGGCAGGCTGCCCCCAGGGGAGACCTTCATCCCACGCTCCCACATGGAGCAAGGGGCTAGTGGCCTTCCGCCCCCCTTGACCTCAACTCTCCAAAATCCTTCCATTCCCAAACCCACCCCTCCCCAGGAGAATCCTGCCATTTATAAAGACTCGCCATGTGCAAAGACGCCTTTGCAGAGACCACTGGGCCTGGGTGACGCCCCTCAGAGCTCCCCCCCGACACTGTGCCCCCCTAGAGCTTCTGATGGGGAACTGGGAAAATCTGCAGCAATGAGCGATTCTGTTGGGTCCAGCGCCGGCCAGTTATTAAAAAAACAATAACGTGGGTTCCACCAAGGAAGGCGACACTGAAACCAGACTCCCGGCGCTCACGCATTCCGATCCGGCTCCATCGGCCCCCGTGGCGCCTGCTCCTCTGGGGCAGGGGGACATTTGGGTGGTCCTGCCACCTGTTGGAAGAGCTCGGATGCCTGTAACCCAAGCAGGGCCTGAAAATAGCTGGAGACATGGCACTCCACGTCGGTGCTGCCCTTGACCATCTGCTGGGAGGTGGTTTCGGTGGAGGGTTGGAAAGGCGGACACTTCTGAAACCCCAGAGAGAGGGTTTTAGAGAGAGGGGTGGGCCTGAGTGGAAAGAAGGTGGGCACTGCCGAGCTCCCCGGGGCCCCAGGACCCTCCCTCTCCTCCCTGGCCGGGGGTAAAACGCGCGAGCGAGGATCGAGCGGTGACAGTGCACAGCCGCCCGCGGCCCCACGGGCCAAGGCCCCATCCCCGCCACCCCTGCTGCCCCAGCCTGAACTCAGGCCCAGCGAGGTCCTGCTTAGAAACCGCAGGTTGATTGCGAGCCCAAAGAGTCACACCAGGGCAGAGCAAAAGCCATTAGGCTTCTGAGACAGAGGATCAGGTACTTGGCTGGCTCCCGTGGTCTAAAGGAAGCCACCACTTCAGAGAAAGCTCCTGGGGCTGTCCAGAGGTTATGGGCCATGGACAGAAGGTCAGAGAGCGTCCACGGACCCCAGGGTTCGGGCCACTTGACTTTCTCCAGGACCAGGGGTTTACAGGCTAAGACCCTCAGCCTCCTGGCCCCACCACCAGGGAACTACAGGGGGTCTTTGGGTGGGCAGAGGTGCGTTGGCAAACCCAGAGAGGCCTTCAGTTGTCCTGGTCACATGCTAACTGTGCACGAATTCCTGGCACCCAAAATAGCCTGGGGCAGGGGACACGGCGCCAGGAAGCTCTTGTTCAACATCTCGGCAGCTGGTGGCTCCAGGCTGGGAATAAGGAACCATTATTAGCAGCATCGATGGCCTTGGAGGGGAAGAGCAGGCATTCTGGATGGGTACAAAGGTCACATCTGATTGCTCCTGGCCTTGTGGGCTCGAGAATGCTAGGCCCTGGCTCCCAGCCGCAGGCTCCTCCACAGTGAAATGGCGAGCTCTCTTGTACGCATGCAGTCTGCAACCGACAAAGGCCGTGCCTGGCTTCCCGTCAGGTCGAGGCCCAGCCCCCTAGCCCTTTGTCCAAGAAGACAGTTCGTGAGTTCTGCCAGGAGAAGCAGGAGGCCTCGGCTCTGCCTGCCTCTAGCAGCTGGGGAGGCTGGAAATCCAACGGAGGACGGCAGCCTTAGACAGAAGTAAATTGCAGGCTTCAGAGAGCAGGGTGAATGGGTACAGGGCAGTGTCTGGGTGTTCTGGGAGGATGGAAGAACCTGGGTGATGTCTGCGAAGCTTTGGGAAGGGGAAAGATGGCAAATGGAGGCGCTCGGGAGAAGGGCGGATCCCAAGGCCCCTGTGAAATGAAAGGACAGAGAAAACGTGAACCCAGAAGCATCCAGGTGACTTTCCCCCCAAACCACAGGTGACCAGCAGCAGAGCAGAGGCACGGGGCCAGGTTTGCCCGCACCTGCAGCAGGCGTGGGTGACCGAGGAGGTAGCCCCCAGGAGGCTGCCAGGAGACCCCGAGGCTGCTCAGAGAGGCCAGATGCTGTGGACGTGGGGAATCATCGTGTCCTGGTCTATTTTCGGGCCTCTGCTGAGAGCGCAGGAATCCAGGCGCAGGGGCCCGAGGGCTGGGACCACCTGTCAGATCCTTTCCCCAGCTGAAGGCAGGGTGTGGGTGATCCAGGGCCGGAAAAAGTCAAGGCCACCTCCAAGCCTTCCAATTTTAGAGTTGCACGTCTCCAGCTCCAGGACACGGAGTATCCTGCTGGGGCCCGAGAGGCCCTATTTAGGACCAAACAGACCCTTGCCCCAGATCCCGGCCAACATCCCCTCAATCTTTCATTAACCGTCTCTCCTGCCAGCAGGCAGCCGGCTTCGTTTTACTCACAAGGCCTGGAGGGCAACCGAGAGCCCGTCAGCGCAGCACCCTGCACGGGCACACTGCGGCGGGCCAGGAGTGAGGGTCTGGGGGTCCAGTACACCCCTGGATGCCACTCCCACCAGGGAATTTGAGGAGCAGAGCTTCTGAGTGCTCAAGGGCAGTGAAGGGGACACACATGGCTGGAGCATGGAAGGCTTCGTTCAGGCCGGCCTTTCGGTTTGTCCGTCTGCTGAGTCACTCGGGAACTCTGGCTCTTTATCTGTAAAATGGGGCCAAGAACCCACCCTTGCAGGCCTCTTGAGGGGATTAACTGATCCCCTGGCAGCTCCCCAGGCTGGAGCAGTGAGGCTCCAGGATGTGTGAGGCCCCGGCCTGTCCTGCTGAAGCCCTGGACAGGCCCTTCTATCCTGCCGGGCTCCAGTGGGGTGGAATCAGGCGGGGGAGTGTGGAGGGCATTCCAGGCCTCAGCGCTGCTCAGCAGCAAGACAGACCTATAGGAAGGAATTTTCCCCGGGGGAACTGGGCCCCTCCTGCTCCTCGCCAAGCCCCGGTCCCCCTTCCTGGCTGGAGATAAAAGTGGTTGGTGGACAACAAGGACCCACTGTGTAGCTCATGGGACTCTCTTCAGTGTTTTGCAGCAGCCTGGATGGGAGGGGAGTCTGGGGGAGAAAAAGGATACATAGATGCATACAGCTGAGTCCCTTCGCTGTTCCCCTGGCCCTATCACAACATTGTTTGTTAACTGGCTATACCCCAATACAAAAAAAAATTTTTTTAAGTGGTTGGTGTAAACAGTCCTACTGCGTGGCAGAAACAGCTTCTCTTCACCCTCCCCATCAGTTCCCACCTACAGAGTGGCTGCCTCCCACATTGGGGAAAATCTTTAGTGGGCATTGTGCCCACCCCCCAGGGTTAATAACCACCATCTTTCCAATACCATTGGATGTTCCACCCTTCCATTCATCCAGTCTCAAATGACTTGACTATTATTTGCTGACCCCTTCAGCAGTGCTGCTGGGCTGGTGTCCTTATGTTCATCCAGGCCCAGATAGTTTCTTGATTTTCTGGAGAAAGTAGGGGGTGGTTTTCACAGCTAACCAGTGGGTGATCCCACTGGTAGGCTTCATCCTTCTCGTCAGGCTGAGTGGAATCCAGATAATCGGCGCGGTGGGGATGCTAGGCAGGGTGGATCCTGGGGAGGTCAGGAGACAGCTCAACCATGTTCTGCCGAGCCTTCCCTTTGGGTCAGGACAGAGAGACAGGGGATAGAGTTACTCTCCCCATTGAAACCATCAAAAGCACCAGGCAGAATATATTGGGCTGGCCCCAAATTTTGCTTTTGTTTTTTTCCATAACGTCCTACAGAAAAACCTGAATGAACTTTTTGGCTAACCCAAGGTACAACGAGGCCTTTTCACGACACTAGACAACGCTGAAAGTTGGGAAATGAATGGAGTGAGTCCTACGATTGCCCCGGCTTACTTCCTTGGGAGATTTCCCAGAGTGCCAGAAGGGAGGCAAACGGAGGTTGCACCCAGAGGGTCCCTGAGTCCAGGAGAAGGAGCTGAGGGGCTGGGGAGACCAAGACAACTAGAACACTGAGGGCTGAGTAAGACGCTTAGGGAGAGAAAGCCCTGGAGGTCTGCATGGTCCCCCAGAGGACCCACCAGAGGACTGAGCAGTGCCCACCTGGAGGAATCTACCTGAGGCTGGAAAACCATCCTGCTCAAGCGTTCACGCTCAGTCGCTCAGTCGTGTCTGACTCTTTGCGAACCCGTGGTCGGTAGCCCACCAGCTCCTCTGTCCGTGGGATTTCCCAGGCAAGAATACTAGAGTGGGCTGCCATTTCCTTCTCCAGGGACCTTCCTGATCCAGGGATTGAACGCGGTTCTCTGGAGTCTCCTGCATAGCAGGTGGATTCTTTACCACTGAGCCACCTGGGAAGCCCCATCTTGCACAAATCCAAGAATTAAAAAACAAAACAACCCTTAAACCACTCAAAAAGATTAGTGGAAACAGGCTCAGCACTCACGTCGGACTGGGAATAGTGTCAATTTCCCCCCACCGGCCTGGAAAAATTCATATTCAAAGGGTATTGAGTGGAATTCTCCCGAAGATATGGCCCCAACAGTGGGAAATAATTAGCTTTGGACTAAATGCTGCTTCAAACCTGCCTGGTAAATTATAAAAACAAGAGCAGAAAGGATCAGACTGTTTCCAAGTAACTTGACCAAATGCTCAGACTATTTTTAGGAATATACAGATACACTGCACACAAGTGGGCAAAACTCATAATATCTGGCATCCAATCAAACTTTACCAGGCACTCAAAGAGGCAAGAATACGCAGCCTTCAATGAGGAGGCTCATTAATTAACCAGAACTGACCCAGAATTTACACAGATGTTAGAATTAGCAAAAAAAGAACATTGAAAGTGTTCTTATAACTACAACCAATATGTTCAAAAGGTTAAGTAGAGACACGGAAGACACACATCAGAAAGAACCAAACTGAACTTTAAGGGATGAAAGTCGCAATGTGCAAGATGGAAATTACACTGGGTGAGATTATTAGCAGATTAAACAATGCAGGAAAAATAAAAAGGTAAAAGATCTGAGGGTTCAGTATCAGAAACTGTCCAAAATGAAACACCAGAGAAAACAATCCAAAGCATTAAAACAGTGTCAGTGAATCATAGTACAATTTCAAGCCACAGGTGACGCCACGGTAAGGAATTGCCTGCAATGCAGATGTAAGGGATGCAGGTTCGATCCCAGGGTCAAGAAGAACCCCTGGAGAAGGAAATGGCAGCCCACTCCAGTATTCTTGCCTGGGAAATACCCTGGACAGAGGAGCCTGGCCGGCTATAGTCCACGGGGGTCACAAAGAGCTGGACACGACTGAGCGACTGAACAACAACAACGGCAATACACAGGAACTGAAAACTCGAAAAGAAGGAGGAGAGCACAAAAAAATATTTGAAAAACCAACCCACAAATTTTTTTCCCAGATTCAATGAAAATAATAAACCCTCAGATCCAAGGAGCTCAACGACCCTAAGCACAAGAACAAGGCAAAAACAATACCAAAGCACATTATCATCAAATTGTTCAAAACCAGTAATAAAGAAAAAAAAAAAAAAACCTCTTCAACACAGTCAATAGAGAAAAGACATGTTAGTCCAGAGGAAGAAGAAACAGGATGAATGCGGAGTTCTTATTAGAAACGATGAAAACCAGAGGCCAACAGAGCAACAATCTTTAAAGCTCTGAAAGAAAGGAAAAACTGTCAACCTGGAATACCTTCACTGATGTACCTGGTGGAACTATCTTGCAAGAACAAAGGCAAAATAAAACCTTTTTCAAGGTATACAAAAGCTGAAAGAAATGCATCACTAGCAGATCCGCACCCACAGAAATGTCAAGAGAAGTCATTCGGGCATAAAGAAAATGGGATTAGAAATGCGGATCTACACAAATGAGAGAAACACCCCAAATGATTCCTACGTGGGTAAATAGTCAAGGTTGGTTTTTATTCTTTGAAAGAGAGTTGACAGTTAGAACAACAATATTAACAATGCTTTGTAGGGTTTACAAGGTATGTAAAATTTATGACAGCAGTCTCACGGGGGTTGGGATTGGAGCGATGGAAGCCCGGGATGCAAGCTTCTTACACAAGGTACTGTGAGATGACAAGATGGGAAGGCAGGCAGTGCTAAGTTACCTTGAGAACTAGAAACCCTAAATAACGGCTAACAGAGCAAAACCCAGAGTTACGGCTAATAAGCCCACCAAGAAGATAGACTGGAGTAATAAAACCTAATGAGTAGTCTCAAGAATCCAGAAAAAGAGGCAAACGGGAACAAAGATCAAATCGAGAGCAAATAGTGAGAGGATAGGCTTAAACGCCAGTAAAACCCATAATGATATTAAATGTGAGCGGTCCAAGCACCCCGATTAATGGACAAGCAAGACTCCATGCCGCTCGTGACAAACACACCTCGAGTATAAAGACAGAGACAGGTTATTAAAAGGAAAAGGGTGGAAAAAGATATGCCATGCTGCCACTAATCAGAAGAAATCTCAAGTGGTTATATTAATATCAGACAAGTGGATGTGGAGGAAAGGGCATCACCAGAGCTAAAAAAAGATGTTCATTTTGTAGTGATCATAGCGTCATGGATGGAGAGGACAGAATCATCCCAAACGTTTATACCTGGAGTAACAGAGCTTAAAAATACGTGAAACAGGGGATTCCCTGTTGGCTCAGTGGTACAGGATCCACCTGCCAAGGCAGGAGATGTGGGTTCAGTCCCAGCTCCGGGAAGATCCCACATGTTACAGAGAAAATAAGCCCATGGGCCACAGCTACTGAGCCTGTGCTCTCGAGCATGGGAGCCACAGCTACTGAAGCTCACGTGTCCCTAGAACCCACGCTCCACAGCAAGAGACAGCTCCTCCGTGAGAAGCCCTCTCACTGCAGCTGGAGAGTGGCCCCTGCTCACTGCAACAACAATCCAGCACAGCCAAAGATGAATATCAGTAAAAGGTGCTTAAAAATACGTGTAACAAAGACTGAGAGCTATTTGTACAAGAGGAGACAGCCAGGTCTGCAGTGGGAATTGGCTATTTCAATATCCTTTTCTCAGGAATTGATAGAACAATTAATAGACAGAAAGGCAGTAGGCAGAAAATCAGTACAGAGTGGACTTCAGCTGCAAAAACAGCCAGCTTGACATGACTGACATTTACGGAACACTCCAGCCAGTGACCACAGATACACATTCTGTTCAAGTGGACATGGAACGTTTACAAAGACAGATCATATTCTGGGCCATAAAGCAAGCATCAGTACGTTTAAAGGGATACAAGTCATACATAGTATATTCTCTGACCATGGTGATATCAAATTAGAAATCAACAACAGAAAGATCTCCGGAAAATTCCCCAGCACTTTGGTAACTAAATAACACATTTCTAAATAACTCCTGAGTCAAAGAGAAATAAAAAGAGAAAGTTGAAAGTATTTTGAACTGAATGAAAATTAAAATACAATTTATCAGAATTTGTGGGCTATCTCTCAAGCAGAAATTAATAGCACCAAATGCCTGTATTAAAAAGGTCTCAAATCAATGCCTCCATTTATAAATTAATAAACTACCAAAAAAAAAAACCCCCTCAGCATATTAAACTCACGGCAAGCAGAAAAGAGGAAATAATTAACATCAAAACAGAAATCAGTGAACCATATAGCAGAAAATTGATAGAGAAAAATCAATGAAACCAAAAGCTGGTTCTTTGGAAGATTAGTAAAATTGATAAACTTCTTGCCAGGCTGACCAGGACAAAAAGAGAGAAAATAAAAATCACCAGTATCAGAAACGAAAGAAATGCTATCACTACAGAGCTACTGGTATTAATATGATAATAAGGTAATTTTATGAATACCTCTGTGCCTATAAATTCTGCAAGTTATATGGTATGGAAAAATTCTTTGTAAGAAACAAACTATCAGAGTTTATTCAAGAAGAAATAGATAACCAAATTAGCCTTGTATGTGTATTAAAGAGAAGGCAACGGCATCCCACTCCAGTACTCTTGCCTGGAAAGTCCCGTGGGTGAAGGAACCTGGTAGGCTGCAGTCCATGGGGTCGCTGAGGGTCGGACATGACTGAGCGACTTCACTTTCCCTTTTCACTTTCATGCATTGGAGAAGGAAATGGCAACTCACTCCAGTGTTCTTGCCTGGAGAATCCCAGGGACGGGGGAGCCTGGTGGGCTGCCGTCTCCGGGGTCGCACAGAGTCGGACACGACTGAAGCGGCTTAGCAGCAGCAGCAGCATGTATTAAAGACATTGACTTTGTAGTTAAAGACTTTCCCGCAGAGAAAACCCCAAGCCTACTGACTTTACCAGAGAACTCCACCAAACATTTAAGGAAGAAATAACATTAGTTCTACACAAACTCTTGAGAAAATTCAAAAGGAAGGAATATAGCCTACCTTATTCTATGAGGCCAGCATTAACCTCACACATAAACTGGATAAAGATATTACAAGAAAAGAGAACTGTACACTAAAATCCCTTATTAACACAGATGCAAAACTTTAGCAAATTCAATCAAACAGTAAATAGATAAAAAGCAAATATTCATCGCTTAATGGAGCTTATTCCAGGAATGCAGAATTTAACATTTGAAAATCAATCAGTGTTATTCACCGTATTAACACACTAAAAACAGAAAAGCCATAAGGACATTTTAATAGACACAGAAAAAGCACTTAATCAAATTCAACATCCATTTATTATAAAACAACTCCCAGTAAACTAGGAACAGGAGAAGACTTCTTCAACGTGACAAAGAGGGTCTGCCAAAATCCTGCCCACAGCTAGTCGGGAAAGACTGAATACTCCTCTTCAGCGGACAGGAATCAGACAAGAATGTCTGTTTTCACTGTGTGTGCCAGGGGATCTCATCTTTCCGCTAGCGTCTCCATTAGAAAGAAAGGAAAAGAGAGAGAGGGGAAGAGAGCGAGGGAGGGAGAGAAGGGGAAAAGAAAGAAGAAAAGGCATTCAGATTGGAAAGGAAGAGGTGAAACTCTGCTTGCAGATGACAGGATCATCTCTGTCAGAAATCTCATGGAATGGAGTACAGGGCTAGTAGAATAATAAGTATGTTTAGCAAGACTGCAGATGACAAGAGCAATATAAGAAAAAAATCAAATTTTTTTATACACTAGCAACAATCAGAAATTGAAATGAGGAACTTGCCTGGAGCTTCCATTGCAGGGAGCACAGGTTCGATCCCCGGTCAGGGAACTAAGATCCTGCCTGGCCCGCCAAAAACAAAACGAACAAAGAAATTGATATGGAAACACCATTTACAATAACATCAAATATATTAAACACTAATAGGTTGATCTGACGAAAGATGTGGAAGATCTGTTCGATGAAAACCATAAAACTGTTGACAGACATTAAAGATGTAAAAAAATGAAGATATACCTTGTTCATGGACTGGAAGACTCACCGTTGTTAAGATTTTATTTCTCCCCGAATTACCCTCCAGGCTCCTCTGTCCATGGGATTTTCCAGGCAAGAATACTGGAGTGGGTTGCCATTTCCTTCTCTAGAAATTAATCAATAGATCAACACAATCTCAGTGAAAATCCCAGTCAGATATTTAAAAATAGTAGCTGGTAAATTCATTCTAGGCTGTTTCTCAAATTCATTCAATAATGCAAAAGATCGAGAATAGCCAAATCAACTCTGAAAAAGAAGAATAAAGTTGGTAGGTTAACGTTACCTGGTTCCAAGGCTCATGATAAAGCTATAGTAATTAAAACCATGAAATATGGCTTAAGAGAGAGAGAAGATAGATCAACGGAACAAAACAGAAACTCCAAAAACAGAGCACGTGTATATGGAGACCTGCTTTTGACAAAAATCTGTTCATCAATACTGTTAGAAAAATGCCAGTTAATGCCATAATGATAATGCGGTGGATGAACCTAGAATCTATTGTACAGAGTGATATAAGACAAAAAGAGAAAGACAAACATCGTGTATTAATGCATATCCATGGGATCTGGAAAGACAGTACTGACGATCTTACCTGCAGGAAAGCAAAGAAGGCAGAGACATAAAGAACAGACTTTTGGACATAGTAGGGGAAGGAGAGGGTGGGGTGATTTGAGAGAATAGCATTGAAACATATACAACACCATATGTAAAATAGATAGCCAGGGGGAATTTGATATATGATGCTGGAACCCAAAGCCGGAGCTCTGTGAGTGATGGGATTGGGGGAGCAGTGGGAGGGGGTTCAAGAGGGAGGGGACAGATATATGCTATGGCTGATCCATGATGATGTATCACAATACTGTAAAGCAATTATCCTCTAAGTAAAAAATTTTAAAAATGTTTTTTAAAAAAATCATTATAAGATGCTGCTGCTGCTGCTAAGTTGCTTCAGTCGTGTCCGACTCTCTGCGACCCCATAGACAGCAGCCCATCAGGATCCCCCATCCCTGGGATTCTCCAGGCAAGAACACTGGAGTGGGTGGTCATTTCCTTCTCCAATGCCACAAAGCTATTAAAAAGGCAAAAATTATAGCCTGATCATAACAAGTTTTAGCGAGAAACTGGAACTTTAGTTTATTGCAGAGAATGTAAAATGGCTCAGACACTTTGAAAAACAGCTTGACTGTTTTAAAAAGTGGAAGACAGGCACCTTAATCACTCCACTCCTACACACGCATCACCCCCAAGAAAAGGAAGCATATGTTCACTCAGAGATTTGCACATGGATGTTCATAGAAGCTTTATTTGTAATAGCCCCAAACTGGAAACAATTCATATGTCCATCAATAGGTAAATGGACAAATTGTGTGGAGAAACTTGGGTTGCTTCCCTACCACGGAATACTACTCAGCAATAAAAAAGGAATATGCTATTCATAGTGGCAACTGTATGTATGATTCTCAAAATAATCATGGTGAATGAGAGAAGCCAGGCCCAAAGAATCACATATGATGATTCCATCTTTATAGAACTCTGTAAAATGCAAACTAATCTACAGAGACAGAAGGCAGGTGAGGGCGTGCCTGGGGAAGAGGAGGCTGGCAGGGAGGAATTACAAAGGGGATGTTTGGAAATTTTGGATCATAGCGGCTGCATTCATGAGCTTAATTGTTCTGATGGCTTCATGGTGGTATACATGTTAAAACATTATTGTGCACAATTTAAATATATTCAGTTTATTGTACATCACATATGCATGTATTTTGTTGTTGTTGAGTCAGTAAGTTGCGCCTGACCCTTTTGTGACACCATGAACTATATAGCCTACCAGGCTCCTCTGTCCATAGGATTTCCCAGGCAAGAATTCTGGAGTGAGCAGCCGTTTCCTTCTCCAGGGGATCTTCCCAGTCCAGGATCAGATCTGTGTCTTCTGGCATTGGCAGGTGGATTCTTTACCACTGAGCCACCTGGTCACATGTACACATATTTTTACGGAGGTAAAGATATCTTGAGGGCAAGAGGCTAAGGGGGCAGCAGAGGACGAGGTGGTTGGAAGGCATCATTGACTCAATGGACATGAGTCTGAGCAAACTCCAGGAGATAGTGAAGACAGGGAAGCCTGGTGTGCTGCAGTCCACGGGGTCTCAAAGAGTTGGATACAACTGAGCAACTGAACAACACAAACAACAATATCTTGTCTTCTTCGGCGTGATTAACTAGGGTGGAGGTGAAGGGGTCTCCAAGATTTCAGGGTGGGAAGGAAACTTCTGGCAACTTCGACTTGAAAGAGCCTTGCTTGACCTCCAGTAATTTTATAGCAGGACTGGGAACTCTGGACCATTCGCTGTGCCCTTCCTTGCTGAGGGCTGGCTAAGTGTGGGTTCACCGGGGGGATGGGCCCCACTTCTCGGGAAACACCTTAGTGATTTGAGTGATGGAGGATCAGGATGAGGTAGTGTGTGGCTATGACACAGAAGGTCTCAGAAACACTTCACACCCTCCATCCATGTCGCTTTTAAATTCAATTTTGCCTGGGAATACTCTGAAAGGCTTATAGAGCATTTGCCCCCAGATATCCCTATGGGTAGAGGCCATCCCAGTTGAGAAAGGGAAACTTCTAGAGAACCCTGTGCCTGGCTCTCTAAGCTTGTCCCAAGACCCTCGAACAGATGAAAAACAGTAGGCATTTGCTGGCCCCAGAATGCCCTCCCTTTCTTCCCAGGCACAGGCCAATAAACATCCGTCACCAGCGGTCGTCATGCCCGGAACATTCCGCCTTGCAGCTATTTTCACTTTTTACTCACCAACTTCTCCACCATTTCAGTTTCTTAAGGACCCAGGAAGAATGATGTTTGTAAACTGTAAATTAACATTGCACAGCTACCGTGCGGCTATTATGACGTGATTTCCTTTGTGTTATGATCCCAACCCATCTCATGTGAGACAGTATAGGATTTAAGGGACGTGACAGAGCTGAAAACGGAGTCACCACCGCCAATGCAAACTTCGTGTTCGTTGTTTTGAAACGTCCGGTATAGGACTGCGGGTGTCTTAGGGTGATAAGAGTGTTGCTTTAGATAAGGAATTCATTTGGCAGCGTCCGCGGCAAGACTTCACTGGAACAGAAGGAGTAACTGATAGGGCCCCGCGGCCCAGAGCCGTTCCAGATGGACGCTCCCGAGGCTCTGGCAGAGCAGGGGGAGACTTACCACTCAGGCTTGTCGGGGGACCGCTTGCTGGACCGGCCACCACCGCTCCTGCCGAGACGCCTCCTCTCCGCGTTTCTCTCTGCAGTGACTCATGGCCCCTTTTCTCCTTTCCCTACGTTGACTAACCTGTGCTGTGTTCAGGTTGGATTCGGTAAAGCCGCGTGACTCACAAATTGCAATTGATCATATTTTTGGACGCCTCCAACCCTGTGATTCTTTCTG
The DNA here is from genome assembly GCF_001704415.2 of Capra hircus. Lineage (NCBI taxonomy): Eukaryota > Metazoa > Chordata > Mammalia > Artiodactyla > Bovidae > Capra > Capra hircus. The sequence goes on from NC_030828.1 coordinate 64,972,950, forward strand.
GCATCTTCACTGGACCCTGCGACAGAGGCCTAAGTGGGAGATAATTCCATCCTGGGGATGGGTCATTGTCAGCATGGCATGTCTCCCCTTCCTTCTGGCTGGGTTACCAGGGGGAAGGACATCAGGGATGCTCCTGACACAGGCAAGAAATGAGTAGGGTGGGGATGCGACCTCCGTGGGCCCCAGGTAGAGGCCCCCACCCCCGCCAGACTCAAGCCTGTCTCTCTGCACAGGGCCCTGAGGTCACAGTGGCTCCTGGGCTGGCCTTGGGGTCTCCCCTCCGCTGGCATCTCACTGCTGGGGTGAGGGTCTTCCCTTTGACAGCTGCCCCACGGCCTACTCCTATGCTGAGAAGCCCCGAACAAGTATCCCCTCTACTGCCTCCTTCTTTTATTCTTAGAGGATGGACAGTGGTGTAGGAGGTCAGAGATGGTGTTCTGGTGTTGTCCATGCTGTCCAGGCCAACGCTGAGCCCTGGACACAAGCCCTGACCTTGGCCTTCCGATTGAAAAGCAGATGTGTCCAGATCTCTGCCGTTGAGGAAGGTCAGAAGAGATGAGCCCAGGTCTGAAGCGGAGAAGCGGCTCCTATTTTCCAGCCTGGTCCAGCCGCAGACCGCTGGGAGTGAAGGTGCTGGGGCTCTGCGGTCCTGGGCCCCGGGACGGCCGTCTCTGGACTGCTGCTGGATTCCTGGGCCACCAGGGTTCGCTGTCCAGAAGGGGATCGTTGGAGCCTGGCCTTGGCCGCCAGCACCCCACTCCCTCCATCCAGCCCCAGGAGGCCCAAGTCCAGGCCGCCACACCGACGTCACCCAGGCCCTGAGCGGCGGGCCCTGGTGGATGGGGGCAGATGAATTATGGCAGTCAACCGGCGGCCGCCAAGCTTTCCCTAGAGACTCAGGGACGGCAGAAGGGCCGAGGGGGGGGCCCCGCCTCCCGAGGGCTCCGGGGGCACCGAGCTTCCTGCCCTGGGTCAGTAAGCAGAGCGGATGGAGGGCGGCCATCTCATTAGTTTCATCCGACTCCCTGCTCACCCCGTAACAGAGCCCTGGGAATGAGGGTCTGGGACTGTCTGGGGCCCTGCTTTCCCCCGGAGAGGGAGGGGACAGGGAGGTGCTGGGTCTGGGGTCGGGGCGGAGGGGAGTGAGGGAGAGCTGAAAAGTGAGCCCCAGGAGGAAGGAGATATACAGTCCAGCCGCGGACACCTGGCCGAGGGGAAGGGAAGAGCAGACTCCCCCAGGCTCTGGATCTTTGTTCAGCTGAGTGATTTCCACTGACCCCAGTTGCCTCTCATTTCCTCCTTGGTTAAAGGAGAACCTGCAAGCCCACTCCCTGGATGTTGTGAAGCTACAGCCGCCCTCCCCATCCCCCCGACCTCCCCCTGGAAACCATCCCCTACAGTTCCCAGCCCAGGAGGGCCCATCAAGAATTCATTCTTCTGTTTGCATTTCTAGAGGGAGAAGGTTGCAGGAAGGAAGGGATTCCTAACTCGCATCTCCCTAAGTCAGCGATGTCCCTCCCCTTCTAAGCCTTTTGGGGTTCACCCTCTACCCCAAACTCTCTGAGATCGACCTCAGCAGAGCTGATCTGAGAGGGCTGGCTGCCTTCACAAGACACAGAGGGGCCCCCTGATCGGCCAGCATCTCCCCCCACCCTCCTCTTGGCTCCTTCTAAAACCCAGTGTGCCCTCTGACCCTCTAGTGATAACAGGGACTCTATGGAGAATAAACTCTTCCGTCCACATCCACCCTCCCATCCCCAGCATACCTGGAATCCCAGAAACCCACCTGGATCAGGATCCCCCCTAACCCCAGGCAGCTGGGGCGAGAGTTTACGACGGGAACCAGAGTCACACACCACTGCCTGCTTGGGTTTTTGTTTTGTGTGGTTTGTTCTTATTTAAAAAAAAGAAAAAGAAAGCAACTGAGAAACAAGAATCATTCCCATAATTGTCTTAAAGGTTAAAATATTATGACAGTTCCCTGATTGGGCTGTTGGAAGAATTAAATGAGATAAGGCTCCAGGGAACATCAGAGTGGCTTTCTGGAGCTTTCCAACTGTGCAGGAAAAAGAACGGCCCTTCTGCCACCAGGCTCCTTTGCCTCTGCTGTCTGTGGGGAGCTGTTTGGTACCCGAAGCTTGTCACTCATCAAACCCTGGCTACTGGCATCTTGCATGTGACAGATTCTCCTACAGGTTCTCCAGGGAGGCCTTGCATCTTACTGGCGCACTTAAGTCTTTGAGTGGCATTTTCAGTCATAAAGAACTTTCAGGGCACAATTCTTATTAGAATATTCAACCCCTTCAGACCTGCCATGCTCCCATCCAGGCTCGCCTCTCCAGCCAGGGCGTGGATTCCAAAGCCAACCGCCTGGACACGGCTCCTGGCCGCTGCCTGCCCGAATCCCTGCTCCAAGATCCTGTGCTGTGGGGTGGTGGCGGGGGCGGGGAGTCCTGTGCCCCCATCTTGGCCTTCTGGGCAGGACACAGGCCTTGAGTCACAAGACTGCAATCCAACCGTTTTAGCGCAGTGAATGCAGACAGTCAAGTTTAGGCGTCTGTAATGTAGAAGAACAGAAAACACACCTCCAGGGATGGTCGTGAGGATTCTATCAAATAAATGCCGAGTAAAGACTCTGGAGATCGCAGCTAAGTGAAGAGTAGGCAGCAACCAGACGCCTGGGGTCCCAGCAGAGTTGCAGTGGGGAGGGAGTGTGGGCCCTGGGCCCCAGAAGGCAGCAGGGAACCTGCTCAGATCTAAGCCTGGAGTCCGGCAGCTCCCCTCTCCCAGCATGAGGCAAGGGGAGAGGACGGAGCAAAGACCCCCAGGTGGGGGGATCTTCAGAGGTTCTCCAGCTGCTCATTTAAGAAGGGAAAGAATTCCCCTTCTTCCCACCCCCACCCTCATGCTTCCAATAAGCAAAATCCACATTATCTGGCCCCCAGCGCAGTGGTGCTAGCTTGAAAATGCCAGAGAATTAGGGGATGGGGAAGTTGAGGGGGTAGGGGGAAGGACTGGAGACCAATGAAGCTCCAAGCAAGGGGAATCGGGCCTTTAGGTACCTGCAAGGGCCACCCCAGAATTACCCAGGCCACTTGGGTGCTTCTTGGCCACATGCTTACCTTTTGGAGCAAACAGAGGGAGTCCTAATGCCCAAATGTGTGGTGGGGCTTCCTGATGGTTGGGGGGGTAAATGAAAGTCACTCGGTCATGTCCGACTCTTTGTGACCCCACCGACTATACAGTCTGTGGAATTCTCCAGGCCAGAATACTGGAGTGGGTAGCCTTTCCCTTCTCCAGGGGATCTTCCCAACCCAGGGATCACACCCAGGTCTCCCATTGTGGGCAGATTCTTTACCAGCTGAGCCACAAGGGAAGGGCTGGGGCGTAAGGGGGGTGCTAAAATGCACTGAAGGTGCCTGGCTGCCAGTCCATGATTTCAGTTGTTAGCGAGGCTGTGAGAGGGGACAGCTCCTGGTGGGGCCAAGGCTTGCCGTGGTCCCTGTGCTGATCATGGGCCACGCTGCTCAGCTCAAAGGCTGTCCTGCCATCGTTCACGGTGCTGTGGCTGCCTGGCACTCCATCACTGGCTCTCCACATGGGCTTGTGGTCCATTGTGACCTTGAACTCCTAGCAGAAGCTCCTTCAATGCCTTATGAAGGCTGGGGATAGGTAGGGGGAGGGTTTGTTACGTGGAGTCTTTGCCCTAATTTCTGTTTTCTGGACTGAATTTACCTAGGATATGGACATTTTATTGTTGTTTAGCTGCTAAGTCGTGTCCCACTCTTTGCGACCCCATGACTGTAGCCCACCAGGTTCCTCTGTCCATGAGGTTTTCCAGGCGAGGATACTGGAATAGGTAGCCATTTCCTTCTCCAGGGAATCTTCACGACCCAGGGATTGAACCCTGGTCTCCTGCTTGGCAGGCAGATTTTTCACCACTGAGCCACCAGGGAAGGATATGGACATGGTTGGGCCGAATAACAGAAAGAATTTTGAACTCTTAAATCGGACCCTCAAACTTTCATATAGATCTGACGTTGAACTCTTGGGGCAATGGGTGTAAATATGTATCTTTTGCTCATTTTTATAAAACTTTTGAATACTAGGATTTACTTGCAGTAGGACTAGGTTTTAAAAGTGTTTGTGCTTATACGAATAAGAAGTGCTATTTCTTTCCTGTCCTGCAGCTTTAGAAAAATAACTTTTTTCCTTGCTAATTATATATTATGGTGTTTTTGATAGATTTTTATCAACTGTGGGAAACTAACCACAGAGCTGGTAATTTTTCTTAAAAACAACCCATAGTAAAAAAGACATAAGACTTATGGAGAAATATTTTCCCAAGGAATTAGAAAAGAAAAACTGTCTGTATTCTCAAATAAGATGCAACTGAAGCAAAAAAAAAAAAAAAAAGTGATCCCAATGTACAGTTTTATGAGTTTGAACTTCAAAAATTTGACATTCCTCTAAATTATCTCATGGAATTTTGGCTAAAATTCAGCGATGCAAGTAGCTCACAGTCTGTTTTTGTTGTTTTAGTCACTAAGTCGTCTTCTACCCTTTTGCGACCCCAAGGACTGTAGCCCACCAGGCTCCTCTGTCTATGTTATTTCCCAGGCAAGAATACTGGAGTGGGTTGCCATTTCTTTCTTCAGGGGATCTTCCCCTCCCAGAGATCAAACCCGTGTCTCCTGCATTGCAGGCAGATTCTTTACTACCTTATTGTAAACATGAAATATGAATATTTGCTTAGATGGTAGCTTTAACTAAAGCATAGTGACCTAGGCTGGCCACATCAATGCTCATTATTGGATTCCCATGTTTCCCAGGAAAAAGAAAATTTCCTGTTTTGAGGAAACTATTTAAAATGCCACAATTTCAGTGTTACAGTTATCAATGTAAAGTGTGTTTGGTACTTACTAATTAAAATTTTGTCCTAAATCCATTCCCAGCAGAGCCTGACTGTGACTTCTCATGGCTGCTCCTAGGTTTGTGTGGTCTGGTCTTCCGCAAGCCTGAGACAGAGCAGTTTGTGGTTTTATTGGGTTGGCCAAAAAGTTCATTTGGGTTTTCTATAAGATGTACCAGAAAAACTTGAACAAACTTTCTGGCCAACCCAATACAAAACTGGAAGTTAGAAGACCCATTTCCTAGGTTTGTTGTGTTAAGTAAATGCTAAGGTCCAATAAAGCACTATACATGGTAAGTGGGCAGGACCCTCACCTTCTAGATTCCCCCAAATCTGATACACGGAATGGAGTGTAGGAAGGAAAATGACACTAGCTTCTCCCCAGATATAGGGAAAGGATGATTTAGCCAGAACTGTTGTCAAATGCAAGTACATATGCCCGCTGCACAGTGAGGCCAAACAAATAGAAACTTTGGAGTTTGGAGCAAACAAAGGTTTATTGCAAGGCCAAAGAAATAGAACAGGCAGCTCACGATTGAAATACCTGAACTCTCCAGTGATCTTCAGGGAAGAATTTTTAAAAGCAAAATTTGGGGTGATGACTTCAGGGGCATGGTTGTCTTCTGAGGTAACACGGTGTTCCAGGAATGTTAACCGTCAACCTTCTGGTTCGGACCAGTCTGAGGTCTCAGCAGGTAGTGACCTGGGTGGGGGCCTTAGTTCCTGCAAAACAACTCAAAGATGTGTGCCAGGTTGTTCTGTACGTCCCTTGAGGAGCTGCTAGGACTCTGCTCTACGGCTGTACTTGTTTCTTGACTGCTTTTCCTTTGTTTTTGCATTCTCTTACTTCCCTAATCAGTAATTGCTTGAATCTGTACTTTGAAACTCAGGGAAAGTTCAGGAAACTAAACCCTTTTTCTCCACAAACCAGAAACAGAAGACAAGAAAAGGCTTTTGTATCCAGGAGGGCCCTGCAAGGTTTCAGAATGACTGGCACTCCCAACATCTTTGGATACAACTCCGTGAGTCCCCACCAGGGAGATGGTAGAATATGTACGTGCTTACACACACACATGCTCACACCCTGCTGCTGTCCTCAGCTCCCAGATGAACTAGGTAATTTTCCAACTTGAACTACCCTTTTAAGGCTGCCTAGAGATCCTCTTCCCCTTTAAGAGAAGACCCACAGTGTAGGAAAAGAGGAAAGAGCCAAAGGAATTACCATATTCTCTATCTCTGGACTACCCTCCTGCTGCGTTGTAATGGCCCAGTCTACTGGAGGCCTGCACGCCGGGAAGGACAAAACCCCCCAAAGAGTGGGAACAAACCCAGCCCTAGGTTAAAGAGAGCACAACTCTCTTTTTTCAGCCCTGGGGGCTATAGAACTGAGCTCTGGGATTCCAGGTGTGGTTTGGCCCCTGCTGGGTTCCCCTGTGATCTTCTAGAGTGCCCAGCCCAGGCACTGCCAGTGGCTAGGAAGTGAAGAGGATTTCCATGCCACAGACCCTAAATAGGGGTTGCAAAATTTGCCGGGCTGTGAGAGGCAACTTCCTCTGGGTCGCGGTTTGCCAGTGGCCCGTGGTCAGGCTGCATCCGGCCCCGTAATCCTGCACAGATGCTGAGGCTCACCACGGTTCCTCTGGCCTCCCTGCTCCACCCCTGCCAGACCATGATCTGTGCCCACAGTTCACCATGATTTGCCAGGTTTCATAACATTTGCTCAGCTCTCTGATGCTTTAAGTGGCATGCGATTACTCCCGGGGTCTGGGGGACCAAAAGGTCTGGGGGTACACTCTGCCTCTCCTACCTGGGGAAAAGGGATCTCAATGTAGGGGCTAAAAACCTCTCTAGGACAACTTGAATGTCACCCTTTGGGCAGCTCCTGAATTACGTGTGACCTGTTTCTTTAAGAGGGAACTCAAAAGCCTACAGAATTCTGAGGGAGGCTCACACACCCCTTACTGTCTCGCAAATGGCTCACTTAGCCGCGGTGGGGCTACCGCAGAGACTGGCGGCATCTTTCTCTTTGAGTCCCCGGGTCTAAGGAAATGAGTCCAGGGTCTTCGGGGAGGGGGGGCGGTTTGGCACCTGCAGCGTCACTCCAAAATCATTAGCTATTCCTTTGGCCAAAAGGAGCACAGTTTGAACCAGGCTCTGCCAGTTGCCCACGGCCCACAGTTGCCTGCGGTCCATCAGTTGCCCCTGGCCCGCTAATTCCCCAATTCTGCCAGTATTCCATGGATTGCCAGATACCCACGGCTTGCCAGTTTCCCAATGTCTGCCAACTGTTCGCGTCTGCCAGTTGCTCAGAACCCGCCAGATACCTGTGACCTGCCAGTTGCCCGAGACTTGCAAGTTGCCCGCGGTCCTCTGCCAGATGCCCATGCCTGGCCAGATGCCCATGACCGGCCAGATGCCCGTGACTGGCCAGATGCCCAAGACCCACCAGTTGCCCGTGATCCACCAGCTCCCCGCGGTCTGCCAGTTCCCTAAGACCCGCCAGTTGCCCACGGTTCACTAGTTGCCCGCGGTTCACTAGTTGCCCGCGGTCCACCAGTACTCCATGACCCGCCAGTTGCCCACGGTCCTCTGGAGGGTGAGTCCCACCAGATGCCCGTGACCGACCAGATGCCCAAGATCTTCCAGTTGCCCGCAGTCTATCAGTTGCCGCCACTCTGCCAGTGGCCCGTGGTCCGCCAGAGGCCCGAGACCCGCCAGTTGCCCGCGGTTCACTAGTTGCCCGCGGCCCACCAGTACTCCATGACCCGCCAGTTGCCCACGGTCCTCTGGCGGCCTGAGACCCCCCAGACGCCCGTGACCTGCCAGATGCCTGCAGTCCATCAGTCGCCCCCAGTCCGCCATTTGCGCGTGGTCTGCCAGTTGCCCGCGGTTCGCCAGTTGCCCCCAGTCCATCAGTTGCCCAAGATCCGCCGGTGGCCCGAGGCCCACTGAGCTGTCTTCCAGCAGCGTTGTAATTGCCTCATCAGATCTGCCCTGATGCCCTAGGGGTCCCAGCCTTTCTTGGCTTCTCTGTGATTTAACTGCTATTCACCCTTGTTTGGGACTTCCCACACCTCTGTGATTTTCAGGTTCTCATTTCAAGGTACACACGATATAGTGCCAACCCCAGTGATTCTCGGGCAACTCTGGGCATCCTCTTGAGGGTGTGCTGAAATTCTGCTGTGGAGATGGACCCTTCTTCCTACTTAGGGAAACCGTTGAGTGGGGGGCGGCTCCAAAGATCCAATTCTCCTGCTGAGAGCCTGTCTGTAACTCTGTCTTTCCTCGGACAGTTTGTGTGGTTCTGGCCCCCCACCTGGTGAATGAGAGAAGCCAATTTGGGATTCTCCCAAACTGGAAGACAAAAGACCCATTTCCTCTCATTGTTGTGGTAAATAAATGAAATAAGCGTTGTAGTGTGGTTCCTGAAAATACTGTGAATTGTGTGAGCATGCCAGAAGAATCAACGCCCTCCAGAACCACAACATGTGGGTGACCACGCTGGCTTCTCTCCACATCTGGGGAAAAACAGTGTTGACAGAAAGGCTTTGCCTGGGCTGTGGCAGTAGCTGACCTCCCGCCGAGGTGAACCCTTATATTTCATCCTTAGAAGCTGTTCCTTGCCGCCCAACTGGGGACACCCTGCTACTTTAAGAAGAGAAAGAGGGGTAAAGACTTACATACTTCCTGACTCCAGAGGTGGGGTGGCCCCCAACCTAGCCTGCTGTTTGGCAAATGTCTCTCCCCTGCGGCGCTGAACTGTTGGGGAACTGTTGGAACTGTTGGGGTGGGGGCAGCCTGATGTTCCTAGAAGGAGATCGGCACACCCGCCTCTTTCAGGCCCGGGATCTAAACTGTTGAGTTTTGCAGATTTGGTCCCTATAGCTCCGCTCTTCGAGCGAAGAGACCACAGCTCTGGTGCACCGAGGGGAGGCTGCGGGGCAGCCCGGGGGCCAGGGCAGTATGCAAGCCCCAGACTCAATCGGGAATTGCTAAGAAGTCATGGGTCTGAGAGGAGACAGCACTTGCCAGCCTGATGCTGTAACCGGCACACCGCTTTGCCTTGACCCCTGGGCTTCCAGGTGCTTCTTTGCCCAGATGCATCTCCCTTCAGCACAGCTTCCCGTGATTCACCATCATTCGCCATGGTTGGTGATTTCACGGGTCTCGGTGATTCTCCGTGCTGCAGGATATCCACAGTCTGCGGGCCACTTTGCGCGCAGTCTCCAGTCTTTAGGGGAAAGGCTACAGCCAAATTGCTCTGGGCCCTGGTCCTGCACCTCCCCCATCTGAAACTCCGCTTTTCTAGAAGGACTGATACTTGACTCTTAGGCGACCCTCCCTCCCCCAAGGCTCTTGGTTCCCAGGGAATTATTCACCTATGGTGGGGGATGGTCATCTCCTGCTGCCTGAAGACTTCAGCCTTCTAGGCTGTCGGAGTCGAGTCCAGAGGTGGTCTAGAGGTGGTCGAGTCCTGGGGGTCCCAGATGTGCTTAGAGGTGATGCCGAGCTGGGCATCACACTCCTCCAGGCGTAAGTCTGAGCAGTGTCATGTGCTACAACCTGCCTCACGCCCACACCCGCCACATGCACACGTATGTCTGGGCCAGCTCCATCCACAGGAAGTGGCCTTAGACTGCTTCCTAGTTCCAAAGATGGGGGGCCTCCAGCCCCGTTACTCTGAGAAGCAGCAGTTTTGCTCCCTAGCACTGAGCAGAGCCCCGGGTCCTGCTTTTCCAGAAGCCTCTCCCACGACAGTCTGGCCCTCATCTTAGAGTTGCCAAATCGGAGCTGGGGAGCTCAAACGAATCTCTGGGCTGCCGGGAACCTCAGCGGAGGCTTTTATGAAAGGGAAGAGTGGGCAGGATTTGGAGGCACAAATAGGAACATAGGTCATAGCACGATCCCCCAAGTCACGATCCATTGTAAGGAGATGCCTAACTGGTTCCGCAGGGACCCAGAAAGAGCACCCCACCCCCATCCCAGGCTCTGGCATGAAAACTGCCCACGGACGGGATCTCTGGGTTCCCTCCTGGAGCCTGGAGTGTGGATAGTGCCGCTGAGCCCGGGAAGGGAAAGAAAACGAATTTTCTCAGGGGAGGTGGTCTTTGGTCCAGGGGCTGCTCCCAGCTGGGGATGCTCTGTTCCTTTAAGAAGGGGAAGAACTCTCCTGCTGGAAGTTTCAGGCCCCCAGCCTGGTCTGGCTAGTTTGCAAATGACCGGGTCTGCGGTGGGGGGAGGAGTGAAGCGGCCCTTCCCCCTCTCCTCCTGCTCAGTCTTGGGGACCAAGGAAAGGGCTTTAGGGTCAAGGAGTCTCAGAGGAGGCGTGACACCTGCAGGTTTCACCCGAGACTTCCGAAGCCCCTTAGGCAATTACTAGTAATATTTACCTGTGGAGTAAATGCAAACGAGACTTTGGGAAGCGCCGGTGTGCGCCTGGGCTGCTTGGTGGCCTGGAAAATACGATAGTTTAAATGCTATGGGCTCCACACCAGTGGTTTTGAACTGTTTGTGTTCCCACAAGAGGCCAGGATCCTTGGCTGGTACGTGCGCCTGGCCAGTTACCCTGGGCTGCTGCGCTTCGGCTCAGCGAGCTTCCCCTGGGCCCCACGGCCTCTGAGGCCCCCGGTGGGCGACGCACGGACACCTGTTCCCCTGGCCACGGGGCCGCCGTGTGCAGCACCGCAGCTCACTCGGCTGGCAGTGCAGGGAGCCCCGGGATGGCGGGGCTGGGGTCCTCCTTCACCGCACTCTCTGCAGCATTGCTGGAGTCGTGGTGGGAACTGCGACAGGCCATTCTCCCCAGCTAGGGAAACCAGGAAGCCCAAAGACCCCAGGTTCTCTGTGGAGGGTTAGCGCAACCTGGTTTCTGTGTGGTATCCTCACACCAGGTGCAATGATGCCCCACTCCCCAGGATGAATGCGGGTCTTATCACAGCTGGAGGAGAAGGCATAACCCCCAAACTGGAACGTCCTGCCCAGAGGATCTCCCCCAGGGATTCCTTGTCACCGGCATGGCCAAGACCAGAGTTCCACGGCTTGAACCTTGGCGTGTTCTGTGCCTCCCGGTGGGCAAGGTGGGGGGTGTGGGGAAAGGTGATTGCAGCGCAACAGAGAGAAGCGCGTTGTGGCAGGAACCCCAGGGTGGCTCCTCACTAGCTGTTTCTCTGTGCCTCAGTTTCCATATCTGCAGACAGGCGTGATGAAGTGCAGGGGTGAAGGTTAAAGAGCTATTAAATAGTAAACAGGCACTCAGAGAACCCGCCGGGCAGAGCACACGGTCGGCATTGTTTTCCGTTTGCCTGCTGACAGCCCCATGCGGCTCTGCGTCTCCGCACCCTGCACAATCATTTCCGCGGGAATCGATTCTAGAGGAAGTGGCAGGGCTCAGACTCCTGCGCACTTAAATGTCGGCGGCTCTCTTCTGCCAGAGGGCTTTCCAGAAAAGTTGTGCCCATTTAGATGGCAGGTGTGGTAACAAGTTGATGAGGGAAACTGCATGTGTGCCTGTGTGCCTGTGTGTGTGTGTGTGTGTGTGTGTGTGTGTGTGTGTGTGTGTGTGTGTGTGTGTGTACGGGGTGGGTGGCATTTTACGATGAATATTCCAAATAGTTTAGTAAAAGAATGTAGATCTTAAACAAACAGAAGTCCTGTGGAGACAGTCTGCCTGGTCCAAATCAGGCATTGCCCTTTTCGCTTTGCAGCCCCCTTGGGGCGATGCTGGCCTGGGATCCAGAGTCTCCCTGGCCATCTCTACTGGCTGCAGGTGGGGGCGAGGGATGCTGGAGAGTCACAAAGCCGTCGTGGCCTCGGAACACGGTTTTGCCTAGAGCAAAGGCTGAGACAGGTTTTTGCACTTTTTTTAGGGGGAACATGGGTTCAAGTGTGAATCCTGATCTAGGGGAACGCAGCTTGGCACCCAGGCTCTGCTCAGCACAGACGCCCCGCGGGGGGCTGCGTGGTAGCCTGAGCCCCAGTCCCTGGTTCAGAGACCCCCGCCCCAGCCTTCGGGGTCAGGATCCCCCGACCCCGGGAGCAGACGTTCAAGTCCCTCACATAGCCTGTCTCTCCATTTGGTTCAAAATGGAGGCATAGCGCTGCCTTCACCACATGGGAAGTGGCAACAACTTTTGCCAAGGGCCTAGCCCCCTCCTGGGACCTGCCACAAGGTCGGGGGGCGGGGGAGGGTAGGAGTGCTGCTGAAAGGCAGCAGGGTGAATTGCTCCCTGTGGTCTGGGCATTGCCCTTGTGAGCAGGCTGGGCACAAGATGCCCTCCTTTTCGGCTGCCTTCCTGGACCCCCAATCTTTCTCTTCACTCACAGGATGTGCAAGGACCCTGGGGCAGGGCGGAGCGACCAGGGGCTGCCTCCCGGGTTCCTCCAGCTGTGTGGGTTGGGGGCTCCCCTTTCTGGGTGCCAGGTCAGCCTCTTGTTGGGGTGTACGACTCCAGACTTGGGACTCCCCCATTCCTCCCAGCTCAGGTTGCTCGCTAGGCGGAGAGGGGCAGCGTCTCCACCAGGCTCTGGGCCCCTGCCCCACCTTCTGCCTCGGTCACCACAGGGCTGTTTGTTTTGAGCCTCTGCTCTCCGGTGAGCTGGACTGCGGGAACTCAATGCGGATGTTTTATTCTGAGACTACAGGAATAGGATGCGGGAAACAGAGGGGCTTCCCTCGGGAGTCGGGGCCTTCCTGCTGGCCCCTCGCTGTCTATATTTCTTCTGCCGCAGTTGTTCCTGGGCGGGACTGGCCAGCACATCCTTTATAAAGATAAGGTCCTGGGACAGGGCAGGGTGGAGCCTTCTGGTTTACTGTGGACATGCTCTTCCCCTGTGGAAACCTCACCCAGAGAAGGGACTTTGAGGGGCCTTGCCAGAGAGCACCCAGTCACCTGGGCCCCCTGCCCACTCCACCCCCATCGTCCTCTCTCCTCCACATTCTGCTCCCCACCGTCCCCCCCCACCCCCCTCCCCCCGTATTTCAGGCTCCCTCTCCAGCTTGGTGGGAGATGGCAGTTTACGCACATCCGCAGTTTCTTCCTGGCACTCCCATCCCCCCTTGTCTAATTGCACTGGGGTTTCTCCCAATTAGGGCTTTGAGTTGGGGTGTGGAAACCAACCCAAATCCGGGCCTGGGTCTGCACTGTCTGTGTGTGAGGGTCCCGTGGGAACCCTTGGAGCAGGGGGCTGGGGGGTACACTGAGGCCTTCCGGGGTCAGCTCAGGCCAGGCAGCCAGACAGTTTTGCTTGGATCTCTGGGGCTGCCACATGGCCATATGTATACCGCTCTGAGACGTGGGTGCCCCAAGCCAGCCGGAAAGGGACTAACGGCCGAGAGCAGGATTTGAACGACTTCTGTTGTAGGGAGGCCCCTCAGAGTAAACAGGGAGAATTTCTGGGAAATGTACATGACGCCAGACTGTCGGGAAAGGACGTGGGCTCAGAATTCCTGATAGTCAGACCCGGCAGAGAGATGGCAGCTTTCCCCCGGGTGTCCTGGCCCCTAAGGGGCTCTCTCTCTTTTAGTTAAATGATAAAGCTGCCCCTTGCCGATTCCTCCTTCCAGGGAGGGTGGGAGGCGCTCACTTGCTTTCAGGGCCTGGGCTGAGCACACCGTCCATCCGAGATGGGAGCAGAGGTGGCCAGAGCCAAGCCTGGTGCACAGTTGGTGCAAGGCTCAGCTCCGTGAGTCCCAGAGGCAGGGAGCGTGCCCGGCACTGGCTGTCCTACCCCCCAGCACTTGAAACAGTGCCAGCCTTAGGCATCCAATAGGTGTTTCTTGAAAGGGGTGAATAAATGAATGAATGAATGCATCAACAAAACTGTCTGGAATTCATCTTTCAAAGTTAACAAGGCACTGGCTAAAGATGCGGGCCCTCGGTGGTGCATCTTGGGGGCAGGCAGTGCTGGGTGTCCGGGCTCCGCTGCACGTGTCCTACCTATCGGGTGACTGACTCAGATGGTCCACCTCTGGCCATGGCCACTGACCCTCGTGGCCATTGACCCTCCTAATAAAGCGGGAGGCTTTTTTGTTCTTAGCACTCTGTTCTTAGCAGTTCTTAGCATTCTGTGTTCTGGGCCCACCTGGGGTGTGAATCCCTGATTTCCATATTTTTGCAGAGGAAACCAGAGCTCAGTGGGGTGAGTGGGCAACACTCTACTCTAAGGGCCTGGGCTCCCCAGGGCCTTCCCGAAGCCCTCTGCCCCCACGGTTCACAAAGGCGTCGCTGTCTTCAGGTTGGAGCAGGCTTTGAAAGGTGGCCTTTGTTTGCTTTTCTTTATCATCAAATGTGCAAGGGCAGCTCTGTTTACCTAAAGGCAGGCGCCTTTAAGCTCATCCTTTCCGCAAACACCTAAAGGGTATGTTGAACATTTGAGCCCGTGTCTCCGAGGGCCAAGCGTTTGCAGAGCCGTAAGCCTGAGCAACTGGGTAGACAAAGGCAACGAACAGGGGACCTGTGGTGCTCAGAGATGACCCTCTGTGACCTGTGGTCACCCCCAGCCACCTGGTGGTGGAGCTCCCTTCGTGGTGTGGAGGGGGTAGCTTCTGGGGAAACTGAGGCCTCAAGATGTTTCTGCACTCTGGCTTGAGGAAGGGCACGCAGCAGGGGCTGGCATACAGGGTAACTGGTCATCCTTAGAATCTTTGCCTCTGTCCCTACCCCACAATTCCCAGGACGGAGAAGCTCATAGCTCTCATCTGCCAGGCCCAGAGCTATCTCTCCTGAACCAAGAGACTGTCGCCAAGGTTTCTCGCTCTGCGTCCCCGTGGGAAGGATGGCCTTGTGAGATCAACTCTCTCTGGGACAGCACGGCCGTCTGTGTGGGGGTGGGGAGGATGCCACCTCAGTTACCAGGGCACCACTGGGTACTCAGGCGCTGCTCTGAGGCCTTCACACGTACGCCTCCCTCCTCCGTCTCAACAACCCTTGGGGGGTGGGGGCGGGCACGATGGTTGTCCCCATTTTACAGATAAGGAAACTGAGAGACAGAGGGGCATGAGACCTTCCCTCGAGGTCAAGTTACGAGCAACAGATGGTATCAGGTTTGAGTCGGGCCTGACGTCAGAGCCTGCATTCTCACCCACCTCTTCCTTGGCTGTCAAGGCTGCCTCCTTGACAAATGTTTCATGTTGACCCCAGAGGGCCTGAGTCCTACCAGGGACAGGAGAACAGGAAGAGGGGGAGGAAGCAGGCCAAGTGCTGTGGGGATATTTTTATCTGGACGATCTCTTTCCCACCAAGCTTGTGGACTGTATCTCACATTCTCATCTTTGGGATGGGGGTCCTGTTGAGGAGGAGACGGGGCTCTTGGTGGTGGGGACAGAGGGTGCTGGGCTGGGTGGCTGCACCAGGGTGGCCAGCCTGGTCTGCAGAGAACCCATGGGGCTGAGCAAAGAGGCTGAAGTTGCGGGGGCATGATTCATTTTCCTCTCCGGCTGATTGTGGGGGCCAGCAGAACCCATTCCTCACGCTTTGAGGAGCAGCAACCAAGCTCTCAGGCATTTTTGAGACAACAGCAGTCAAGGTTGTCCACCCATGTAGGAAGGGCATCTCTGTGTCCATGGCAGGGTAATGAGGCACCCAGCACAGACCTTGGCTCACTTCTAGCACGTACGCTGGATTTAATTTTTGTAAAGTACAGAATAAATGCATGCTTCTTATACAGTAAAAGCAAATAACATAGAAAACAAGATTTCTAATTGCCATCTGCACCCTTGGTGTCATGCGGATTGGAGACACATGGTGATACAGCGTATGTTTTTTTTGTTTTGTTTTTTTCTGTCCACTTAATCTTACCTCCTGAAGGAGACATTTACTCTCCAATCTACAGACTCTGAAAACGAGGTTAAACAACTACCTTAAGGTATGTGGGTAGCAAGCGAGTGAACTTGCCTCTGAAGTCTAAACTCAGAGCCCAAACTCTCACCCACTGGCAAGACTACTGGTCTACCCAAGAGCTGGGACCAAACACTAGCAATCGGCACCGTGATTACAGGGTCTCAGCCCTTTCATTTGGGCTTCCCTGGGGGCTCGGTGGTAAAGAATCTGCCTGCAATGCAGGAGACGCAGGAGAGATGAGTTTGATCCTTGCGTCAGGAAGATCCCTTGGAGGACAGCATGGGCAATCTGCTCCAGTATTCTTGCAGGAAAATCCCACGGACAGAGCCTGGTGGGCTACAGCTCATGGGGTTGCAAAGAGTCAGACAGGACTGAAGCAGCTGAGCGCGGCACAGCACAGCCCCCTCAGTTCAGGTGGCCAGTGTCACCAACTCAATGTAGGGCAGCCCCTGCTCAGAGTGGTCCCCACCTGCACGTCGCTCTCTGCCCTCCGCTGGTTTCTGATCTCCTTTCACCCCTAGGAGCACCGTGGGTGGCAGGCACACCACTCCCCTGGAGACTGTTGCAGATGAGCTTCTGAGCTCTGCTCTCAGGCAGGAGTCATGTAAGTGTGGTTCCTTCTGGCTTTTTGGTGAAGGGGCGGGAGTCTCTCTGTTTCTGGGTGATCTCTCTGAGGCCACGGACATCAGTACACCTAGGGTCAGCCAAGGAGGATGGTGTGTGCCCCGGAAGTCAACCTCTGAGGTCACACGGGCTCCAACTACAGGGTCCTCTGGGTGCCCTTGACTCTACTGGTGAGCTAGTGGCTTCTGGGTGAGCTCGGAGACTCAGGTATCAGCAGACTTGGCCCGGGGAAGCCAACCGTGGGCTTTGGAAGGATCCAGACCTTGAATGTTTAAGCTGAAAGTGAAAAGTGAGTCTGCAAATGGTCCTCTTTCCTTGGCTGTTAAGGAGACAGGTCTTTGCGACGGACCTCGCTGAATTCTAGCACAGATGTCTTCTCCTGGGGCCTCTTGGGTGGGGTGGCAGTTTTTCAACTGTCAGCAACCTTTTAGTTTAAAAAAAAAAAAGCAAACTTTCCAGTCCTGTTCTACCTGGAATACATTTTCTCCTTGGGGGCCCCTCCCCAGGCCTCTGCAGTTCTGTCAACATAGCAAAGCCAGCCCCCTCCCTAGCCGCAGGCAGTTGAATGAAGCAGTTCTTTGCTCCACCGAAGGAAATATTTCCATGGAGTTGGGCCAAAAAAACCCCTTGCTTGAATCCGGGCTGGCCCACACCCAGAGCTAGGGGGGCTGGGTGGGGGCGTGGCTGGGCAACGTGGCCACCTTCTCCTGGTGTCAGGATGTGACTTCTAAAATCCACCCTGTGGTGGTGGGCTTCCTCGCCAAGACCCCATTCTTGGCCTGCCTCGTCCCCTAGTAAGTGGATTTCCTTAGGTCCCTCTGTGCACGGGTACTCACTGACATTCCATTTCTTTTACTGTTATCAGCTTGGAATTTGTTCACCTCCACGATGGGATCAAGAGAGACTTTCCAGGTATCAGGTGTGGCTGTGGGGCTGCCCCCAGACCCCTCACTCCCATCCCACGCCCAAATGTCTCCATCCGAGGACAGTGCCTTGAACTACTCAGGAGGGGGAGTCCTGAGTCTCGTGATTTTTATTTACTTACTAGAAAAATATTTCCTATTTGAGGCCTGTCAGAAAGAGGCTCAAATGGTCAGTCTTCTTGGATTGCTGCATTTTCAAAGAAAAATAAAAGCAATACATGTCAGTAGAGAAATCCATAAAAGTGGAAAGAAGACAAACCACTCAGAATTTATTCGCCCAGAACAGCTAATGGTTTGGGGGTAATTTGGAGGTATTACCTTCCAACTCCTTTTCATTGGCTCTAATCATGAAAAGGATCTCTAAAGAGCAGCCCACCCTCTCTCCCCCACACTACACACCCCAGAGTCAAACACAACACACTGCCTGGAAGGCCAGCAGTCTACTGGGAAGTCAGCTTTATCCGTGGCCTTTCATGAAAGGCGCTGCATTTTATTTGTCTTTTAATATCTACAGTTTGGCAAACTCTTCTATGCAAAGGTTGGGGCTGCACCCGGAGCTCAGGTTTCCAGGGAGCAGCATGCTCCTGACATTGGGGTCGTGGGTAGAAAATCCACATGTGATCAAGAAGCCATGAGGCTCCCTGCTTACCAACCACAGGATCACGACACACCACAGGGACCACCAAGACTCTGACTTGCAGGGCGTGTGCGTAGGAATTGTGTTTGGATAAGTGAGAGCAGAATGAAAAAAGGGAATCCCTCCTATAAGTCCTTAAATGCCAAGCTCAAGTGTTCAGGCTTTATGTTGAGGGCAAAATCAAGTTCTTGAAAGGTGGTTAGTGTAGGAGTCACAGATGAGTGTGTGTTCTAGAAGTGAGTGATAGTCGCTCAGTCGTGTCCGACTCTTTGGGACCCCATGGACTATAGCCTGCCAGGCTCCTTTGTCCATGGATTTCTCCAGCCAAGAATACTGGAGTGGGTTGCCATTGTTCTAGAAGAGTTACTGTCAATTCCAGCATCCCAGAAGACAGGATTGTGTTAGATCATTCTCCCTGAATCCTTGATGCCCAGTTTTGTACTTTACAGGAGGCACAGAGGTGGCATCTGATAATTCCAGTCTCCCCCACCGCAAAGCAGGTTCATAGGAAGACCCTCTGTGTGCCCTTCTGCTTCTTTGCCTTGGGATGAGGTCTAGGGGGAGTGAGGGTGGTTCAGGGATGTGTGATTTGGGGGGTTTTGAATTGTCAGAGGCTGGCACTGGTCCTGGCATCAAGAAGGCAGAAGCATCAGCCATCACTGTGGCCAGCCTCAGGATGTGTGGAAGGAAGACAGCTCGGGGGAGAGATTTCTGGGGAACACTAGCATTTTACCTGGAAGACTGAGAAGGTCAGCTTAGAGGGGCAGGCACTCAAGGGTCGCTGAGCAGTAGAAGCCTGAGCGTGGTTTTGAATAAGGGAACACATTTACCCACGCCTGGAAGACGGCTATGGGAGGAGCTTGTCTTCATTTCCTGGCTGAATCTTAGGACGTTTGTCTACTTGCCCACAAGTATGTACATGTGGATAGGAGACTGCTCACATGGCTTTTGAGGGCTCCCAAGAATGAATTTAAAAAAGAAGAAAAATGTATGCTTTGAATTAGATCTACGTGAAAAAAGAGAAAGAGAATGAGGCAGCAGGCTAAACTGTGTGTCTGGGCCACTGGCTCTCCTCCAGGGATCTTCAGGAGAGTTGGGTTTTAGCATGTACAAAAAGAAAGTGAGCCATTTCTCAAACTTGGATTTCCTTGTCTGTTTTGCCCTATCGATATGATCTGAGCCTTCATATGTCTTTTTTCCAGCAAGTAAAGCTTACATGACATTGTTCAGATTGAGAAGCAGTTTGGATCCAAATATTACCATAGAGTTAGCTCTTTCAAGTTCTTTTTTTTTTTTTGCTTTGGACCAACAAATGTTTAAAAAGTTAGGTTCTGAGCTCCAGAAAAGCCAGGAAAAACATTTAAACATATGGACTCTGTGTGTGTGTGTGTGTGTGTGTGTGTGTGTGTGTGTGTGTGTGTGGTTAAACCAAGCACAGTAGAGATTAGTTTACAGCAGTCTGTCTTTCTCTCTGCCTTTTCCCCCTTCTATCTCTTTCTTTCTTTCTTTCTTTTAGGAAGCCAGAAGGATAAACACGTTGCCATGGAGTTCTGTTTAAAATAAAATACAATGGAAAGAAAAGCAGCATGATGAAGTAACCACATGGACGGCAGGATACACCTGATACTAATTACTGTCATGCAGAATGTTCTGGAAGACATTTGACTCGCCTGATGTATACATTCAAATCAAGCAGAGCAGGACTGGAAGGCTCCTTGGGGACCATCTTGTCCAACTCTTTCCTTTTTCCAGATGAGGAAATAGGGGCCCAGAGTGAAAGGCCTGGACAGCAGCCACCCAGTTAAAGAGGGAGCAGAGCTAGGATTCAAACCCGCGGCGCTTTTGTCGGAAACACAGGCTTTCCAGGGTCTTTTACCTTGGCCTGTCACTGAGACCTTGAAAAAGAGGAGTGGGATTTACTGTGAAGCTCTGAGCAGCAGGCCAAGGAGCCAGGAAAAAAAAAGCAGAGAGGCGGACTCTGCGCCGGGAGGCCCACCTCTCCTCCTGGGGGCCAGGCCTCGAGGACGGAGATGCGCATTGGCCATCTGGAGTTTCTCTTTCCAGGGCCTCTCGGAGGCACCCCAACCAGAGCTGGGGGCTCCTCCCAGAGCATCGCTCATGTCCATTCGGGGCTGCAGGAATGACGCCAGGAGGCCGTCTCTGGAACAGCCTCCAGGGACCCCTAGTGCGTAACTACTGACGCTCTCTGGTGGCCGCCTCCGCTCCCACGCAGACTTCCCACGCGCGCGGAGGGTGATCTGGCGCCCCCATGACAATGCGCACCCCTCTCGCCTCTGCCCCCGAGAGGCTAGCAACCGGGCCTGCGGGTGTCTGATTGGCCGCGCCGGCTTGACGACAGGGGCTCCTGGCCGCTGATTGGTCCCTGCTGGCTCCGGCTGTTTCCTAGCTATTAATACCGTGGCTAATAAACGCTCTCCTGTTGACGAGGATGCTCGGAGCCATGATTTTTTGAAGCTTTCTTGACACCCGTGGTTGGTGCGGGCCTTTCTGTTTTGCAAGTCCTGCGGCCGGGGCTCTAGTCTCTGGGGCACCTTGCATGCTCTCAACCAGGCTATAAAGGGGGTTCTCGTCCCCCTCTTACGTTATCTGACACTTTTAGGTAGCTCCTCGCCATGGACCCCAAAGGCCACTTTATCTTCATCTGCCC
Source organism: Capra hircus (assembly GCF_001704415.2). Lineage (NCBI taxonomy): Eukaryota > Metazoa > Chordata > Mammalia > Artiodactyla > Bovidae > Capra > Capra hircus. The sequence goes on from NC_030828.1 coordinate 64,993,552, forward strand.
AACAGCCCGCCTGTAAATGAGCCCCCTGCCCAAGGCTCGGTGTCTCGTGCGACTGGGTGGTCCATTTTCACTTCCCCGTCTCTTGTGGTGGGCTTACAAATAGCTCAGTCCCTTCTTTTCTGCCCGGGAATCTCCCGACAGTTTTATAGTCACCTACAGGATCGCTGGCCACGGCGCGGGGAGAGGGCGAGGGGGCGAGGGTGTTGTTGGCTCTGAAGCGCCTCTGAAGCTCCCCACAAGAGCATGGGAGCTCTTTCTAACTTGATACCTCCTGCGGAGCCACTCTGTCTTTCCCCTTAGGGACCCATCACTCATTCTTACCCCTCTTCTGTCACTAGGCGCTTCATCCTTGTCCTCCCGGCTGCCACCCACCTGTCGCCCTAAGATAGATCCTTAGTCCCTTTCAACAGCATTTTGACCTTTTCGAGAGGACATTTGATTGACGGTTCTGCCCACTCTGCCGCTCGGTGCCCGGCAGAGCTGCCGAAGGCGGCACCTGTTAAGGATTAAATCTCATGTGCCAAGTCCCGGAGTCCGAGGCCGTGAAGCTCTGGTCTGTGGCAACATGTGTCGCTGCCTGTTTCCCCGGGGGCGAGGGGGGGTGGTTCAAAGTTGTATGTGTGGGGAAGTGATCTCAAATTTGGAGGGGGGTGCCCTATGGATCTCCCGGTGGGACACGGACCTCCTTGAAAAGTACTTTCCCTATAGGGACACATCTCGTGTCTAGACTACGACAACTCCTTTTCTTAGGGGTACCCCCGCTTTCTTTAAAGTGGAGGAAACGGACCTCTTGGCAGAGGAGGGGGACATTGCAGGGTTCTGGGTACCCAGGCTGTAAGCGGCTGAGCCGGGAACTCACAACCCGGTTTTTCTGAGTCGGAGGTGCACTATGGAGTCTCCTGATCAGAAAGGGACGAGTAGGCTAGAAGGAGGTGACAGCCGCCGACTTACGTTTGGGTGCCGCTTGTCTTGCCTAGGGCATTTTATTTCCCAGGACAATAAGCAGAAAGCATCATTTTCTTTCCCTAAGCTGCATCCTCTGATAGAGGTTCCGAAATAGCCAGGTGTGCGATCTGCCGCCCTCAGCGCCCCAGCTTTGCTCTCCGCCCGCCCGAAGACAACCACCCCTTGTCCAGGTCTCCCAGCAAATCGTGCACAGAAATCTCCCCCGCTCGGCGCGCGGGCTCGTGGAGGGAAAAAGCCCCGGCGGGCTCAGGGTGTTGGTCATGGCGGCGAGGGGCACTGCGGCAGATTTTTCCCTCCCTTCTTTGCTGCAATCTGGGTGCGGCTAGAGCAATTTGTCATAGAATCTGGGGGGCTCATTTTTCCGGCCAATCACTTTTGGAGAAATGAGCGCATTGCAGCAGAATGCACTGACGTCAGAGACCACCCCTTCTGCGCTTCCATATAAACCCCACCCAGCCAGCCCCTAGCGCAGACGGCGGAGAGCTGGGATGGAGCGCGCCTTGGCCCGCTGGCCTGGGCCGCGGCTCCTCCGGAGAGCCCGGGCGCCCACGCGAGAACCTCCCTACCCGGTGAGTGGTTGGCCATCCTTCGCCCGAAAGGATGTGCGAAAGGAAGACGACACCCCCTTCTGGGCTGGGCTCCGTCCTACTGGACCTGCCGCGAAATAGATACCCGAGACCGTCTCCTGAAGGCGACCACTTAGCCTGGTCCCCGAGCATCGGCGACGGAATCGGGTCGTGAAGGAAAGTCTCGAGGCACATTTTCCTGGAGGACGGGGGAAAAAAAAAAAAAGAACCACAGGGCCCCTTTCCAGTCTGGTCACTGAGGGCAGGCTGGGTGGTCGCAGCTTCAGTTATGGAGTGGGAGGAATATGAGATCAACCCCTTGTCAGAGGCCAGTGTGCCGCAGTCATCGCGGTCCAAAACCGAGATTTTCTGGGTTTGAAGCCACCTTGAGAATCATGAGTGGTGAGAGACGTGGTGGTGGATGCATTCCACATTCCCTAAGAAATGGGGGGAGCACCCCAAAAGCCAGAGTCTCCCGGGCATATTTTCCCGCTAGTTTTGGCCAGGTTCTTGGTGGCCGTAGGCATCAGGAGTGGAGGTACTTATCCGCTAGGGGTTCCAAATCCAAGTACACAGGTTAGTGCAAAGCCTACTCCAGTCAAAATTCAGACAGTAGCATTACTACCTGATATCATCTGGTTTATTAAAATAGTGGAGAGATATGGCGCCCAAGTGCAAACCTTCCAGAAGCGCCCCCACCCCTGGACGGGTTCCGTGCATAAGGGCGGCTGGGGGGGTGGGTCAAGTGATTAGGGGTGCATGCAGAATAGAGGCAAGGGGTGGGTTGAGGTGGAGGGAAGGCTGTGTCCTTGGGTCTGGAGGGGCTGGTCAAAAGGGAAGAGAGAAATACAGAAAAAGGGGGCGTGTTGGGGGAGTTCTGGGCTCCGGGAGCGGAGAACTGAGGGATCGGGGGGTCTTCTCGGTGTTGCGCGATAGTCCCTGGAAGGTTCTGACGTGTTGTGGGCTTTTGATTTTTGATCGAACCGCCTCTTGCCATTTCCTTTGTCCCTGTCAAGCACCCCCCCCACGCTGCCCCCTCCCCACGGTGGGCCGGCGGGCTTGGGGAGGGGGAGCTCGAGCGGGTTGCTACGTGGCAGGTTTCTGGAAGGTTTTCTCGCTGGCCGCCAGAGGGCGCCCGCGGCACTGCGGAATTTGGGGGGGCGGGGAGGGGAGGTGGCCTTTGTTCTCCTGCTGGAGGGGGTCGGGCGCGGGATTTCCTGGAGAGTTCTGGGTGCATCTACCTAGGGAAGAAATGTTTTAAGACCCCTAGGGAACCTGTGGAGCGGTTGCAGGATTTCGCGCTGGGTCGCGATGCCGTGGTCGGCACTGATTGCGTGACCTAGGGCGTCGTGGAAGAGCGTGGACACAGATGAGTTTATTTCGGCCGGTTTGGGTTTTGAGGGTCTGAAAAGGTGTGGCTCATCTGAGTAGGATGGAGAAGCCGTAAAACGGTTAATTAGGCGCCATCGTGCGGGGGTCTTGAGATTCTTACTGTGGCGGAGAAAAGGAGACGAGATTTGGGGTGGGGTGGGGGGCTCGGTGGTGGTCTGGGTAATTTTAGGCGGTTTTGGCTACCTTTATTTTATTTCCTAGTGGTACCGTATCTGTATCATGTGTCCAGAGACACATAAGTGTGTGAAAATAGTGTATTGAAAACTGGGCCATTTTAATTAATGAGTGTGTAATTGCGTTTTCTTGAGGTTGGCGCCAAGATTACGGTGTTTTTACCCATCAAAAGTGGAATCTTGTTCTGGAAAGACCCCTATGGCGACTGTCCCCTTGAAATGCTCAGCTCTTTCTGGTGCCAGATTGACCCCCGCAGTTGGGGGGCGCAGAAGGACCTCAGGACCTGAATGGGGGCGGCGAGCGCCCCCCCATAGAATCCACAGGTGGATTCTGGCTGGTGTCGGCCGGCGTGGCGTTTAGGGGACCCAGCGGCCCTGCGCGATTGGCTGGGGTAGGCTCTGCCCCCCCCACTTTCTTAGGCCTGAGACCTGTTGGGCGCCCCCTCCACCTTATGCCAGCTGTGCCCCTGGCAGCTGCGGGCCGGGCGCGGGCGGGAGGCTGGGGTGCGCGCAGGTGTCTGCTCTCGGCTTCTGGGTGCTGGCCGCGCGCCCCCTAGCGGTCGGTGTCTGCAAATGGTTCTTGGCCCGCGAACCTAGGCCTCAGGTTGCGCATGCGCACACCGCGATCACTTGTGCTCTGTCAATCAAATCTTCCTTACCCCCTCCCACTTCTCTCCCTCCTCCCCTTTCCGCTCTTCCCTCCTCCCGTTTCCGCTCCTCTCCCTCCTCCCCCTCCCCTTTCCTTCCTCCCCCTCCCATTCCCCAGCCCCTCCCATTTGCGTCACTCCTCCTTTCCCCCTTCCTCTCTCTCATTCCCTCTCCCCTCCCCTCCCCCTCCCCCTCCCCCTCCCAGTTCCCCCTCCTCCCTCCTCCCCCTTCTTTCCTCCTTCCCGTTCCCCCTCCCCCTTCCTCCCTCCTCCCCCTTCTTTCCCCCTTCCCGTTCCTCCTCCCCCTTCCTCCCTCCTCCCCCTTCTTTCCCCCTTTCCGTTCCCCCTCCCTCTTCCTCCCTCCTCCCCCTTCTCCCTCCTCCTCCCTCCTCCTCTTTGTTCACTCCCTCCTCCCTCTCCCTCGGACTGCCCCCTCCCTCCCTCTGCTGTTCCAGTGCCGGCCGTTAGAGGTCATCAAGACGGTTTCTAATTGTGCCCCCCTTCCCCTGCCCCAGGGTCTGTCTTCAAGGATGACGCCTTCCGTCTGCCTTCCTGCCACCAAGGACCACCTGTGGATGACGAGCTGATGCCCACGTGCTTGCTGCTCACCTCCGTCGTATGGTACCTCAACCCATCCTGGTGGCAACTGAGACCCAACACGGTGGGCAGACCCCCCACCCCTGCCACTCTGCTTGCAGCACCCCCATGCCCATTAGCAATGAAAAGGCAATTTAAAATGTTAACTAATTAGGTTTAGTTGTAATTAATTCACTTCAACTTTAACTAACACCTAGACTTGGCCTTCTAACCTTTGATCTGTTGCAGAGGACGCCAGGAGCAGGGGTTCCTGGATCCCACCAGCAAACAAGGCCACCACTGGGCAGTGACCGCCCCCACCCAGGCCGCCGAAGGATGAAGAGGACTCGGACTGACCAGCCCGCTGTCCCTCTTGGCTAAGTGTTGAAACCAGCGCCCTAGTGAGGGGGCGCTGGTTAACCTCAGACTTTCAATGTGCTTCTGCCTCAATGCTTTGCTTTTCTATGTGCGTCTGCTTCTGTTAACCTTACATCAACCTGGAGGTTTCACCATTCCCAGGGAGGTGTCAGTCTTTCTCAGTCCACCCCGTCATTACTCCCAGGATGGTCTGAAAGGAAGGGTCCCTTTGGGAACTTCTCAGGAGGGAGACCTGGGCCAAGGGCTCGACCAGCATCTCCCTGGCAATTCCAAGGCCCAGGGTGGGCTTCTGGAAGGAGCATGATTCCAGAGGCCATGCTACTGAACTGCCAGGGGCATCCCCACCTCCTCCAGATCTCCTCATCCTTTCTGGGGAACGGGATTGAGAAAAGCAGCCTCCCAGGGTGTTGTGAGTGTTGGTCCGATTCTGGGAAGCCGGTAAGGCCGGGCATAGACGAGGCGGTCAGTAAATGTTTTTCCCAAACAGGTTGGTCGACCACGTCCCCCTCGCCCCTCTCACCAGTCTCACGCTTCTCGTTTATTCTCCCACAGCGCTCCGGACAACCCCAGTCCGCAGGGCTCTCGGTGTACCAGGTAGGGGCCGTACTCAGCCAGGGCTCGGGCTGACCTGAGTCAGGCCCTGAGTCATTTCCAGAGCACTGTGTATGTTCTGAGCCTATGTTATCACTATGTCAGATGTACATGTGAGCGAGGCCGCCTCATTTACAAATGAGAATGGATGTGGCCTCAATTTGAGTAATTTTAAAAGGTGGAGGACAAGAAGACAGAACTGAGCGCCCCTCCCTGTGGGATGGGAGTGACTCACACTTAGAGTGAGGTCGCTGAGGCTGGAGGAGTGTGAGCGTTTTGTCCCGTTCCTGGCAAGAGAAGGGGTCAGAGTTGGACCCTGGGTGCCATCAGGGGCTGCCCCTTACCCCCGCCTCCGCCCCAGAGTCCTACCAAGAGCCTTTTGATTTCCACTCCAACGTTTGACAATGGGACAGCCTGTTTGGAATCCCAGCTGCCCGGGGTGGTCTTGGGGGTCTTGGGTGGCCCCACTGCTGGTACCATGTGCTGGTCCCACCTCTCAATAACGGTGTGACCTTAAATACGTTGCTTAACTTCTCTGAGTCTCAGCTCTTTTCATGGCCTAAATGGGGATTAGAGGGGGAAAAAAAAGCAACACAAAAAACACCCGCATTTATCTACCCCACATGGCGCTTTTGAAGGCCAAATGATGTAACCACTATGAAAGTGCTTTGTAAATTGCTGTGGAAATTGCGAGATACTTAACACCAGGAGGCTGTCCCTCATTATCACATGCCCAGCCTTGTCTCCCCCAACGCCCCCCCCACCACAGTAATAACAGCTAGCACCCACTAGGTGCTGTGTGTTTGCACTCAATAAATAAATTCCAGAAGAAATAAAAACAGAATTAATTCAACAAACATTTTCTGGACTGCCTACAATATGCCCCGCACACCAGGCCTGGAATGTGATACAAAGATGATGAAAACAAGTCTCTTGGAAGCTAATTGGGGTCCTCGTTTGACCAGCACTTTCTTTCGTCCCCTTTTAAGCCAACCAGTTTTGTCCGGACGAGACAAAAACAACTCGGGCCGCTTTAGAGAAACCCGGCTTGGTGTAGACAATAGCTCCCGGGCTTCTGAAAGGGGCTGATTGGATTATGTGGCAAATGAAGGTGGAAAGATGACTTGGGAGGTGGCAAATGAAGTGGGCGGAGATCTGCTGTGAGTTAATCCAGGCTATTAGGAGGGACCTTTTGTCTTCCAAAGGCTGGCAGGAGCTTTCACCACTGGGTTTTACATCCTTAATGTAAGGACGCATAATTCATGGTCAGTGAAAACTCAGGCCCCAGTGAGATCTGAGTGGGCTGTAAAATTGAGCGTCCTGCTACCAGTGAGTAATTATAGGGGACGTTTATGTCTCCCTTCGCAGTTGGCAAAGGCCTTTTGGCAACCATCAATTCATGTGAACCTCACAACTCCCTGTCCGGACCCCGGGCTGGCCTGCACCTCCTCGGGGAACAGAGGCTGTCAAGCGGCCTTCAGATGAGGGCATCTGAGGTGTCTGACATGGTAAAGGGAGCGGAGGCCCCCCACCCCAGCCCCTCCAGTCTCAGACCTGGCCCTTCGGCCGCAAGCGAGTCCCTCCAAATTCCTAACTTTGCTTTCTCTGCAGCTTCTGAGCCTCCGGGCCTCTCCTGGCCTCCTTTCCAGCCTCTGTCTCTTTCCTTCCGCAGCCCCGCCTCCTGTACAGCCTATCTACATCCGCTGTCTTCCTTCCTCACCTTCCGTTTCCCCTCCAACCCACCGCTTCGTGGTCTCCTCAGGTCCGTTGAACTCCACCAGCTCTAAGGTAATGACTTTTCTGGAGCTTAAAATTCCGGACACGTTTTCGGCTCCCGGACTCACGGACGTGTATTTAGTGTTTCTCTCACGGCCTTCCCAGCTCCTGGTCTCTGGTGTTGACAGACAGCCCTCTCCGCTCCACCCCCTGACCTGTATGTAGATGGTACAGAGTCACCTGCCTCTGGCCCTCCTTCTTAACCTCTCCTAGAAGAGTATCTAGCCCTTCCAGAACCTTCCAGAACCTGCCTCTTGGCATCTTCTCTGGGTTGGAGTCCTAACCACCTAGAGCCGAGGCCTCGAGGTAGCTCAGTGTTTCCAAGCCTTTCCACCTTTCTCTCAGTTGCAGACTAGTTATCTTTACCTGGCAGGTCAGGTGGGCTATTGTACAGGTAAAACCTCACATCCCCACTATTCGAGGAACTTGAAGTAAATTCAGTCAAGTGTTCATGAGAAAATATAGCAAAGGTCGCCATCCGATTTTCTTGTAGGTTAAGTTCCCACAGGAAGGAGCGCAAGGGAGAAGAAAGAAGTGGGGGGAAGGGGGGCGAGAAAGAAGCAAAGACTAGAAAAGGGCCCCTAAGGGAATAAAAAAAAGAAGCAAGGGGAGACTTAGAAAATACGAAAACCCACCCCCCAAAAACACATCCAGAGAAAGGTTCCTTCTGGGGTTAGGCAAAAAGAAAGTAAACAGGAAAAAGGTTTCAATTGATTATCCCAGTGACAAGTCCCAGGAAGCTTTCAAATCAAATTGCCCCATTTTAGGTTTTTTAACTCCTTCTATCGGGTTTAACCTCTTTACCTCCCGCATCCTGGTTAAACCCTTCTCCTGGCCCCCTCGCTGGTGATTAAATCCCGAAGGTACATGGAGCCTTTCAGTGAATGAATGGCCAGCAGAAAGAGCCCTCCCCCTCCCCCCAGCTGTGTTTTTCAGTTTTATTCCACTTTCTGCCCTTTTCCCTTAATGAACACAGGGCTAATCTTGGGCCTTGTCAAGGAAGAGGCTGTAGACCTTAATGAGGTAGCTGCTGGATTCCAATATTCATCTCATAAGGAGCCTTCTTTGTCTGAGAAGGAAAGACACACTGATTATCATAATGAGGTGAACGGCGGCTGCAGGGCAGGGGCGAAGAGGGTCTGAAGCCACACTTCTAATTTTGGTGCTGGAGCCCAGGGACTTATTCTGCTCCCCATTCAAGTCTTTGCTTCTGTCCCAGCTCACGGTGCATGGAGTGAGGTAGAAAGTTGCAGGCAGCTTTGGGCCCCAGATGAGGGCTGCTCTGCAGAAGAGTTCCTTTGTTCGACCCTGTGTGCAGACCAGCCATGGGCCAGGGTGACTCAGGCCTCTGGGATCAGTTTTCCAGGAGCAGAGAGACAGATGCCGGTCAGGCTCAATCCGGACTCATTCTTAGGGTTCCCGGGTGTTAAACCTATAAGACTTCCAAAGGCTAGAAAAGTAAGGCCTAGGTGTAGACCCCGTGCAACTGTAGCCAAGCCAGCGTCTGGAACGCCCCTCTCAGGTCAGGAAGTGGATGGGTATTGGTACCCCAGCACAGCCCCATCCTCGTAGAAGGGCAGAGCTGGGGGCTCACACTCAGCCCCTCATATGATGAGAGACCCCAGCGATCTGTCGGGACCACTCAGATCCAGTTCCAGAACCCGGTGTCACCCACTTCACCCCCTAACGGTTCCCATGTCCTGCGCCCTGCCCCGCCTGTCAGTCCTCTCTGCCCTCATTCTTAAAATCCCTGGAGCCCTTTCATGTCTTTAGGGAAGGTGTGCCTGAGTCAGAAACTTACCTCACCTGAAGGCAGATCAATCACAATTAGATCACTCCAGTTAAACCTCAGACTCCAGCCAGACCTTCCCCCAGATGGGGGGGTGGGGGGATGGGGCGGAAAAAGGAGGGGGGTGTGGAGAAGTGCAGTGTTTGGAGCAAGAAAACTTGATTAGTTGAAAACTTCTAATCCTCCCTTCCTCAACTTACCTCTTGGCTAAAGGTCCCCTGGTGTTGGTGGATGAGATTTAGACACTTCCTGAGTCAGCAGAACCACCTCCCATCCAGCTCACTAGATGACTGTGGACGGCTGCCCAGATGGCCAGCTGGGCCCACTCCATCGCTTTTGGTGGTGGTGACCCCAGATGTTGCCTGGACTTGGGGACTGGATGGGGTGGGCACTTCTGAGAATAGGGGGTCCCACCAAAACCTGCCCTCTTCTGTGCAGTTTGTGGAGAGTAAACTTACAGGGAAGCTCCTGATGTTTCTAGAAGGATTCATTTTAAGTAGGAAAAGGAAAATCCATAGAACCCTTCATACTCTCAAATACATACCAATAATTAAAACATCTGCCCCAGAGTCGTTAATATTTTAGCATTTGAGAACCCAGGGAGGAGGTGGAAGGCAACTGAGCTCCTCTTCTGAGGCCACTGGCAGGGAGGTGTCTGTGTTCGTGACTCCTGAGTGGACGGTGACTGCTTTAACCTGTGTCCTTGTTTCTGCGGCACCCCCTTCTGCAGCTGAACCGACACAGCTCCCAGCTCCCTGTGCGCGCGGGACACCTGCCCCCCACTCCTCCAGCCTGGGGGTCCTGCCGGTCTTCCTGTGTGGGCACCGGGCCCCAGCGGGCTCAGCCGTCATTCAGTCAATCCTGGAGGCTCCCCCCAGTTCTTCTGATTATTCCAGTTTTTTCTGCTTTCACTGCCCCCTTCTGTGATCCATCCGTCTTCTCTCCCTGACTCCCATTTCCTCATCTGGTCCTCAGGGGGGCGTCCTAGGCCAGCCCACTCCTCCTTTGGGTGTCCCAGAACCAGCCTGGCACAAAGTGGGGCTCAGTAAGAGTATGTGGGATGTATGTTTGGACAGGTGAGTCAATGAAGGAACTCGACTGTCAAACTGCTAGGTGGGAGTCACTGGGAGTGCAGGAAGCGTCAGGTCTAAAGGGTGGAGGGTGGACGTTCTTTAACAGGGCGGTGGGTATTGCCCCACCCCCAGCCCCCTTTGAGCGGGGCCCCACCAGTCTCACCCCTTCCTGGACTCACGCATCCATCCCGTCATCCAACAGTTGATCCTTACTGAGCAAGCCCATGGCTTGGCCCCGGGCTGGGCACCTGCCACCCTAGCGCGTCCCTTGATGGCCTCTGCCTCCCCAGGGTAGGGGGCCGGGGGGTTGCTTCTGCCCAGGGTGCCCTGTCGGCTCCCAGGCGCTGGAGCAGCATGCTTATGCTCTGTAGAGAAGGCAGGCCGGGGCGGGGGGGTGGGAGGGGCAGGCCTGCTTTGCCTTGCTGTGGTCGGGTGGCCCCCTTTGAATCCGAAGCCTGGGGAGGGGGCCCCGAACCTACCCTTCTCCAGGGCTCAGCTGCAGGTCCCAGCTGGCCAGCCCCTCCTGCTTGCCCGGCCTCCCTGCCCGTCCAGTGGCTAAGTGCGCATGGTTGTCCTGGGCCCCCAGCCCTGAAGTTCAGGACTGAAGAGGGGACCAGGGCAGCCGTGGCGTGTGTCCCCTTGGGCTCTGGCTCCACCGGGTCTCCCTCTTGAGCTGGGGGTCCGCAGGCTGGACCCCTCCCTCCAGGATGCCCTCCTCCTCCTGGGACTACATCCAGCTCCCCGCCCCCACTTTGCGGGCGGGCACCTGTCCACCGCCAAGGGCCCTGGCTGGGAACCTCCAGGGGACCTTCAGGCCTCACCTTTCCCAGCTGCCCACCTGGGTCCTCCTCTATCTGGCAGCTCCTCCTCTATCTGGCTGCTCCTCCTCTGGCTTCACCCCACCCCCCGGCTCTGCTTGCCAGATCCGACCTGTGTGCCCTTCCCTGTGCCCCTTTCTCTGGGTTCAGGACCCTCTGCGTCTCGGCCGTCCACTCTCTGCTTAACATGATGGTTTCCTCACTGAGCCCACACCTGTGGTTGCCTGCGTGCTGCCCAGCCCACCTCTCACCTGTGTGCCTTTTCCCTGTCTCCCCCAGTGCAAGAAGGCCTTCCCCCTCAGGGTGACTCAAGTTTCCAGTGGGTCTCCAGTGGCCAGGGCGCAAGCCCCCCAAAACCCGGCAGGCCACCTCCCCCTAGCATCCTCAGGTACCTCCTCCCGTGGGCCTGGCCTCTCAAGCTCTGAGTGACCCTGGGCTGCAGCCAGGCTTTTGCCCTGTCCTCTTCTCCCCACCCTAATCCCCCCAGACCCCCTTGCCATCACATCCTGCCAGGCCTGACTGTCCAAGCGCTGTGTCCTGGTGAGTCCCAGGCTCGGCGCCCCCGCCCCCCAGGCCTTGTGGCCCGTCTGGGCTGCTCCCTGGCTTGTCACTTCCCACACCTCTTCCCGTCCTTGCCACCCCCAAGAGCCACCTCCCTCCACCAAAAACCATTCGGCAGGTGAGACCAGGCTCTCTGCCTTTTCTGGGTCTTATGTATGTGTGGCTTTTCTGGGGGGCTCACCTTGCTGTCCTTCTGACGTCTGCCTGTTCCCCCCCAACCAAGGAGCCCCGGCGGCCCCGGATCGTGAACGCCTGGACGGAGGAGGTGGAGGAGCTACCCTGGAGCAGCACGTCTTCCGGAGGGTCACCCGGCGTCTCGCGCCCGCCCCGAGCCGCGATGCTGCTGCCTGGATTGGGGTGAGTTGCGTGCTTTTTTGAGACACCACGATTTCATCAGGCTTACTCAAACATGTCTCAGTTCGAGGAGGTCCACATGCAAACCTTGGGAGGGGGTCACTTCCAAGGGCAAGTTCTCTGCCACCCCGACCGTGGGGCTGGGCGTTCTGGAAGCCGCCAGGAGCTGAGACTCTTCTGCACCAGCACGGTAAGTGGGGAGCATTCCCTCGGGTCTGGGCTCCTGAGAACCGGCGTGGGCCAGGCACACACATAGTAGGTCCTCACAGAGCTTTGCTGAGCATGGTAACGAAATGAATAGCAGGACATTTGCCCTCCGCCTAAAGCCCAGCTACTGGGCCCCTTTGGAGATGCAAAAACAGCCGTGCCTGTCCGCCTGGAGCTGGAAAGGCGTTTCTGCCCACACGCCATGGAAACATCAGTGGCTGTGAGAATGCTGGGTTCTCCCGTGCGAGGCTTTGATAATGTCCTTTAATCAAACAGTGGTTTTTGAGGGAGTTCTTCCCTTGGCCTCGTCTCCTCACCCCTGACATTGCAGCGGGATGGGAATGTTTTTGTGTGTTTAAATGAAATCAGTAATAGTGGAACACAAGAAAGCTGGGGTTACAGCTCTACGAGGCTGTCTGGGCCCAACACTTGTTTATGGGACCTTCATTTATTCAAGACTCGTTAATGGAGCCTTGGGGGCCTGGGGATGGGGCTCTTCTCCAGGGGCCTGAGGCCAGCTTTGCCTATAGGACCAGAGGGTCTAGTTGGATGCCTGGGCGGGTCCCGTATGGTGATGTGGCCTGTGTGGCATCCAGGTCCGGTGGACAGGGGTGGGGGGCTCCCCCGAGGGCACCTTGCTTTCTGTGGTCGCAGCAGCGGAGCCCACGGCAGGGCTCCTGGAGGGGCCCTGGGGGTGTTTTCACAGCCAGCAGCTCAGTGGAAGGTGGCTGGCTCTGTGCACATGTCTGAGACGTTCGGGGTAGCCACTGGGGTGAATGAATGAAGGCACTTAAATGGCCGGGATGGCTTTGGATGATGGGGTGAGAGTTGACTCAACTCGCCTGCTGTTTATGGAGGCTCAAGTGGGCCCAGTCCTGTCCCTGTCCTGGTGCCTCGATGCTCCACACAGGGTCTCTGTGAGAGGAAACGGGGGCCACGTTGGAACTGGGGGCCCTGTCTTGGGGTGCACCCGCCCTTATGAGCCCTGCAGCCCAGTGAGCAGAGAGGCTGGACCCCAGTACTCCCCAAGGGTCTCCGGTTTCCACTGCAGCTTCTGTGAGGCTCTTGCATTAACCAGATTTGGGGGACAGCTCTTCCACAGTCCTGCCCTCCTGCCCTGAGTGGGGAATGGGCTGGGGATGTTATTTTGAGCAGGCAAGAAGGGAAGAAGTATCCATACAGGGGGCTGACCCCTTTGTCCGCTTGTTTCCACTCCCCAGAGAGGTTGCAGAGAGGTGGAGAGCATGTGCCCAGGCCTGATTCCAGGGAGGGGGCACCAGGCGGGCTCCGCCCCTTGACATTTACTCCGAGGCTGGCATTTGCCACCTGCAAACATGATGATGTGGAACGGAGCCCGGGAGGGGATCTTTACAAAGGGCAGGATCCGGGCTCCGGGATGTTGTATCTGGAGCTTACCAGAAAGATCTATGTGATTCGTTGGAGCCAAATGCCCACGGTTCCTGGACGCCTCCCTCCTCAGGGACATCTCGGGAGCCCCCTCCAGGTGGGCTGGGCTGATGGGCAGAGTCAGGATGGAGGCCGATCCCCAGCCAGTCCCGGACTTTGCCAGACCCCTGCCCCTTCTCTTCGGTATTCAGGATGCCTCTCTTTGGGCTGTGTTGAATTTGAGAGGCTTTGGTGAATGCTCAGTCTCAGGCAAACACATATTTTGGATTTTGTGTGTCATTATGCAGAAAATTGGAGAAGGCAATGGCACCCCCCTCCAGTACTCTTGCCTGGAAAGTCCCATGGACAGAGGAGCCTGGTAGGCTGCAGTCCATGGGGTCGCTAGGAGTCGGACTTGACTGAGTGACTTCACTTTCACTTTTCACTTTCATGCATTAGAGAAGGAAATGGCAACCCACTCCAGTGTTCTTGCCTGGAGAATCCCAGGGACGGGGGAGCCTGGTGGGCTGCCGTCTATGGGGTCACACAGAGTCAGACACGACTGAAGTGAGTTAGTGGCAACAGCATGCAGAAAATGGGGGCTTCCCTGATAGCTCAGTTGGTAAAGAATCCTCCTGCAATGCAGGAGATCCTGGTTCGATTCCTGCATCAGGAAGATCCCCTGGAAAAGGAAGAGGCTACCCACTCCAGTATTCTGGCCTGGAGAATTATGGGGACCGTAGAGTCCATGAGGTTGCAAAGAGCTGGACACTTTTCATGCAGAAAATAGAGTAATAGGTATAATAGGTCAAGTTCTTCATTTAAAGAAGTTGAAACGTAGCATCATCCATCTGCCATCGTCCAGTGTTGAAAGAAAGGGTCATTTTCAGGAAAATTCTTTTTTGGTGGATTGGCCCATCCCTGAGCAGTAAGCGGTGAAAATGAGGCCCTAGCCAGCCAGCCAGACAGGTGGGAGGGGTTCCCTGGTCGTTTATCGTGGTGCTGGGCCGGTCCTCAGGGCCGCCTCTAGCTGAATGCTTCCTGGTGCGCGCAGGTATCAGGAAGAGATGGTGGTCTTGCTGGAAAGCTGGTCCTTGGGCCCCCCCTGCTTCCCCCACGGTGGAGGGGGGATGGGGAAGGGGGCTGAGAGCATCACTGCGCCCCTGCGCGTCTGGAAAGGAAGAAAATGCCCCCTTCCTCACCCTTCAGTCTCCCACCTGCCCGTTGCCTGTGGGGCTGATGGCAGCTTTCAGGGCCCCTGACCTCGTGTCTCCTGACTCGTGACTCAAACCCCAAACGTATTTCTCCAAATAATGTCAAAAACTGGCAAGACTTAAGGGCAACGGGAGGCATGTGTTTCTTATTCATTCATTTACATGAAGGAACTTAAGTGTGGTTTTTTTTTAATGACCAATCTGACTTCCAGAAAGAAAAAAAATCACCCGTCTTTAATGAGCTTGCTAATGAATTTTTCCTTGAAAAGAGGAAGGCAGCTTTACACAGAAGGGGGTGTGGAGGGAAACAAATTAAGGCCCCAAAGGGTTAAAGGGCAGTGGACAATGTAGAAACCGCCATTGTGAGCTGAATCAGAAGGTCTGGGGTGCTGGGAGCATTTTCTTTTTAGAAGACTGACATTTAACAAGTTGCAAATAAGCCCCAAGAACTGGTTCCTTTTTCCATCTGCAGCTTTGAGCTCTGCCCCTTGTCCTAAAGAAGGACTTAAAGGAGTCTGACTACCTTGGTCTCCCATCCCCGGTTTGAACAGATGGAAAATTCTGGAAAAGAGTTAGTTACAGCTTTCCAAATGAGTCCATCTGAAGCATGGGATCCCCATGTTGAAAGGAAGAGAATGGTCTGTAGGGGAGAGTGGAGGCTTTCACTCTGGGGCACCCCCCAACAGTTCCAATGGGCAGCCCCAAGTCCCAGCTGCCTGCCTATGGCCATTTTTTTGGGGGGGGGTGTCTAAGGCAGGAGTTAAGCTGAGGTAGTGCCCTGTTATCGGCGTTTCATGAGTCAGTGTTTTGGGGCCAAGAGGGGAGAGAGTGAAGGGACTCTTGGAAATCCACCGGGAGGAGGTCAGCCCCCTACAGTGTCCACTGCCAGGCACACCCCCCACACCACATGCAGCAGCAGCAGCAGCAGGAGGGATCTCAAGGTCACTTGGATCCAGCAGAGGTCGAGGGTCCCCTCCTCAGTGCCCAGGCGACATGCTAGCAGTGCCCAAGAGGCTCATTTCTGAATGCCCACACATCCTCGAATTCCTCATGCCTTCCAGATTTTAGATACTTGGCCCCTTATCCCTGCCTTTGGGGAACTCACCGAGGGCCTTGGCAGTCGTGAGGGGCCTGCAGGCAGAGCAGGTGCGGGGCGGCCGAGGCCGGGGCAGGCCCCAACTTGGGAAGGGTGTGTGTGTGTGTGTGTGTGTGTGTGTGTGTGTGAGAGAGAGAGAGAGAGAAGAATTAATTAAGGGAGAGGAGAGTGGTGGAGGGTATAGTCATGACTCTCCTAATTGCTCTCCAATTTCTTTGGGCTTCAACAAAAATCCAGATGGAGGGTTCTTAAGTCCTCCTTCCTGGGAGTCGGGGGGCCAGGGTGGCGGGGGAGGAAGGCTGCCCACCACCTTCTGCCGGGCGTCTCTTTGCAGAGTGAATAGGGTCTTTGGCAGGGGTTTAAGGAGGGGACTTAGCCTGGGAGCTCCCAGGGCGGTGCAGATGGAGACAAAGGCCTCGCAGAAGGAATGTGGGGAGCCCCCCACGGAGAACAGCCACCTGGGGATAATTGGGAGGCCCAGCGCAGATGAGTTTTCCCAGGTTCTGTGAATACATTCTCTCAATAGAAGGTGCCCTTTCTTCACATGAAAAGAGGAAACCTCAATTACCTCCCCCTGAAACTGTGTGCGTGTGCGTGTGTTCCCTCCGGGGGCTGCGGCAGGGCCCCTCGCCCTTGTGTGCATGGCGGGGGCTCCGAGGCGCATAGACGAGAGGCCGTACAAAGCATGTCCAACCAGCCGCCCCGGCGGTGCGACCCCAGACCAGCCCGGACTCCCCCGACCCGGGCCTTTCTCTTTGCGAGTTTCTCAGGAGGGGGAAGCAGAGTCCCCCTGCCTGTAAACAAGAATCTGATCAAACCGGGCCCAATGCCTGAGAAACAGCTGAAGGAGACAGAAGTCCAGGGTGGAAAGTTGGGGAGGAGGCTGGTCGGTGGCGGGGCAGAGACTGACCACACGTCTGTGCTGGCCGTCCAGACTCACAGCCATGCTGGTCCTTCCAGCTCTTTCCCTGGGCCGTTCCATGGAGCGGGGGATCAAGTCATTCCTTCGGGTTAGGAAACTGGGGCTTCTGTGGCTCCAAGATCTGTGGGGCTGATGCTTGCACTTAGGAAAGGTGAGAGAGGCAGACAGTCAGCAGGGGGCTCAGGGTCGGGGCCACCCTGAGCAAGGAAACCCTCTGAGCTGGAGAGAATCAAGTTGGCACCCTCGCTGCCCCCAACTGTCCCGAGGACTCAGGCCCTTCTGGAGGAACCCAGGGCAGAGTCCCTGCCACAGGATGAAAGCGTCCTGGTTCTGAGTCTCTGCTGGTGCCTTTGTGGCTGCTGGCTTCTGGGCCTCAGTTTCCCCATCTGTAAAATGAGGCAGGGATGTCGGCACTAGAAAGACAAGGGCTCTTTTCACCAGAGGAGGGCATGGGGTCCCCAGGTGTTCAAATTGGGCCCCCACTGGCCTCCTGGCTAGGGGCAGGGACCCCCTCCTACTCAGGCCTGTTCAAAGGAGAGAGTCCAGATTGGGCACTTTGGGTGCCCCAGGGTCAGGCAGCAGGTCTGCATTGGTCCTCTGGGGACCTGGTTCCAGCCTATGCTCAGCTCCCACTGTGACTATGACCTTGGTCCCCAGTGGGCCTCAGTTTTCCTCTCTACGAAATGGGGGCAGTGCAGGATCACGGTCACCTCAGGGTCCGTGGGGCCCTGGGTTCCTTCCAGCTGCTCGGGGGTTTGTTTGCTGAGTCTTGAGAGTCAGAGGGCTGGAGATCACTGGTCTTCCATCTCTCCACCCTCTTTTACTTCCAAGACAAGGAAAGCAGAGACCCGAGGGAGCCGGGTGTGAAGCCCACCGCCCGTGGCCAGGCAGCAGGGTTCGAAGTCGTCAGCCAGTCCCCTCGGTCAGCTCTTTGTGAACACAGATCCTAATAAGGCTCGTGGCCCAGAGCAGCTCAGTGGACTATTCTTCCACGCAGGTGGGCTGCCAGCCAAGCCTGGAACACCTTTCTGGGCCGTGTAATGAGCCTGGCCCGTGGCTGCGGTCCCAGGAGGGTGTGCCAGGCCGCACCTTCCCCTGCGGCTCGCCCCGGGGCCTTTTGGTCACGAGACCTTCTGCGGCACCTCTGTGGGTACCCTGGCCCGCTCCGTGGAGAACTTCCTGAAAAAGCCATCAGGCAGAGAGGCAAAGTTCTGGAAAAGCGATTAGTCGCCTGCCCCAGCTGCCCGTCCTAGACTCAGTTTTGCAAACATCTCTAGCTGTCTCTGTGCTTCGGTGCACGGTAGTAAAGAGCGCACAAACCCGCGGCCAGGCCTGCACCCGGTGATTACCACGGTGGGCTACAGCCTTTGTTTGCTGACCTTGGTTGCTACAATACCTGCGAGCTGAAATGAGGGATCGGGAAATTGCCAGCTTCAATTAGACCGGCAGCCTGCCTTCCCAAGTGCCTCTGCCACTCTATCCATTAACGGTAAACATACGCCAAATAGGCCCTAATTCTCTCTAATTGCCCACTCCTGAAGCAAAGAGTGAAATTCCAGGAAGAGGCGTATGTAAACAGCCCCCTTCCCCCGGCCAACTGAAATTAGAGGACTGATGGGGGCCGGCGAGAGGTTGGTGGTGGTGGGGGGGACGTGATTTCAAAAGCTGTCCCAATTACCTCTCCTATTTTCATAAATGAGCCCGCAATGTTCAGGGCCCTGGCCTTCACAAAGGTACAGGAAATGAGGTCCGCCAAGAGCTTGCATCTGTTAGGGAAAGTTGTGAGGGGGTGGTCTCTCCTCAACAGGTAGGAGGGCGAGGCTGATGACTCTTTGGATAAACTGCGGGCTTCTATTTCTGAGAATCACCATTTTATGAAAAATCGTCCTTTTCCATCTTTCCCCTGCACTCAACACCCACAAATGATACATATATATTTTTTTCAATTTCAATACAGTATTTATTGTATAGAAGAAAAGTAGATTAATTAGTAAATAGTAAAAGGTTTGGGAGGATAAATATATTACAGTAGGAAAAATTCTAAAATTTTATTTCTTTAAATCTATTTTTTAATCGGAGGGAAATTGCTTTACGGTGTTGTGTTGGCTACAGTGTTGCGTCTGCCCTACAACACAAGTCAAGTCAGTCATATATACACACACACACACACATATATAATTATGACTGATCCACAAACGATTTGTACCAGACACCAGATCAAGGAGGTCCCATTTGCCCCTAAAATAGAGGAACTTTAAAAATCTTGAGAGGCAGTATACGGGTAGCTGATTCATGATGCTGAACAGCAGAGACTAACGCAACATTGTAAAGCAGGTATCCTCCGATTAAAAAAAATATATCCTATGATAAACCGTAGTGGAAAACAATATTAAGAAAAGAACTAAATGTGTGTATCTCTTTGCTGCACCTCAGGAAGTAGCAATGTTGCTAATCAACCATACTTCAGTAAAAAGAAAAAGAAAGAAAACATTTCCTGAGAAGCAGAGCTAGGGTTTTCTAACCCTTGTAAGCCCCAGAGGATGATTTTGGAGTAGTTAGCAGGGCTTCCTGCGTGCATCGGGAGCGCAGCACGTGCGTTTATGAGGTCTCCGATCAGTTGCTTGCGACAGTTGTTCCTCTGGACCCTAGAAGGAAGCTTGTGTTTTCCTTTGGTTCCAGACACTGACTCATCTCTGCAGTGTTTTCGTCTGTCATGACTGCAGCCCAGCACCGCAGTGCTAATCCATCACCACGGTCGCAGGGCTGGGACACACACGGAGCTCAGAAACCAAGGCATGACTTTGCCGGGGCAATGTCCTTAGTCGCAGCCTGGGGGTCTGTGCGAAAGTTGATTATGAACAACTGGGAAACTCTGAGGGCTCCCGCGGTCCCTGGGGACAGAAGCAGGTTAAAAAACCCAGATGCCCTGAGCTGCTTCTGATTTCCCCAGTCCTGTTAAAAGACACCAAAGAGAACCAAACTAGAAAGACATAGCAAAGCCATTTCCTACCTCTTTGTCCTGTGGGAAAGGGCGGTAACTGTGGTCTTGCTGTGTGTTCCGGGTCTAGAGCCCGGTCGTCCTCTTAGGACCGTGGTGATGATGACAGGGTCACCCCTGGGTG
Organism: Capra hircus; assembly: GCF_001704415.2. Taxonomy (NCBI): domain Eukaryota; kingdom Metazoa; phylum Chordata; class Mammalia; order Artiodactyla; family Bovidae; genus Capra; species Capra hircus. The sequence goes on from NC_030828.1 coordinate 65,013,159, forward strand.
CTCATGGGTCTCTGGGGAAGGGCTGGAAACTCTCCTGAGTGATGGGTCTGCAATACGGCCCAGAGCCCCCTTAGATAACCGGTCTATCCTGATCACCCATGGGCTGATGACTGCTTGATTAACTCTGGTTTTTTAAAAAGACTTCCTGTTTCTTGCTTATAAAATCAACCAGGTAGGGGAATAGAGTGTTTGGGAAGCTCAAGGTCAGGGGAGGAATTCTTAGGAGGCTTGGGAGCAAGAGGTGAGCCCCCTGGGGCTGTGGCCAAGTCTCGGGCACCCCAGTGAGTGAACCATGGGCAAGAGGGTTGAAGTACCCAAATGGCTTAAGTCAGGGCAGGGGGCTTGGAGAGGACCTCTTCCTTCCTTGGGTTTCCTTGGAGGGCTACTGGGCTCTCCTTGTTCTTTCTTCCTTTTCTCAAGTTTTTATTTCTCATTCTTGCCTTGATTTGGCTGCCTCCTCACCTCAGTCATCAGATAAAAGAATTAACAGGGACCTACTGTATAGCCCAAGGGAACTCTATTGAATACCCTGTGATAACCTATCATGGAAAAGAATCTGAAAAAGAATAGATAAATGTATTTGCATCACTGAGTCACTTTGCTATACGCTTGAAACTAACACAACATTGTAAACATCAACTATGCCTCACTATAAAATAAAAAATTAAAAAAAGAAAAACACACCAAACCTCCCTCAGTCATCACAGGCCACCTGTTGGGCACACTTACCTACCAGAGCCTCCTGGGTATATGTTCAATGTCAACTCCTTTAAAATATTTTTAGAAAATGACTGACCTTTTTTGTTTTTTTTTCCTGAGCAGTTTTAGATTTATAGAAAAAGTAAGTGGCGAGTACAGTTCATACTCGTCACCTGCCCTCCCACCCCCGTTTCCCCCGAGGTCAGCATCTGGCCTCAGTGTGCGGTGCTTGTCGCCATTGACGAGCTGACCTTGATAACATAGCTGTTAACTGAAATTCATGGTTTCTGTTGTTCTTTGTATCCTATAGTCTGTGGGTTTTGACAGATGTATCGTGACACGTGTCTATCACTGCTCAGCTCGTTCTTTTTAAACTTTAAGGCAAATACTTGACGTCAGAAATTTGACATGCCTGGTCAGGGCTTTTTATATGGGGCTGGTGAAAACTCGTAGGTAATTGTTCAGGTGAAGCCGTTTGTCCAGGCAGCCCTGTCCCTTCATCTTCCATCTCATGGTTTTAGGACATGCTGCTCGTTCAGGACCCCACAACCCTGGTGTGGTCCACAGCATACTTTCCTAGTCTCAGCCAGGGCCTGCTGCCCTCGCCCTTCATCATGCACACGCTACCCTGCGCACGCTAGCCCTGGCTCAGCTGTGCCCTGCAGCGCCCTTCTTCCTGGCGGAGTGCACTTCCACGAAGCCGTCTGTGCAGCCTTTGAGTGTGGCTAGCTGCAGCTCTCACTCATGCAGTGACCCGGAGCATTTGGGTTCCGTGAAACAGGGTCTAGCATCATGGTGGCACCAGCCCACCCTGAGGGCCCTGGGGTCAGGAGCCATGTCCTCGCCAGCCCCCGTCAGCTCCAGATATACCTGGAGCTGGGAGAGGGGGAGCTTGGCAGGTGAGAGCACTCGTGAGTGTGTGTAAAGAGAAGAGAAAGGCTTGATTTCATCAGTTCCACTCTTGAAGTTGGGGCGTCTCTGCTTCGGTTGGGTGAGATTCTCTTTGAGTGACCCAGTGCTTTCTCATTCCAGCCAAAGCCATCATCTGGAATCCTCTGTGGTCCAGGACCTCGAACCCGCCACCCCAGCACCCTCTAGCTCCATAATCGTAAGTTGTTGGGGTGTGAGGGCCACATCTGAGGCTGGTCACTGAGGGAGGTGGGCTGCCGCCCCGACAGCCTCGTGGGGAGGGATGGGTGAGCACTGGTCGGAGGTCCCTGCCCAGAAAGGGGTGCCCAGGGAGCCGAGCTGAGTATGGACCTCGGGGGCTCGCGTTCAGAGGTGCACCCCCACCCTCCTCACGGCACCTCTGTGGCAAAGGGATGCTACAGGTGGCCTCAAGTGCCGCACCCGCACAGAATTCCTCCTCTTTCACAAAGGAAGTGAATGGCCCTTTCATGACCGAGCCTCACTTTGGCTCTTGTGTGGCAGGGCAAACTAGGATGGAAGTGGCCTAGCTGGGGGGCCCTTCGACGGGCCAAGGAGAAAACGCAGGCGGTGGCACCAGCCTCTGAAGCCGTCTCCGAGCTCCAATAATCTTCGCTTGCCTCCCCCCTTGAAATGTCCAAATGGACAGACTTTCTGTCTTCAAAGCTTCCGGCCAAACCTCTTCAAGCTTTTCATTGTTTGGGACTGGGACGCTTAGCAATAGTGATGGGTAGTTCCTTTTTAATTTGCCTCGAAAGGCGAAAATATATTTTTGTGTGTGTGACTATAGACAAAGCCGTCTGCTTTCAGATGAATTCTGTGTCCGTCGTCTCCCACCAGGGAGGTTGTGTATACCATGTGTGCCTCTGTGTACTCTTGGGTCTTGAAACAGGTTTCTCACAGGGATGACCATTCAGAGGGGTCCTTGGGGAAGCGCCTGCCCCACCAACGGGCCTGGGGAGTCTGACCCCTGTCTGTGTTGGGTGTGGGCCCCGGGGGGGGGGGAGGGCGTCTGCTGCACTCACATGTGTTCTGCCTGTGCCTGCATCTGCCATGCTTACGTGTCAAGGACTGTGGGTTTTGTGCACCTTGGTGCTCAACTGGGTGAGAGGGGGTGGGAGGTCAGAGATACTGTGAATGCCCTTCTGTTCTGGCTGGGAAGTCGTTTTGCTGGGCTCTGTTACCTGATCCAAAGAAGCGAGTGGATGGGTAAATGAATGCAGGTGTGAAAGAACGAATAAACAAATAAATAATGTAAAGAAGTATACCCTGAGGGAGATCCAGTTGGATACATAGGAGATCAATAGATTAGTCGATGAAGCAGGGAATCAGTATGTAAATAGGGCCATGCAGAAACCAGTATCCGGTTATCCTGGACTAAGGCACACGAGCAATTAAAATACATAGCACCTATCGTTTGTCCATAAGGGAAGAAAAACCTACATGACAGAAAGGACGAATAAGGAGTCTGGATGTGTAAGCCAGCGGTGAGGCTGGGATGGTGGGGCCCGTCAAAGTGGAAAGATGGCAGAGAGGGTACCAGGGATTGAAAGTGGCAAGGAAAATGGAAAGATGCAAATTAATATGTAAAAAATAAGGTAGCTTTTAAAATTAGGGGGTGAGAAAAATACTCCCCATAAGGAGGACTATGTCAGGTTATTATAAGCCAAGCATTAGGATTAATCCAAATACGTGCTCTTGGCAGCAGAAAAAAAAGAGAAAACATCAAAGGAAGAGCTCAAAGAGCAGTTAAAAGTGAAGAAAGACCCAGGGGACCAGAGATGAGATTTACCTTTAACCCAGAGTTTTCTAATTCTGGGCACACATACATAAAGACTGAAATGAAAGAAAGTCCAAAAAAAGAGAAAAAAATGAAGGGACGAATGGGTGAGGAGTGGACATACCTGAATCCTGAAGGGAGCATGGCAGAAAGGGTTTTGAGTCATCCAGTCCTGTGAGCTGAGGTCTGTTCCATGAAGGGATTAAAAAAGAGAATAACATAGCTAAATAAAAATCTAGAAATGTGGAAGAAAAAGTAACAGGTGTGAAGTCCAGAAAAATATTGGTGGGTGAGCAGATCAATACACAGAGGAAGGCAGTGCTAGGAGTTGAGTAATAGGCGGTCGTGAATCGAGGGCCGTGGTTAGTCCGACCCTGAAAGCCACAGGACTATCAGAATATAATAAATATCTCAGTGAACAGGTGAGCGAGCATCTAAAGAGACAGAGACGGCGTGGAGTGAGGAGGAGGAGAGGCTGTGGTCACACCACAGCTCCAGGAAAATGAGAGAAGACAAGTGAGAAAAAGTGAGAAAGGAGGAAACGTGGAAAGTTGCAACGGAAGAGAGTAGAAGAAGGTGAGAAATGAGTAGATCCTTGGAAGCAGGCGAGGCTGAGAATCCAAACTGTGGATCAATATGGGTCAAAATCTGAACAGGCGCTCGATGAGTAGAGGAGTTAATACCTAATAATAAAAAGAAAAAGAAGCAGGAAGGAAGACTGGCATGAGTGAATGAATGAAGGGCAGCCAGAAGGAACCATGACTGAGAGGCGGGGCTGAAGGGCCCGGGGGTGCTGTTTGCAGGTGGCGTTAGGCTCCATCAGGTCGTGGCACCTGAGCTCCAAAGAATGCAAGAGAGAGAGAGAGAGTAAAGGCGAGAAACGGTGAAACTGCAAATGGGAAAGAAACGGCAAGTCAGAAGCCAGATTAGAGATGCGAGAAGCAAAAGGAATACACTAATAGACAGATAAATGCATCTATAAGAGAGGGTTGTTCTAGGAATAAGAATGGGAGGGGACGTGAACCATGCGCACGGATGGATCCACATCTGGGCTTCTGAGATGGGTCACCACCCACCCAACCAGGAGGCAGGTCCAAGCTGAAATACGTGAGGGAGGACCTCAGAGAGGCCAGGGCGGGGAGGATCCATTGCTTGTAGATTATCATGTATCCAGTCAGGTACCCTGCCATCTAGAAGTGTAAAAACAATTACCAAAGAGAAAGAAAGCCTGAATGGGTACATGAATGCACGAGAGAAAAAATTTGCAGTGATCCATGAAGCTGATGTTGTGAGGGGTGTTAGGGTGCAGCCGTTTCCTGGTGCCCAATCTCCAAGAGAAAGAAAGGCAGTAAGAAAAAAGCCTGAGAGACTGGTAGAAAAGAACAATTAATTAAGATGGGAGGGAAAAAAATAAAAAGTTTTTATAAAGAAGTAAAAAAAGATAGTAAGTATGTCAGTGAAGTCTGTGAGAGGGGACTGGTTTAGCACAGATCATCCACATTCATTCAAATCTCCGGCCCCAAAGTTGATAAATAGTAAAAAGAGCAATAGCATAAATAAAAGCCTGCAGGGATACACACATGCGTTCCACGAGACGGTGTGGAATGAGTTTGAAAAATTGAGGGGGAGACGGGGAGAAAGAAAGGTATGGGAGAAGAAATGGAAATAGATGGATGGAAGAGAAAAAGGCACTTCCTGGATAAGTGCTTAAGAAACATATTATTCATTTAATATAAAAACTAGTAAAAGCTGAAGTTCATCAGAAAGAAAGAATAAATAAGGGGATGGCTGTGTGAATGAATGAATGAGGAAGGGGACTTTGATGAATTAGCCTCTGCACCTGAGGCTCTTGAGAATAAAAGAATACCAAAAGAGCCAGTGAGGATGGAGGAGGGGCATAGGCAATTATGACAAGAAGGATATTAGCAATAAAAGCATATTGAATGAATAAATAAATATGTACATAAATTACGAGAGACAGGGCCATGCTAGAGCAAAAAAAATGAGAAGGCACCATGCAGCAGGAATTGTGAGTGATTCAGAACTGGGCTCCTGAGAGAATTAAATAAGTCCTCCCGCAAATCACCAGTACGAGGAGTTAACGAACCAAAGGGGCCCTACATGGACCGGTGCCGAGAAGCCTCCAGGAACTACAAATGATAGTTAATCCAATTCTGTGCACCTGAGGTCCATAAATAAAAGAATAAATATTGAAATAGAAGAGTGAGAAAATGAATGAATGGACCCACGAATGACTGAATCAGTAATGGGAATGCCTGAGACGGCCCATGGGATTGTCACGCATCTCACCCAAGACACCTGAGGTTCCTAAGAGTAAAAGAGAAGCCGAGAAAGAAACGAGGCAAAAGGGAAACCTAAGTGAAAGAGAAAGGTGGGGGGCCCAGCAGAAAGGCAGTGAAGACGTGGGTGTGTCGGAGAGAAGGGTCTGTTAGGATTAGGGGTGAGGTGTTCATCAACCCTAATAATGGATAAGGTCACCCAGTCCCCTCTTCTAAGGCAAAGGAGGATGGAGAGATTAAAAAAGAAGAAGCGAAAAAAAAAAAAAGAGAGAGAGAGAGAGAAAGGAAAGACAGTAAACCAACCACCAAAGTGATAAATGGTTCGTTAAGAGAGGTTGTCTGAACAGGAATGATAATTAGTTTACATACTACTCCTTAAATAGATGAACGCATTACACCTTTCCGAGAATAAATGAAAAATAGAGCAAATACCCAGCCCCAAGACAAGGCTGCACCTCCAGCCTTTTATTATCTTTATATCATAAAATATAGGCAATGGAGGTCCATAAATAAAAGAATAAATAGCAAACTCTAAAAGGTGACTAGTGGCGAGGAAGAAAGATTGCAAAGGGAAGTAAGCACATGGGCCGATGGTGGTGGTTTTGCAGGTGGAGTTTTGGCCGCTCTCATGATTTCGCAGGATAAGCCAGGATGAGAGTGAAAGGAAGGGCAGATGCGAGACGGCATGAGTGGATGAATGAGATGGTGTTGCTTGGGCCAGGGGTGTTGCCTGTGGGATCCTGACTCATCCTTCTTGACCTGAGTTTGTAAGAATGAAGGGATGAAAGTAAGCGTGAGAGAAATAAGAAAGCAGAAGTGGAAATAATGTATAAACAAGTAAGGGAGGCCTTCATGAACCAAAGGCTGCGATTAAAGCCATGCTGTTGAAGTCAGTAGTGAATGAGTGGAAGAAATGGCCGCATGGAAGGAAGAAGGGAAATGAAGGGAGAGCGGGGGAAGCCTTCCTGTCTAGGGCCCCCGGGTCCCCAGCAGCTGGGTGGAGTGGGTGGCCCTTGGCATGCGGGGTGCTTGTGGCGTGCACTTCCGGCGGGGAGGGGCTGGCCCGGGGGGACCCTTGCCTGGAGTGCCACCGTCACGTCCTGGCTGTGGGGCCATTTCACCTCATTGCTCTCGTCCTGTTTTCCCCGTGTGTAGACGTGGAATGGCATCGGCTCCCTGCTTGGGTGGATCGTGGGGGCAAATGCTGCCCTGCCTGTTGGCAGTGCCCCGTCTAGAGCCCCGGAGAGGCAGAAGGGCTCGGGCCCCAGGAGCCTGCAGAAGGTTGCGGGAACAGGGGGTGTTGGGCCAGGTGGGTGTCCTGGCCCCTCCCTGGGCCTGGGTCACCTGTGGAGGAGGCTTTTCCCGCCAGGGGGCAGCAGAGGGTAAGGGAGCAAGGGGCCCTGGGTAGAGCGTTGTCCTGGTAGGGGTGCCCCCTGCCTCCGGGGCCCGCTGCGCTATCCTGCGGCGGGGTGGGGGCCCCCCTCACCTCCAGGACCCATGCAAGGGAGAGGCAGGTGGGAAGGGGGCCAGCACGGCCTCATCACAGAAACCTTGTTCCCGCAGCTTTCTGAAACATGTCTGGGAGCCCTCCAGCTGGGTCTTCCGTGGGTGGGCTGCTGTCCCTTCCCAACTCGGGGTGTCCTGGGGCAGGTGCATCTCAGCCCGGGGTTGGCAGAAGTGGTCCCAGGACCCTGCCCCCTTCCCCCTGGCATCCCCGGAGCCCGTTTCAAGGCCTTGCTACTTTCTCAATTGTTTTACGATGTACTCTCTGTATTTCGGCAAAAAAAAAAAAAAAAAAAAATGGCCTTTGCATGGTGTGTTGTTGAACGCGTCTTCTCTCCTCCCGCCCTGCCCCCGCCCTGCCCCTCGCTGGGGCTGTTCGTACTGATCATTTTGAATCCCAGGGACACCCTGGTTCTGTGTAGTCCCTTTTTCTCTGTATTGGTAGGATTTGTGCACCTGTGTGTGGTGTGCCTGTGTCTGTCTATCAATCCAAGGATCAAAGTCCCTCTCGACTTCTCGATTCCAGTCTGGGACATTTAAAAAAAAAAAAAATTGGATTCCTAACCAGTGCCCTGAACGTGAGGAGCCCACTTGGCTGGACCCAGGATTCGTGGCTGGGAGCACGGGGAGCCCCGGGGGTGGAATCTGGTGGAGGTGGGGCTGGAGCGTTGCCTGGTGGGTGGGGCTGAGGGGCTGATTACCCTGCTAGGAGTGACTCTGGGCCCCGGGTGGGGACAGGGAGTGGTCGGGGTGGGATGGAGTCGGTGGGTCTAGTCCAGCCCAGCAATGCCCCAGGCATGCTTGGATGTCAGGCGGCAGGGAGGCGGAGAAGCAGGAGCCGCAGCTACAGACAGGGTGCAGGGAGGGAGCCAGGGGCCCGGGGCCAACCTCTGCGCTCTTAGCGCGGGCCCTGAGTGGACACAGGTGGCCTTTAGGAGAGGAGGACGCGGAGTCACATGTCAGGAGCCACCCTTCCCTGCCTCCAGTGCCACATGTCCGGGCCACGTGAGCAGGGCTTCATGGGCCCGAGGTGGTGCTGGGGCTTCAGGGCTCTGCTCTCTTCTGTTTTGGAATCTGGGGGCCCGGGTTCTGCCTGAAGCCTGGGGTGGGGGGTGGCGCACTTCTTAACTCCAAAGACAGCTACTCAGAGAAGGGTCCCCAAAGAGCCCCCCAACCAGCCCAGGAGGGTCTTTTGGAAGAACCTGAGTGTGGTTGTTTTAAAAGGCAGCTGAGGGTTAGAAGATGGAGAAAGTGTTAGGTGTAGAATGGGAGGGGATGGGCAGGAACAGAAGCAGACTCCTAAGGAGAGGGGCCTTCTCCTGGGGACCAAGGGGCTGTCCAGGGTCATGTGGGTGGAAACAGGCAGGTGGGGGAATGTCCCGGGGGGAGGGTGGGTTGGGATTGGATGAGTTCTGTCTTAGGAATGCTGGGGGCCTGAGGGTCCCTGGGTCAGGGTTTCTGAAGGTCTCCAGTTCTGGGACGCTGGGTTTCAGCCCAGGACTCCCAGGGCCGCAGAAGCCAGGGGTGGAATTTCCACATGGGCCCTTGCCTGGTTCTGTCCGTGCCCGACCCACGAGGTCCACGGTTGGGCTTCAGCGCTCCTCTCTGATCACGGCCTGTCTCAAGTGTGTGCTGCTCCGTTCCCTTTTCAGAGAAAGAACAGATCTTGCCTGTTGACTTTGACCTTTTCAGGCACCCCTTGCACAAACCCTTCCCTTGATGGTACCAGGAGCTGCACGTCTCCTTGGACTTCTGTATGACTCCCGACTCAGGGAGGTTGGCCTTGGGGCTGGCCTGCCAGAGGGTGGAGGGCAGAGGCTGGGTCTCTGGGGCAGATGGGCCAGAGGCCCTGCTGTGATCTTGACTGTAAATGGTGTGGATAGCACATGACTTGGAGCAGATCACCCATCATTTGACATATCACTCATCTTTATTTCTCCCCTTCAGATTCTGTTTATAAGCACACTGTTTTTTTAATGGACATCTAATTTTTTTAAAATGAGCATCCATTTTTTAAACCTAATTGCTATTCTTCACCACATACACTTTTTTTTTTTTTAAATTTTTGCATCCCACCTTTTCCATATTCCGCTGTCAACATTTTTCTTTCTTCCATATACTTCATCACCTCACTGGCTGCCTTGTGTCTCACTGAGTGGCCGTATCAGTCATTCACCACATCAACCTGCAATTATCACTCTGGCTATGCATAATTCATCTTTTTTAATGTTACAAATTATGCCACAGCTAATAACTTAGCACACCCCCCTTTTTCATTCTTATGAATTATTTTTCCACACCTGGAAGTGATCTTTGCTTTGTGGTATGTCAATTTCTCCTGCTAGGCTGTGAACCCTTGAGGGCAAGGAGCTTGTTGCATTGATCTTTGTATCTCTAATGCCTGAAATGTTGTAGATATAAATGTTAGATGAGAGGATAGGAGGATGGATGAAAGTGTGAGTGAGTGCCTGGTTGGCTGTTGGAGGAGAGGATGGGAGAATGGATGAATAAATTGGAGTGGTGAATGAACAAATGAATTTTCTGGTGTTGAGTTTCTTGAGGAAAGGCCAGGAATTTTTGTATGACTACTAATTTCAGAAGGCTTGTACCATTTTGTGATGTCTAGTGATGTATTAGCATTTTGTTAAGATGTTGCTAATTTATCTCTGTTAAAAAGTGTTTTTCTGTCATTTTAACTTGCACTGCTTTGATGACTAATGACGGTTGAACATTTTACTGTGTTTGTTAAAAAAAATTACATCTTCTGTGAACTGTTTGTCCAAGTCCACTGGGTCATGGCTTTGTGGTAAGACTGGCCAAGGGTGGAATGAGGGTCCTTGGGATGTAGTGAGCCCTTCATCTCTGGGGTCATTCAAGGGACAGGACAGGCAGATACTCGATGAGGGTAGCTTCAAGGAGATTCAATTAGTAGGAGTGGGGTTGGCCTAGATGACCCTTCAGGTCTCTTTGACTCTTCCTGGAAAATGCACATTGGGATGATATTCTCCCTTTGGCAGCCCAGTGACGTTTAAGGCTGCCTCTCCTGGGTGGGCTTGTGCATTTATGATCTATGAACTCTCAACTCACCCTCTGTAACTCTTGTGGTGCAAGAATCTCTTTGACCCTCCAAGGTCCAGACAACTGTGCTGCCATCTTGAATGTTAGTTAAGTGGTGGCCTTCCTGCCTCCATCCCCTGCCCCCATTTCACTTTGAGGAAGACAACCCCTTGGATCACCACTTGGCACCTCTCAGGGCAATCAGCTGAGGCAATCTGCTGCCCTTCATGTTCCTAGTGCCCTCTGATGTGTGAGCCATTGTCCCGCTGGCCTCCATGGTGGTCTTTGGGGTTTAATTAAGTATTTCAGATCAGGTCAGATAGTGAATCTGCCTTCAGAAATGGGGCAACTCAATTCCACAAGCCAAAGAGTAGAATGGCCCCCATATTCTCCTTGAGCTTCTTCCCTCATGGTTCACCCCAGGGGTAACCAGGTCTCAGAAGTCATCATGGCCATTTGGGAAGGGCACGTGACCCAAGAAGGCTTGCCCCTGCTTTCCAGGATACCCTCTGCTTGCAGCCGAGGGCCGTGTCTTCCCACCGACCGTCTACTATAGCACTGAGCGCTGTTTGCCCATGTCAGATTTCTCACCCACATGTTTGGGAGGCCAGCGATGATTCCCAGCATTCCTTGGATCCATCCATCCATCCATCCATCCATCTATCCATTGCATTTGGCCTCTCAACCTGGTGCTTTGGCCTTTCCCTTTCCTGAAAGCAAACCTTTTCCTTGTGGGCAGGCTGTGTAGCGCCATGGGCTGTGGTTATGAAGTGAACGCCCTTACTTGTGGCTTCTTCCTCCGGGGTCACTGCTCTGAGCATGTCCCAGCTGGATGTCGTCTGCCACATCACCCACACGGCTTCCTTCCCCATGGCGCGTTCCCATGCGTCACACACTGCGAGGGATCCAGGGCCCGGGGGCCCAGGGTGGCCCCCGTCCCCACCCGGGAGTGGAGATGTCCCCGCCTCCCAGGCCACCTTGCCTGGTGCATGGTCCCTGCCATGAGCTTTGCCCTCAGCCTCTCCACTTCCTCTACCAGATGACAGCGGTTGTAACTCATCCTTTCATCCCTTCATTCACTCCACTCCCAGCCCGCAAACATTCGAAAAGGTCAGCTGGTGCTATACTAGAGCTGGGTCACAAGGTTGCATTGCGACACCCCCTCTCGAAAGAAAAGATGAGTGTGTTTGCTGGGGGCTAGTCACAAGGCGGGATCCTTGATTCAGCGTGCCCACCCCTCGGCCAAAGTTCTGTCGAAATTTTGATTGCCCTCTCCAACTTCGTTCCTCTGCAAACTGGGTTGATTAGTAATCAGCAAGCTGTGTTCCCTGGGTGCTCAGAAATCATAGCCCAGAGTCTCAAGAGGCCAGAATGATAGCTGGGATGGGGATGGGGGGGATCTGAAACAAACAGCTGATTCTGGCCGTGAGCAGGATTTCGAGTCATTAGGACATCTTCATCTTGCGCAAAGGGCGAGTTTCAGAGCCCTTCCTGTCCCTTGGAGATTGGTTCATTCTGGGCTCTATTGAGAGAAAATTGGGGGAGACGATTGCTGGTTTGGATGGTGAGGGTCATGCCCCACCGTGAGGTCTGCACAGAACAATCTATTGGCACAACAGGGCATCCGGGCTGCCTGACGCTTGGCAAACCCGAGATGCATCTGTGATCCAGGTTCCCAGCCAGGTGGGGCTTCCCACCATAGATCTTGGGAGCTCTCCTGGGAATTCTGCGTTTGACTTACTGCCTTGGACAGTGGGTGTAGTGGACAAAGCCAGGACCCTGGAGCTGGACAAGCATGTGGTTTAGACTCACGGGCATGGCCGAGTTCTGGCTGCTGGGCAGAACACGGCGCCCACCTCTCAGGGCTGTTGTGCGCATCTGCTGTAACCGAGGTTTTGAACTGTGACCCTGTAGGGTGGTGCGCGTGCCCCCGGGAGTAGGCGGCGGGTGGCGGGGTGACAGGCCGGGAGGGGCAGCCTGATTGGGACAGCTCAGTGGGCAGTCTTTCTAGCAAGCACACAGCGGGTATTATGGGATCGAATGCTGAATTCGTATGGCATTTGAAAGGTAGGTAGGGGTAATTTTGGGGTTGGGGTTAGGCTGGGGAATGGGGATCACTCTGGGCAATGCCCTGGCCCCCTGGGGTACGCGTTCGCACCCACCTCTGGAACAGGTTGTATCTTGCCTACCACTGTGTCTGGCCTGTGGGCGGCACTTACCCTCCACAAGTGACCCCTCCCAGCAGTATCCTCCCTGTAAAATATTAGGCACCGGTTGTCAAAGACACTACGCCCCCATCCCCCAACCCCCCACCGCCCAATGTCCCCTCTCCCCCTTCTCAACATTTGGGCTCAAGTGTCAGCTGCCTGGGTGCCTAACACAGTACCAGGCCAGTGGTAGGGGTCGCCTTCCATTTCTGTCGGAAGGATGGATGAGTAGATGGTTGAATAACACAATTGTAACCCAGTGTAAGCAGCGATTGTATATAACCTTGACTAAGAGATTGTCCTCCGCTCCTGATTAACCTGTTAACCAGTTACTGTATCTTATGGACCTTTGTGTGATATATGTTGCTCAGAAACCAGGACTCTGGTTTCAGATGTCACTTGGTGGAACTTTCGCTGTCCGATGAACGAGTCGATGTTTTGTGTTAGAAACGAGAATCTGGCTGATATGTAACTAACTGTGCACGGTCGGTCAAGGCACTTCTCTGTGACTATCGGTCTTCTTTTGGTCTCCTTTTTTCTAAGCCGTGGGTCACCGGAAAGCTTACCTCACAGGGCTGTTGTGAGAGCTCAGGGTTGGGTGAACATAAACAGCATTCATTAAATGCTGGCCGTCACTGAAAGTGATCATGTGTTGGGGGCTGTCTGGAAGGGAGCAGGGAAGCTTTTGCTAGTTCTAAATGAATAAAAAGTTGGTCTTGACCTTATAATAAGATTGTATTTCCGACAGTCACTGGGACGTGTGAGACAGAGGTCAAGTAGCCTGAGAGTGTTCAGTGATGCAGGTCCAGAGTAAATATTGCCTCAGTTAATGAGTGATGGCTTTTCTCCTTCCTTGGAGGCTCCTTTCCTCTCCCCGCCTCCCACCCTGGGCAGCTGTTTGTCACGCGCAGGTGACTGTTCCTGCCAGGTCTGTGGAGGGACTTTTGTGAGTCCCCCAAGGGTATTTGTTAGGGGGGAGGAGCAAGGACCGTTTAGAGAGAGCCCAAGGAAGGGTTTCTGGGTAACATCTTAGGGACTAAAACTCCCTCTTCTGCCATTTAGGGAAAAGGCTCCTGCTCGATTGTCATGCGGGCCCATTTAACAGATGAGCGAATTGTGTCCAAGCCAGGATTGAACAGTCCTCCATGAAAAGCCAGAGGGTGCTCTCTCAACTCAGTCAAAGCAAACCCTCCCAGTTCCACGGCTGGTCTCTGTCAGCCCAAATGTGCCCCAGGGTGTCCCTGTCCCCACCACATGCCTAGGAGTGCCCGTGTGGAGCTTCAGTGGGACCTGGAAACTTGGCCGAATTAGATATTGCCCCTCTTCCTGCTTAGGAGACATCCCCTTGGGGTCACTGTGGATCCAGGGGTCTCCACGAGTGCACGGAATTTCTTTCCTGGCCCTTGTCTCACATGTGGAGAGCGGGGTTCTGCAGAACACCCCCAGATTCCATTCCAGGTGGGCTGGAGTCGGGGGTCTCCTCTGGCCCCTTCCCCTGCAGAAGCCTCCCTGACCCCTCATTTGGCCTCTGGCTTTCACAGCCTCAGTGGGCTGTGTCCACACGTGGCCACCCTGTGTCCTTGAGAACTTTTCTGAAGCTCCCGAGGGGATCCACGGGTAGAGACAGGTGGCTAGGGCCCTCCTCCCAGGGGACTGTGAGTCTGTGTGTAGGTGTCTGCTCCTGGACGGTCCTCGGGCCTGTGTGCCCAGGGGTGAGGAGTGTTTTCAGGGCCTCGTCCTCCTGAGCAGGGCAGGCCTGGGTCCCTGTCTCCAGAGGGTGGGGAGAAAGCTGAGGTTCAGTGAGGGTTAGGGTTTCGAGTCAGGGTCAGGGTCCTCAGTGAGGGTTAAGGTTTCGAGTCAGGGTCAGGGTCGTCAGTGAGGGTTAGGGTTTCGAGTCAGGGTCAGGGTCCTCAGTGAGGGTTAGGGTTTTGAGTCAGGGTCGGGGTTCTCAGAACCCCCTCCCTGACTCTGAGACTTAGACTTCTCTGACCCTGATGGTCCTGCTTCCTGTGTAGTAGGCGCTTAATAGATGCTCACTGATGGGCGAGCGGGGTTTTAGTGGATGTGAAAAGCTGAACTGACTGTTGGCTGATGGACATATTGACTCTGCATGCATCTCTGTAAGGAAAGAGGGTGTTTCTTGGCAAAGACTCTCCAGGGCAGACCCTGAGGGTCTCTGTCTGAAGTGGGGGCTCACCCTGGGGAAGCTTCTGGATGCAAATAGCTGTCTTCTGACTGTTTCTGGAAATGTTTATATCTAGAATAAAACTTTGTGTGGGCTAAAAAATGTACTCCTATGTGCTGTGGTCCAAGTGATTTTTTAAAAATGTTGTTGGCATGTAGTTGACACACAATATTGTGTTATTTTCTCCTGTACAGCAAAGTGACTTGGTGTTACATATATATTCTGTTCTCATATTCTTTCCCACTATATTGTATCACAGGGTATTGAATTCGGTTCCTTGTGTTACGCAGTAGGTGGTCCAGGCAATGTTGCTAATGCGGCGTTTGGCAGGTCCCCACTGGCAGAGGTGTTCTGGCCACCCCCTTGCCCGCTCTGGGTCTCAGGAGCCCTCGCTCTTGGGGAGGGGAGGTCTTTGACCTGAGAAGTCTTTATCCTCACCATTGGTGACCAACCACCTTCGCCTGTAAGGTACAGGCCTGGTCTGAGATGCTGCCTGGTCACCCAGAAAATGAGGGGGGATTGGATCCCAGACCTTAATTCCTGTCTTTCGCTCCCTCTTGTCTCCCCCAGCTGGGGCTCTGGGGGGATGAGGATCTTACCCATTGGAGTTCTGGGTGTGGCAGCAGCATTTGCCAGTGCAGTGGCCTTGAGGGGTTACTTGAACCACCCCAAGCCTGGTTCCCCTCTCTGTAGAATGGGTACATAATGGCAGTGTCTGCTCAGGGGCTGCTGGCTAACCTGTCTCGATGGGCCCTGTACACTGGTCCTGAGAATCAAGGTCTGACGTTCAAAGCTATCTAAGCACCTATATGTGTGTGGCCTGGATGGGTTTGTTCACCTGTAATCTGAAAATAGTCACATCTACCTGGCGTGGTTATTGTCGGGTTCGAGGAGGTTGTTTATGTGAAAATCAGTGCTTTGTTACCTGGCCTCCTGTTTGAGGTTGGCCACAGCACCCTGCAGCCTGTGGGTCCTGATCACAGAAACCCTGTGCTTTCTGGAACTATGGTGGCCCCAGAAACTGCTGGGCAGAGTGGAGGGTGTCAGGGGAGCACCCGGCCAGCCTAGGGGACTCAGTGAGGAACAGGAAGCTTTGCTCTTCAATACAGAGATGTAACAGGTTCAGAGGGGAGGGGACTGAGGTCCAGGTAGGCAGAATCAGGGAGAATTTTGAGAAACTCCCAAAGGAGGAGTAGGTTTCCAGGTGGCTCAGATGGAAAGAATCTGCCTGCAGTGCAGGAGAACCGGGCTTAATCCCTGGGTCAGGAAGATCCCCTGGAGAAGAGCATGGCAACCCACTCCAGTATTCTTGCCTGGAGAATCCCATGGACAGAGGAACCTGGCAGGCTACAGTCCATGAGTTTGCAAAGAGTCGGACACGACTGAGTGCCTGACACTTTCTCTTTCAGAGGGGGAGGAAGCTGGTAGTTTAGAAAGTGCCCTGGTCTAATTGGTAATGGCTTAGACAGGAGAGCTGGGGTGGTTTCTCCGAAGGCCAAGATTTCTAGATTTCAGTTGGTTAGGTGAGGACCATCGGAGTTACTGATGCAGGAGCGTGTGATGCTTCTGGAAATTAGAGGAGGAGGAGACCAGGGAGGGGGTGATGTGAAGGGTGCCAGGTGGAGGGCAGGAGCTGGTGGCTGGGTGCTCCCCTCTCCCTGTGTGGTCCAGGCCCCGAGCATCCCTTCTCCTAAATGTGTCGGCCCCTTGCCTGCTGCCCGCCTGTGTGCATAAGAACTCTTGTCAGCCTGTGAGCCCGGGAGCGGATGGCCTTCATCTGCGCCTATGTCTCTCTCAGCCTCCACAGCCACAGGGGACACCTGCACGCGTTCCCACGGGACAGGCTGGACCCAAAGACTCTGGACCTGGGCCGACCCCCCTGTGCAGAGGGGCGTGTCCTCCCCTCCTCCCCTCCCTCTGACTGATGGACTTCACTGATCTGAGTGTCAGACACGCGGGCCGGACCCCCTCCCCGCCCCTCACGAACCCTGAGACTTGGGAGAGCGCCGGGTCTCGCTGTCCACATCTGAGAAATGGGCTCGGACACCTACCTCACAGGGCTGTTGTGAGGAGCCTGTGCCAGGGTCGGAAAGCACCCTCCCCCAGTGGCGGGGGCGGGGCTTGGCACGGCCCATTGTGCTCTCAATAAATATGTTTCTTGTCTTAACAAAAACAGCGATGGATGTGCTACTAATCTGAGGCGGGGTGAATGTTGGGATGCTGTCTGGCTGGGGGCTTCCTGTCACCTTGGGCCCGTGTGATGGGGGAGTGGGGGAGCCAGCTCGGGTCCCGGGAAGCCACCTGTCCCCTGCCCGTCGGGCACTCAGGGGCGATGGGAGGCCCAGAAGCAAAGCTGGCCTGCTGGGCTCCTGAGGCAGATGCATGTTGGGATGAACTAACCTGGGCTGGTCCCCTTCTTCTGCTGGTTTGAAGATGCCAGGTTTCATTCTAGAAAGGCATGTAGACAGGAGATGGAGGTGCCACTCCAGGGCTGTGACTCTTCCTCCCATTTCTCACACACCCCCAGGGCCCTGGCAGGGGGCCTGGTAGAATAGTCGTAATGCTTAAACCAATGGTGAGTGGACTGCCATGCGGTCCAGCCGGGCTGTGACCCAGGGCCAACATTCATCCCACCAGTTGGCTTCTGAGCAGGTCTCAAGGGCCCGAAAAAGTAGCTCCTGAATTGCAGCCCCTGCCCTCTGGCAGGGGGGCACCCCTTGCACCCCCATGGCTCAGCTCAGGAAGGTCAGACTATTGACCAGCAGTATATGGCTGGAGCCGAATGGGGACAGAGGGGGACAAGTGCTAGGGAGCTTCGGACCTGAGCCCACGAGGAGTCCTGGGACAGCACGCTTGGCTTCGCTGGAGCAGATGATCTGGACCCTCACCCAGCGGGAAAGAGGGGCTGCCCACTGCCACTGCCTCCGTCAACGCCAAAACCACCAGCACCGCCACTGGCAGCGCCAAGGCCACCACCAGCCCTGCCATCTCCTCCTTCCCCATTTCCTCCTCTTCTCCGTCCTCCTTTTCCTCCCCCTCCCCTCCCCTCCTCATGAGGAAGTGCCTCAGGAGAACTACAGGCAAGTCCCACCGTGATTGCACGGGGCTGAGAGTGGCCCCTTTGCAAAGAGAAAGCACCACCTCTGGACTGTGGCCATATCTCAGCCAAGGAGGCTTGACCCCAGTCCCTGAAGGGGATGTGGACAGTCCAGGCAACACTGAGATGAGGAGAAGACCACCTCTTAATGTGCCCACCAGATGAGTCTATGCCCGGGCAAGTGAAAGCTGAGAGTCCAGGAGAGTCTTGCTTGTAGTGGGCAGAGTCCCAGTCTCTGATGAAGCTCACACATCCAGAAGGAAGGTCCCCTTGATGTTCCAGAGCCGAGAGCCCAGCTCCACCCTCGGATGAAGCTCACACATCCAGAAGGAAGGTCCCCTTGATGTTCCAGAGCCGAGAGCCCAGCTCCACCCTCGGATGAAGCTCACACATCCAGAAGGAAGGTCCCCTTGATGTTCTTGAGCTGAGACTCCCAGCTCCACCCTCCAATGAAGCTCACACATCCAGAAGGAAGGTCCCCTTGATGTTCCAGAGCTGAGATTCCCAGCTCCACCCTCCAGTGAGGCTCAGCTGTCTGTGATGAGGGACCTCTTTGATGTTCCAGAGCTGAGACCTCATCTCTGGCCTCCCGTGAACCTTGGTCATCCAGACTGAGGGCCCCTGTGATGTCTAGAGCTAAGAACCCAGCTCTAGCCTCTGATGAACTTCACATTGTCTGTGATGAATGACCCCTGTCTATGTTCCGGCACTGAGACTCCAGCTCTGGCCTCCAGTGAACCTCAGGCATCCAGAATGGGGGCCACTTTGATATTTCAGAACCGAGACCCTAGCTCCAGCTTCCGATAAAGCTCAGACAGGTGGAACTGAGAAAGTCTCGAGGCCGTGGGCTTGCCTGGGCAGGACTTGATGTGGCCAAGGTTTGACTGGACTGGAGGCGGCAGAGGGGACTCTGCTTTCCACGTGTGGCCTGCAGACTCCTCACTAGCAGCGCTGGAGGTAGCCTTTGCATCCCGTAGGAAGCTGGGTTCCAGATGCGTAAGGAGAGAGGTGCAGCAGGGACTGCTGGCGGCGGAGGAGGCGAGGACGAGCCCAGCCGCAGAAGTCATGGATCGTGGGTGGGCCCTGCAGCTGAAGCCCGCCCCCGAGTGTGCAGCAGAGCACTGTTCAGTCGTGCTGGACTCATGGCTGGCTGCGCACCAGACTTGACCCATGGGGCTGCCAAGTTGGCCGGACCCTGGAATGTAACCCAAGCTCGTTTCCCTGACTTAGCTCCTCTCCCGGGGGAAGGTGCTAAACGCCCACTGGCCAGTCCAGCATGAGGCCGAGACCTTGGGGCTGGTCAGATCTGGTTGCCTATTTCCAGCAATGGAAGCTTATTATTGAGGTTGGGGCTGCGAGGGGGCCAGGCCATCGCCATGGGTGGTGAAGATGGCATGGACAGCAGAGGAGGCCCCAGACAACACAGGGACTTGATGGTTGCACGTGCCGCCGTGTTTTGAACTGGGACCCTACTCCCAGCACCTGGATGGTCGCCGTGATCCCTTGGACGCTGGCTTGACCCCAGTCTGTCCATTAAACTAAAGAGGGGTGGCAACGAATGAAATGAGGCCAAAAACACTGCCTTGCTCAGAAACCCTAAGAACGTCGTGGGTTGACACAGTCGAAGTGATGAAAAGTGTCAACATTGTGGGAAGAGAATGCTGAGTGTTATTCTGCATGTGCTGACTTTAAAATCTGTAGACTGGGAGGTTCTGAGAATCTGATATCATCATTTATGCCATTCAGACATAGCTACAATGATATATCCTAGAAACTGACTTATTTTCTGCAGTTGGAGTCTGCAGGAAAAGGGAGCAGCTAGCGAGCATTCTTGGAAAACACATCCCAACGATGCCAGCATCGTTTTGGTGATGTTTCCTGGAAATTCATTCGAATCTGGAACTGTGCACACAAGAGCTTCTTTTATGAGTAATTGGAACTCGAGCCCTGGGTTGGAATGGAGGAGAAATGTTGTCTTAGAGGACTGCCCCACCCCCCACCATCATTGCGCCAAGTTATTTTAGGAGATTTCCAAGAACAGGCAATTATTAGAATCACTCCTTGCTGATTTCCTAGAAGTCCTCACAACAGTCTCTTAAGCCAAATGTGAAACGGGTGTGCCAGCGGGCTCATAATGTTTGTGAAAAAAATGTGAAGTTGCTCTGTGACATCTTCAGCTGCAGGAAGCAAGGCTCAAAGTCGAATGGCGGTGGTGGAAATCAGGACAGAGGGAGCTTCTGGACCAGGGGGCAGAGCCTCCAGACTTGACGCAGGTCGAAGATGATGATACAGCCCCTCCCAGGAAGGCTGTCGAACTGTCGAAGGTTTTCTGGAGTGTGCTAGGTATTGTGCTGAGACTCTGGGAAAAGAGACAGGTTTGATTCAGTCCCCGTCCTCCAAGTGCAAAAGACTAAATTCCAGGTGCTGTTGCTGCTGTGGTCTCAGTGTAGAGGGCTCCCCTTTGATCAGGTCCATGGTGGTCTTCTAGTCAGCTCCCATTTTACAGATGGAAACACTGAGGCTGAGAGACAGATTGGTTACTCGATGTCCATTTAGACCAGACCTCTCTCTCTGGAGGTCACATCTTCCAGACAACAGACTGCCTCTGACTGTACTGAGATTCAGGAAGAGACCGGAAGGCTGAACAGACTGCCCACAGACGCCCATCAAGAGAGCAGAAGTGGGAAGACTTGGCGCCAGAGCTCCTGTCTCCTCGGGCAGATTGACTGTGATGGTACCCGTGCTCCAGGACCCCAGCCCCAGCGCCACACTGGAAGGCCAGAGGGAGTGAGGCTGCTCGGCGGGATGGAGTGATGGGACAGGAAGACCCCCTTCTGGGGATCTAGGGAGCCAGGCTCAGCCACTGTTTGTCTCTGACTCTCCTATGGGGCTTTAGTTTACCCCGTCAGTCACTCTGTCCTCCTCCTTCTTTTTGGAGGAATGTTCTGATGGGAGCCCCCACTTTTGGTGAGTGAGTAGTGACTACTTGGTGAAGTGGATTCATGGCGAGGAGGCAGGCAATCCCTGAGGGAGATGAAAATCACGGCCTTCTTCCTTCCCAGGAGGGGTCGGCTCGTGCCCCAGGTATCGTGGATGCTGCCAGCTCCGCTCTTAGAGGAAGCAATAACCCAGAAGATGCCCTGGGCTGCCATTTTCCCCCAGATGACTGTAATCTTCCCATCTTATCCACACTGGCGGCCACCATCTCGTTACCTAAGTTCAAGTTGACCTGGGCATCCTCTGTTCTGTGGCAACCCTCTGTGTGTGCTAAGTCACTTTAGTCATGTCCGACTCTCTGTGACCCTGTGGGCCCTAGCCCACCAGGCTCCACTGTCCATGGGATTCTCCAGGCAAGAATACTGCAGAGGGCTGCCATGGACGCCACCGGGGGATCTTCCTGACCCAGGGATTGAACTCGGGTCTCTCTTAAGTCTCCTGCATTGGCAGGGGGGTTCTTTACCACTAGTTCCCCCTGGGAGACCCTGGCGGCTGGGGAAGCTGGGGGGCTGGAGTGAGACAGAAGCCAGCAGACTGCAGAAAGCTTTCTCTCAAGCCCCCTTCACGTGGAGGGGTGTCCCCCACACAGGCCGGTGGGAGGCAGGACACCCCCCGACTCCCCAGCACTTCTCAGGAGAAAGTTTGGCCTCTAACCCTCAGCCCTGCACCCTGCACCCAGGTTGAGCCTTCAGGGAAGTCAGTCCCAGGAGCGGCAAAGACTCTACAGAGGCTGGGCCCACTCGTGGGTGGGTGGAGGCGGGTTGGAAGGACAGATGGGCAGGGCAGTGAGGGGCAAGACGGCAGCCAGCTGGTCTAGAGTCAGACCAAATTCCAGCCAAGTGTTACTCAAGTGATTGGCGGAGGAGGGGGAGCCCCACCCCAGGGAGACTTATATCAGGCTGATTTGGTAGCTGGTACTTGCCAGAAGCCCATAGTCCGCTGCCTCCCTGCGGCTGTGGGGCCTCCAAGGCCAGAGCTTCTCTGGGCTCCAAGTGGCCCTGGGAGTGGGGGTGGTTGGGGCCGGGAGGGGGCTGGCAGGGCGTTGTGGAACGTTACCTATATACCTGCACTTCACAAAGCACTTTATCTGTCTGCTTGGTGTTGGTTGATGGTGGCAGGAGTGGATGGATGTGTGCCTGTTGGGGGCTGGGTACCCCTTGGGCCCCCCACGTCACAGAGGAGACCTTAGGGCTCAGAGACAGATACTCCCGTGTCCATAGGGTGCTGGGCCCAGAAGCGGTCTTTTCTGAGATACTCTGGCCAGGGCCTCGGTGCCCAGGAATCAGGCCACGCTGCTAGGAGCAAAGCCCCCAGGGCACCCCTGCCTGGTCATCTGGGGTTAATGACCCAAGCTGGAACTTGCCTCTTTAGAATTGGATGTGACCTTGAAGGGTCTTAGCCAACACTCCCCATGCAGCCCAGACTCATGCCACCTACAAGGGGGCTGTTTCTGAAGGTTCCTGCCACCTGGAACCCCTGACTCAGAGATCAGTCTGCACCCCTTCACCCCAGCTCCTGCACTGTCCCCAACATCAGAGAGGTGCTTGGGTGGCTGCCCCAGGTTAGTCTTGAGTGCTCTCCCGACCCTGGGGGATGGTGCTCGTGGTGCAGGGGGGCCCTAGCCTCGGTTGGGGGATGGATGTGTTTGAGCCTGCCTGTGTGTTCATGGGTGTGTGCACGTGTGCAGATGTGTGTGTGCATGTGTGTGTGAGAGAGCGAGAGAGATGGTGGAGGGTGACTGGAAATGAGAGACAGTGGGTCTCTCCCTAGCCTCCGATGCCCTGAATCTGAACTCCACATCCATTCCCTCGCAGACCCACTCTCTGCAGTCCCCCCGGCCACAAGCCCCCTGTAGCTCCCCGCCAGCCCACCTGTCAACGAGCTTTGCCACCATGAACATGAGGGTGGCATCCTCGGTCCTCGCCCCTTACCCTTCCCGGTCCGTGCCCCCCAGCCCACCACAGTGCCTCTCCTTGGCAATCTTGCCCCCAGGAGCTATTGATGCCCCCTCTCACCAGCTGTGTTCCCGAGTGGGGCCTCCCCCGCCTGCAGCCCCCCAGTTCCTTCCTCCCTTCCTGGGACTCTGATCAGCTCCCCCAGGCCAGCCCCAAGACCCCAGCTTCCCCAGCAGCTCACAGTATTTGTCCGGCCACCTCCTGGATGGAGGGATAGGGTGTTGAGCTGGACATGTTGGATCCTGCCCAGTGTCTGCAGCCTGCTCAGCCTCCCTGGCCACTGCCTGGGGTGTCTGCCACCCACGGGCGCTGGCCAGGACCTCTGGACCCAGATGTTGGCACCACACTGCGGCCTCGACAGAGCCTCGGACCTGGACGATGCCTGCAACCCCGGCACTCAGCCCAGAGGCTGCTCCATCCAGGTCAGTTCCCATCTGGTTGTCCTAGGTGCGCCATCCCCTTCTCATCTGGGGGATGCGTGTACCTGAGATTCAGAATCCAGAAGGGTAATATTTGTCTTTGCAATGCTTAGGGTTGCGTTGATCTGGATTGAAGGTGCTAAAAACGCCAGACTTTTGCTGATGAAAGTCTGTTTTGTCTGATTGATTTGCCAGTGAGGTTGAGAGTGGATGAATCCAATGAGCTCTGTGCTTTTGACAGATACATATCCACATATTACATATTTTTTATATATATATATATCTCACATAAATATTATGTGATACCCAGGAAGTCACATCACTGCAACTCTGTAAGCTTTACACGAAAGCTTTGTTGCCAATTTAAAAGTGGGCTGGGGGAAGGGGGGATTAGGTGGCTTTTCAAAATTCCTTCATGGGGAGTGCCCCCACTCTAGGGCATCCACTGTTCCTCACTGGCAAGCTTCTCAGCTTGGTAGTTGTTCTCTGAGCTTTGTACAAGATGAGTATGCTGTTAATGCAGGTGGGCAGGGGTGTTAGTTGGCATTCCCGGTCCCATCTTGAGCCTCAGAGATTTCTAGGCCCAGTCTGTGGGTCCTGGGTTCCTCCTCCACCCACCTCTAGTATTTGGGGTCCATCGCATGCATGTCTGCCACCATGGGCCCCTCAGCCTGGCTCCCCTCACCCAGCACTGCTTTACTGTACGCCACAAGTCCTGGGTCCCGGCCCATCCTTCCCCATGGGCTGGTCATCTCGGGCTCTCATCACCTCCACCTGGCCTCTGTCATCCTGAGCACAGCATCTCATCTCACTGTGGACCTGGCCATCACCCATCCATCATCTGCCTCACTCCATCATCCTCGCTTCGGGGCTCCCTCTGGCCCCCAGGGCCTTGTACATGGTAGGCTTTCATTCATTCGTTTGCACATTCGGTGAAGGTCTACTGTGTGCCAGGCCCTGTGCCAGGCAGCAAGTAAATGGACATGGACCGTGGGAGTGCACGCCTCGGGGAGACGCAAGAGAGCCGGTGGATGGCAGAGAGCCTGGGCCAGGGCGGCTTGGGTGTGCAGGGCGGCTTGGGTGTGCAGGGTGGCTTGGGTGTTTGGGTCTGACTGTGTGGGTACGAGGAGGCTCAGTCCAGGTCCTGTTGGAATGGGTTCTGCAAGGAGAGCCCACCTGTGCCTACCTTTTTCCCCACTGGTAGCTGGCATCTCAGAATGGCACCAGGACCCCAGACCCTCCCAGCCTGCTCATGGGGGTCGTTGTCCCCAGGGCCCTGGCACAGGTCTGGCCCCACTGGTAGCCTTAGCTCCTGTACTGGGCACCCCATTCCCTGGGTCAGCCTCTTCATTGTCCCCTTTGTTGGGGATCTCCCATTCCTGCCCAGATCCTTTGATGTTGGTTCACATTTTTCCCTTTTCAGATGGTAAAACTGATGCTCAAATGGTTCCCCGAGTGTCATAAAGGACTCAGAGGGAGGGTTAAGGATTGAATTTTGTGCTCTTTCCACAAAAGTTGGAAGGAATGAATGAATGACATGAGAGAAGGGAAGTGGGTGGGGAGGAGTGCATGGACTTCCCAGTCTTGGGATGGTTTTGAATCTTAGTGGCAAGGATGGTTTGATCTATTGACGTGAATGTCTTTGGTTGGTCAAGTGGTGATGGTCAAAATATCCATCTGGGAAGTTTCCAGGTCTTGGAGAGTCAGAAACAGGAACCTTTTAGTATCCATGAAGACCTTGTAGACTTTCTGGTAATGGGGGGCCAGTTTGTGTGGTGCCGTGGTGGAGGTCTTCAAGGCCCTCTCTAAGGATTGGAGTGGACTCAGCTTTAGGGGACCTTGAGGGTCATCACATGGTTTAGGTTTGGAATTCTCCCTTTGGTGAGGGACTTCTTTAACTTTCAGGATTGTTACATTACCTATTAGAGTTTGAAACAATCAGAAGTAGTGTGGGATGTGCAGTCTTGACTGAGAGTCTATAGGGATGAGGGGGCACTAGGAAGGGGGCCCCCATGAGGATGTCCATCATCTCCCTTGGTGGGGCTGCTCTTCATGGGATGATTGAGGCTGAGAAGCATTCCGAGGTTCATACCACAGGTATACTCCTCCCTACTGAGAGTAAAGACCTTTTTCTCTACTTAGGGGTCACACAGAGCCCTTCCTCCACAAAGGTGTCACACAGATCACATATATGTCACATAGAATCCCTCACCCACTTAGGTATCATGTAGAACCTGTCCTCCACTCAGGTGTCACATAGAACCCGCCCTCCATTCGGGTATCACATAGAACCTGTCCTCTACTCAGGTGTCACATAGAGTACTTCCTCCACTCAGGTATCACACAAGCCCCTCCTCCACTTTGGTGCAACATAGAACCCCTCCTCCACTCAGGTGTCTCACAGATCACATAGATGTCACACAGAGTCCCTTACCCACTTAGGTATCATGTAGAACCCAGCCTCCATGCAGGTGTCACAAAGAACCCGTCCTCCACTCAGGTGTTACATAGAACCTGTCCTCCATTCAGGTGTCACATAGAACCCCGCCTCCACTCAGGTGTCACAAAGAACCCCGCCTCCACTCAGGTGTCACATAGAAGCCTGCCTCCACTCAGGTGTCACAAAGAACCCTCCTCCACTCAGGTGTCACAAAGAACCCCGCTTCCACTCAGGTGTCACAAAGAACCCTCCTCCACTGAGGTGTCACATAGAACCCCTCCTCCACTCAGATGTCACAAAGAACCCTCCTCCACTCAGGTGTCACATAGAACCCCGCCTCCACTCAGGTGTCACATAGAACCCCGCCTCCACTCAGGTGTCACAAAGAACCCCGCCTCCACTCAGGTGTCACATAGAACCCCGCCTCCACTCAGGTGTCACAAAGAACCCTCCTCCACTCAGGTGTCCCATAGAGTCCCTCCTCTGATCAGAGTCACAGAGACCCTGCTCCACTTGGATGTCATACAGAGACCCTGCTCCACTCAGGTGTCACATAGAAGCCCGTCTCCACTCAGGTATCACACAAGCCCCTCCTCCACTCAGGTGTCACATAGAACCCCACCTCCACTCAGGTGTCACACAGATCACATAGATGTCACACAGAGTCCCTTACCCACTTAGGTATCATGTAGAACCCAGCCTCCACTCAGGTGTCACATAGAACCTGTCCTCCACTCAGGTGTCACAAAGAACCCTCCTCCACTGAGGTGTCACATAGAACCCCTCCTCCACTCAGATGTCACAAAAAACCTGTCCTCCACTCAGGTGTCCCATAGAGTCCCTCCTCTGATCAGAGTCACAGAGACCCTGCTCCACACAGGTGTCACCTAGAGTCCCTCCTCCACGCAGGTATCCCACAGAAGCCCTCCTTCCTTCAGGTGTCACATTTAGACCCTCCTCCACTCAAGTGTCATTCGCAGAGACCCTCCTCCACGCAGGTGTCACAGAGGCCCCTTCTTCCCATCTTGTGTCACCCCGCTCCCCTCTCCACTCAGGCGTCACACAGAGTCCCTCCTGGACTCAGGAGTCACCCTGAGCCTCTTCTCTGCTCATGTGTCCCATGGAGTCCTCCTTCTCTCCTGTGTTACCCTGACTCCTGCTCACCTGTCGCACTCGAGTCCATTCTTCTCTTAATTATAACGCAGAGCCCTTCCCTGACCTGTCGGTCACTTTCTGTCCCTGTTCCACCCGCAACATCCGCATGTTTCACGGAGCCTTCTCTCTGTAGTCTCCTACTGGCCCTCTCCCATCTTGAGCTACAGTGACCCCAGGCCCCGTTCCTGTTTCACACAGAGCGCCTCCGCCCCTGTGTGTTGTCGTGAGCCTCCTCCCCAGCCACTGGGGACTGCCTACTCATGTGTCTCACCTTCCCTCCCCCCCGTGTAAGCGTCACACTGAGCTCCGCCCACACTTAGCTGTCCTACGAACACCTTGTGGCGTCACCCGGAGTTACTCTTTGGCCTTGTGTCAGACCGAGCCCTCCCCGCTTCTCTGTCACGCTAGCCTCTCTCCCGTATTTATGCATCACTGGAATCCCTCCCCACCAGGGTCACACACGCCCCCCCCCGCCCCGAGTGTCACACTGAGTCTCTCCTCTGTAGCGTGTAACACTGAGCCCCCCCACTTCTATGTCAGGCCAAGCCCCTCCACCACACGTTTTTCACGCCAGTCCCTTCCTGGCTCGTGAGTCACATGGAGCCCCTCTTTACCCGTATGTCACCCAAGACCCCCTGCTCATGGGTCACACGGAGCCTCTCGTCCACCCTGGTCACACTAGCACCCCCCAGTTACGCGTCATATGGATTCCCTCCCGCCACCCATGTCACTCAGCGCTCCTTCCCCACGTCTGTACCGCATTAAGTCTCTGAATGCGTTTGGCTCACACTGCGCCTGCCTCACGTGTCACCCTGAGCCCCGTGACCCGTGCATGCGCCCGCCGAGCCCCTCCCCTTCCTCCTGGTCACGTGGTGCTCTTCCTCCACACACGGCCGTCTGCACCGCCCCACGCACTGTCGCACTGAGTGCTTCCTTCATGACTGAGCCACGCTCACCCTCTCTCACTCGTGTGTGACACCGGGTCCCTCACTCAGGTGTCACATGGAGCTTTCCTCCCACCTGTGACTCACCTGGTCTCACCTGCACTTGTGTGTCAGGAGAGGTCTCTTCCACCACGTGTCCGTGTGTCACAGCGGACCCTCCCCCAGCCGTACATTAGATGCAAGCCCTGCGGCATACATGTGTCCGACTGAACCGCTCCCCTGGAATGTGCCCCGAGGAGCCTCTCCCCCTGTCCTGTGTCCCACTGAGCTCCTCCCCCTTTCTCGTTACTCACTGACACCTTGCCTGTCCTGTGTCCATGAGCGCCACTGAGCTGCTCACTTTTTCTTAAGTCCCACTAGATGCTCTTCCTTCCATGTGTTCCCTGGGGCTCCTATCTGTGTCCTACTGAACTCTTCCCCTGTTCCTGGGTAAAACTGAGCCCCTTACTTTTCCATGTGTCCACTGAGGCTTCCCCCTTTCATGTGTCCTGCTGAGTCCCTCCCCCTTTCATGTATCCTGTTGAGCCGCTCCCCCTTGCTTATATCCCTCTGAGCCCCTCCCCCTTTAATGACTTCCTCTGAGCCCATCCCCCTTTCATGTCTCCCTCTGAGCCCCTCCCCTTTCATGTATCCCTCTGAGCCCCTCCCCTTTCATATCTCCCTCTGAGCCCCTCCCCTGTCATGTCTCCCTCTGAGCCCCTCCCCCTTTCATGTGTCCCTCTGAGCTCCTCCCCTTTCATGTATCCCGCTGAGCCCTCCCCCTTTCTTTTATCCCTCTGAGCCCCTATCCCATTCATGTGTCCCTCTGAGCCCCTCCCCTATCATGTGTCCCTCTGAGTTCCTCCCCTTTCATGTATCCTACTGAGCCCTCCCCCTTTCTTGTATCCCGCTGAGCCCCTCCCCTTTCATGTCGCCCTCTGAGCCCCTCCCCTTTCATGTATCCCACTGAGCCCCTCCCCTTTCATGTGTCCCGCTGAGCTCCTCCCCCATTCTTTATCCCTCTGAGCTCCTCCCCTTTCATGTATCCCGCTGAGCCCTCCCCCTTTCATGTATCCTGTTGAGCCCCTCCCCCTTGCTTATATCCCTCTGAGCCCCTCCCCCTTTAATGACTCCCTCTGAGCCCCTCCCCCTTTCTGGTCTCCCTCTGAGCCCCTCCTCTTTCATGTATCCCTCTGAGCCCCTCCCCTTTCATATCTCCCTCTGAGCCCCTCCCCCTGACTTATATCTCTCTGAGCCCCTCCCCTTTTCATGTATCCCGTGGAGCCCCTCCCCTTTCATGTGTCCCTCTGAGCCCCTCCCCTTTCATGTGTCCCACTGAGCTCCTCCCCCATTCTGTATCCCTCTGACCCCCTCCCCTTTCTTGTGTCCCTCTGAGCCCCTGCCCCTTTCATCTCTGCCTCTGAGCCCTCCCCCTTTCTTTTATTCCTCTGAGCCCCTAACCCATTCATGTGTCCCTCTGAGCCCCTCCCCTATCATGTGTCCCTCTGAGTTCCTCCCCTTTCATGTATCCCACTGAGCCCTCCCCCTTTCATGTATCCCACTGAGCCCCTCCCCTTTTCATCTGTCCCTCTGAGCTTCTAACCTTTCATGTATCTCGCTGAGCCCTCCCCCTTTCATGTATCCCTTTGAGCCCCTCCCCCTTTCATGTAGCCCACTCAGCCCCTCCCCCTTTCTTGTATCCCTCTGAGCCCCTCCCGTTTCAGGTGTCCCGCTGAGCCCCTCCCCTTTCATGTATCCCCGCTGAGCCCCTCCACCTTTCTTGTGTCCCTCTGAGCCCCTCCCCTTTCATGTATCCTCTTGAGTCCCTCCCCTTTCATGTATCCTGCTGAGCTCCTCCCCCTTTCTTTCATCTCTCTGAGCCCCTCCCCTTTCTTGTGTCCCTCTGAACCCCTCCCCTTTCGTGTATCCTGTTGAGTCCCTCCCCCTTTCTTTTATCCCTCTGAGCCCCTCCCCTTTCTTGTGTCCCTCTGAGCCCCTCCCGTTTCATGTATCCCACTGAGCCCCTCCCCCTTTCTTGTATCCCTCTGAGCCCCTCCCCTTTCTTGTGTCCCTCTGAGCCCCTCCCCTTTTATGTATCCTGTTGAGTCCCTCCCCTTTCTTTTATCCCTCTGAGCCCCGCCCCCTTTCATGTCTCCCTCTGAGCCCCTCCCCTTTCATGTGTCTCTCTGAGACCCTCCCCTTCATGTGTGCCTCTGAGCCCCTCCCCCTTTCTTGTATTCTGCTAGGCTCCTCCCCCTTTCATGTGTCCCTCTGAGCCCCTCCCCTATCATGTGTCCCTCTGAGCTCCTCCCCCTTTCATGTGTCTCTCTGAGCGCCTCCCCCTTTCATGTCTCTCTCTGGGCCCCTCCCCCTTTCATGTGTCCCTCTGGGCGCCTCCCCTTTCTTGTGTCCCTCTGAGCCCCTCCCCTTTCATGTGTCCCTCTGAGCCCCTCCCCTTTCTTGGGTCCCTCTGAGCCCCTCCCCTTTCATGTATCCTTCTGAGCCCCTCCCCCTTTCTTGAATCCCTCTGAGCCCCTCCCCTTTCATGTATCCTGTTGAGTCCCTCCCCCTTTCTTTTATCCCTCTGAGCCCCTCCCCTTCATGTATCCCTCTGAGCCCCTCCCCTTTCATGTCTCCCTCTGAGCCCCTCCCCTTCATGTATCCCTCTGAGCCCCTCCCCTTTCTTGTGTCCCTCTGAGCCCCTCCCATTTCATGTGTCCCTCTGAGCCCCTCCCCTTTCATGTATCCCACTGAGCCCCTCCCCTTTCTTGTGTCCCTCTGAGCCCCTCCCCGTTTCATGTATCCCTCTGAGCCCCTCCCCTGTCATGTATCCCACTGAGCCCCTCCCCTTCATGTATCTCCCTGAGCCCCTCCCCTTCATGTGTCCCTCTGAGCCCCTCCCCCTTTCATGTCTCTCTGAGCCCCGCCCCCTTTCATGTCTCCCTCTAAGCCCCTCCCCCTTTCTTGTATCCCTCTGAGCCCCTCCCGTTTCATGTGTCCTGCTGAGCCCCTCCCTCTTTCTTTTATCCCTCTGAGACCCTCCCCCTTTCATGTCTCCATGAGCCCCTCCCCTTCATGTGTCCCTCTGAGCTCCTCCCCCTTTCATGTATCCTGCTGAGCTCCTCCCCTTTTCTTTTATCCCTCTGAGCCCTGCCCCCCATGTCTCCCTCTGAGCCCCTCCATTCATGTGTCTCTCTGAGCCCCTCCCCCTTTCATGTCTCCCTGAGCCCCTCCCCTTTCATGTGTCCCTCTCAGCCCCACCCCCTTTCATGTCTCCCTCTGAGCCTCTCCCCTTCATGTCTCCCTCTGAGCCCCTCCCCTTTATGTGTCCTTCTGAGCCCCGCCTCCTTTCATGTCTCCCTCTGAGCCTCTCCCCTTCATGTCTCCCTCTGAGCCCCTCCCCTTTATGTGTCCTTCTGAGCCCCGCCTCCTTTCATGTCTCTCTCTGAGCCCCTCCCCTTCATGTATCCCTCTGAGCTCCGCCCCCTATCATGCCTCCCTCTGAGCCCCTCCCCTTCATGTCTCCCTCTGAGCCCCGCCGCCTTTCGTGTCTCCCTCTGAGCCCCTCCCCTTCATGTCTCTCTCTGAGCCCCTCCCCTTCATGTATCCCTCTGAGCCCCGCCCCCTTTCATGTCTCCTTCTATGCCCCGCCCCCTATCATGTCTCCCTCTGAGCCCCGCCCCCTTTCTTGTCTCTCTCTGAGCCCCGCCCCCTTTCATGTTTCTCTCTGAGCCGCTCCCCTTTATGTGTCCCTCTGAGCCCCGCCTCCTTTCATGTCTCTCTCTGAGCCCCTCCCCTTCATGTATCCCTCTGAGCCCCGCCCCTTTCATGTCTCTCTCTTAGCCCCTCCCTTTCATGTCTCCCTCTGAGCCCCACCCCCTTTCGTGTCTCCCTCTGAGCCCCTCCCCTTCATGGCTCCCTCTGAGCCCCGCCCCCTTTCACATTTTGCATGTCTACTCCCCTTCTCATGTCATTCTGAGTCCCTTCCTTCTCCACTTCCACCCGGAGCCTCTTCTCCACCCGTGTGTCACACCAATTCCTTCCCTTGCTCGTGATCCCCATGAGACCTCTGGCCCACAAGGTCACGCCTGGCTCCCCCGGCCCCGTGTGTGACTGAGTCCCTTCCCCACCCTCGCCGTATACTGAGCCTCTCCTCCTGGGTCCTGGGTCACACTGTCCTGGGTCACACTGAGCCCCCCCACTTATGTGTCCCGTGACAGCCCATCCCCGCTCATGTCACACTGAGCCCCCCGTGCCACATAGAGTCCTTGCTCTACTCCTGGGTCCGTCTGAGCCCCTCCTCCTCCTGGGTGTGACGCTGAGCCCCGTGCCCACTCTGTTCACATACACCCCCTACCCCACCTATGTGCCACATGAGTCCCCCATCCTGTGTTATACTGAGAAGCCTCACTTCTCTCCTGTGTCCTCTTGAGCCCCTCTCCCTCTCATGTATCCTGTGGAGCACCCCGCCCCCCGCAATACGTGTCACCTGGAGCCCCTTCCCGGTCATGTCATATGAGCCCTGCCACTTGTGTGTAACGCTGACTGGGCGAGAACAACTTCACGCAGGCGTTGTTGCACAGTCGCCAGCTTCTCCATGATGCCTTTCTTCGTCCCCTTCATGCACGTGCAGAGCCTGGGCGCTCCTGGGGGGGTCCTGGCCACACAGGGCCATGTCCTCAAGCTTGTCGACCACCGCCAGCCTCTTCCCGGCCTGGGCTGGGCCGTCTCTGAGGGCCCCCCTCCTCGGAGGGGGAAGGTTAGGTCTGTGGTGGGACACTCCCGAGGGGTGGGTTCCGGGGGCCCACCATCGGACTTGGTGGCCAGGAGCAGACAGGCCGAGAGGTGGGGACGGGGCCGGCCCTGGGGCTTCTCCTGCTGACGGGGTCACAGCTGTGTTCCCTGGAAGGTGCACTCTCCGAGGACCAGCCCCGGGACAGACAGGTGGACATCAGAGAGACCGTGGTGCCCTTTGCTTCCAGGACTGGGGGCACGGGGCCTGGCCAGGGCAGGGCTGCCCCTGGAGGAGGGTCTCCTTGAGGGGTCTTGGCCTCTGCCCAGGACTCTTTCATGACCAGTAGGCCGAGGCCCCTCACAGGCGGCTGCTTACTCTCCCTCAAACCCCGTCCGGAGACGCCCCAGCTCCCCTGGGATTCCTAAGCTCTGGGTCCACTGCGGGCCTTGGCCGGAAGCAACTGGCAGGTGTCCCGCCCTTCTCGTCTGGGCTGGGTGCCTGAGGACACTGGACTGGTGTCCCCTGGGCCCTGGCTCCTGCTGTGGGGGTCTCCTGCTAGCTCGGGTCCTGTGCGTGGTGGGAGGTGGCGCGCCGAGCCCCTGTGTGACCGGCGTCATCCGCCCATGGAGCGGGGGCCCCGGCACACGTGTGGGGCGCTGGGTGGCGGCGGCCTCGCCTGCAGCGTGGAGACCCAGCCCCTCTCCTCTAAGGCCTTCGCCCCTTCCCCTCCCTCTCCATATCAGGAGGTCCCTGTGGAGGTCAGGGAGGCCTTCCTGGCCAGGGGACAACTTTAGTGACAGCGGGGCCTGCCAGGATGGTGGGAGTGTGTTGTAAATGTGTTTGTCAGGCGTAGGTGTTGGAACATGACGTGACATGCAAAAGATGGAGGTCCCACCACCAAAGGCCTTGATGTTGCCCAAGGAGAGGCCTTCCCTCCACTCCTTGATGCGGGTTCGCTGGGGCTGGGGCCCTGTGTGTTGCCAGCCTCTTGCTCACTTCGGATGTCACCCTGGGGGCAGGGAGGGGTCTTGAAGCTCCTATCACACCCCTAACATGGGGGCCTGTGTTGGGGGCCCCTAACCCCACCTGTGGCCACCAACAGGAAGAATGGAGAATCGACCTGAGTGGTGAGTAGCCATCCTCTGCTTGTGAGTATGCGTTGTTGATGGTTCCAGAAACAGGCCCCTGTGTATGGCCTGGTAGCTCTTGGGCCTGGGTGGGGTGGGGTGGCCTGAGAGGGGCAGGGAGGTGGCGGAGAGGCTGGCAGCCTCACTTGGGTGGGACTCGGGGCTCCCCTGGGTCTCAAGACGCTGTCCGAGCTCGCTGGATGCCAGTGGTCTTAGCAGGGGAGGGGGCACCTGGGCACAGGTGGTTGTGTAAGCTGTCTCTTCTCTTGACTTTCCATGTTTGTTGCAGTGCCCTGTATGTCAGTCAATATCAACTTTCTTTTTTTTTTCTTTCAGGAGACAAACAGGTTTGCATTGTGTTCTTAAAACTTTTTCTAGGGAGGTGGGGAATTATCACCCAGGTAGTTTTTGCCTTGTCAGGAGTTGGTCCTCTTGGCCTGAGAGTGGCCTCTCTTTTCTGGAAATGGGTTTAAAGCCCCTTCTGGCTGGGTTGGGGAGGGGGTCCCAGTGAGGCCAGGACACCACTGTCCGCTGTGTCCAGGTTATGTCTGCTGTGCCGGCATGATGCTGGTGATCCCACTGGGGCTGGCACCTGGGTAAGCGGGTGCACCTTGGTGGGCGTCTGGGCCCCTACATCTGGGCACGGCTGGGTTGTTCAGTGGCAAATTTGACCTTGGCCGTCTGTTGCCCCTCCCCCTGCACAGCTGAGCTGGGGGTGGGGCGGGGACTGGGCATGGCTTCCCCCCTGTTCCCCCAGGCCCTGCCCCTCGCCGAGGGATTCGGGAGACCCCAGAAGCACGTCACCTGGGAACAGGGGATTTTAGGAACCAGAGACCCTTGGAAGTTGTGTCTTGTTGCCCCTGAGGCCCCCTCCCCTCTTCCTACCCCACTCCCCCCACATTTGGTGATGGGAGAACAGGCCTGAAGACCAGATGGCTACCAGCCAGGCCAGCCAGCACGTTAGGGGCAGGGCCACTTAGGGGGACTTGGGGTTCCTGGAGATGAGCCCCTGACCTTGAGCCCTGGGACTTGCTTCCTGGGGAGAACCCTGGGCTGGCTTCTTGGGGCTGTTTTAAGGGAGCAGACAGGAATGGGGTGGCCTGGGCTCCTGGGGCCGTGGTGATGGTGGCTGTTTATGGGGTTGCTCCTGGGTCCTGTGACAGTATGTGTGCAGGGCGTGGTGGGGGTGGAGGGCCCAGGGGGAGAAGGCAGAGGCCACCAGTTCTGGCTCTGTTCTTGACCCCTTCACAGCCACCCTCAGGCCACCTGCCCTCTTTGGGCCTTGGTTTCCTGAGTTTATTCTGCATAAGCGCCCGGGGTGCGGTGGAGGACAGGAACTAGAGTGTGACTTCCATGGCTACAGCAGCTCCAATGGGCCCGAGCGACAGACAAGGAGACGGAGGCTGGGAGAGGGCTGCGGGCAGTCAGTGGGGGCCCGGGGCGGAGGGAAGCCCAGAGGTAGAGCGGAGCCCCTGGCTTTGAACCTGAGACCTGCTTGGTGGTCTCATGGTGCCGCCATCAGGGGTAGAGCTGAGCTGAGAGGGCACCCTTGGGGCACATGACATGCTCCGTGTTGGACCCCTCCCCAAGTGGAGGTTCCGTGTCCCCCACCAGGAGTGGTCTCAGTGTGGAGGGGGGGGCAGTTGTGCTCTGGGAGGTCCAAGGGTGGGCCCTGCGGCCAGGCAGAGGGGCTCTGGGTCAGCATGGGCCAGGCTGGGGGTAAGTGGGCCTTGAGGGCCTGAGCGCCCCCTCCCTGCTGTCCCCATTCACCTGGAACCCCCTCCCCGTTTCCCAGGGCAGTGCACCCTCAGAACAGCCTTTCTGCCATCTTTAGGGCAGTGTGACCTTGACCTTCTAACTAGGGGTGATAGTGGGAGAGTTGGTTGAGGCCAAGGCTCCTTGGTTTGCAGACCCTTTGAGTTGAGGGGGGAGAGCCCAGCCCACCCCCTACCCCACCCTCATTTTTCTTGTGGGAAAATATGGGACTTGAGTTTCTGGGGTTCCTAATCCAGGCCCTCGGGAAGAGGCAGCTCCCAGGGTCCCTCCCCACATCCGCCTCCCCCAGACAGAGTGCCAGGCGCCAGGTGGGCCTGTCTTCCCCACCCCTGCCCCACTCCACGTGCTTCCCCTCCATCCCCCTGCCCTGTCTGCGCCCCATCCTGCACCTTGGGAACAAACCACAAAGTCAGATAATCTTTTATTCTGCTTTATTTTGGGGGGTGGGAAGGGGCAAAGGGGGAAGGGCTGGGGGCGGGGTCTCCTCCCCGTGGCATAGAGCAGTGGTCTGGTAGGAGTCCTCTTAGCTACTTGGCACAGTCCGCTGGCTGACTCAGTCTCTCAGTCTCCCTCGGAGCCCCTCCGCCTCCGGGCCTCTGTGTTGTCAGTGTTGGGAGACGGAGGAGGGAGCTGCACCGGGCAAGGTCACCCCATCAGTGTCCCAGGAGTCGTGGGGGACTCCTGAGGATGCGAGTCTGGTAAGTACTGGTACGTCGGGACCCTCTGTGGAGCAGCACCATCCAGGTGAGAGCCGGAGGTCAGGGTCAGACAGTCAGTGTTGAGGGAGCTGGACCAGACTGGGGGGGCACTGGTGGGCGGGCGCTGCTTTGCAGGGAGGCGGGGGTGGGGAAGGCACCACGGCACACACCACGAGACGTCGGGGCGGGGGGTCGGGGCCCAGGGTAGCAGGAGCACCGCTGTGGAGGTAGAAGAAGCCAGTGGAGCACCCGAGGTCAGTGTCCCATGGTGGCCCAAGGCGGCCCCTCGCCACTCCAGGGGGTGGTGGGTCCCTGGCACTTGCTTGCTTGGCTGCCTTTGCTGTGCTGAGTTTTCACCTGGCCTTGGGTCATGGGGTCATTTCCTGCTCATCACTGCCCTCTTCTCATTGATCTCATGCCCAGTTGCAGACCTGGCACCTGTTGAATTAAGACGGAATTGTGTAGCCCTGAGCTGGCTCTGGGTCTCTGGTGGTGGAATAGTCCGGTTGTTGGTCCGTTGGTACAGAAACTGTTGCTGGTTGATGAGTTGGTTGCGTGCCCTTTCTCAGGTGGTTCCCTTTGGGTCATGAGGGGCAGGAAGGGGGTGCAGGGGTCTAAGCGAAGCAGGCTGAGGCACGGGGAGGTGCTGGAGGGAGGTTCTGTGGGGTGGCGGGGTGGTGGGGAGGAGGCGCGCTCAGTCGAGGTCAGCATCCTCGTCGGAGTCGCTGGGCAGTTCCTCCAGCGTGGCTCTTTCGCTGGGTGGGCTTGCCTCGACCAGGGTAGGCAGAGCCTGGGTGGAGACAGCGGCCAGGAAGTCGGTCAGGGCTCTGGCCATCAGCTCCCGGTGGGTCACGATGGAGAGCCCTTGGGTGCTGCGGATGTCGGCCAGGCGGGCCAGGGCCTCGGCCTGGGTGGGAGGGTGCTGGAGGGGCCTGCGGGCCCACGCGCCGCCCTGCGCGTCCTGCGCGTCCTGCGAGGTGTCTTGCAGGCCGTCATGCAGGCCACACTGACGGAAACGTTGCAGGTCGTCTTGCAGGGCGTCTCGCAAGACGACACAATCATCACCCTCGACATGCGGCACGAGGCGTGGGCTCGGGTGGGTCTGGGTGCCCTCGAGGGCAGGGCCCCCGATGCCGAAGAACTGGCACAGCATCTGCCAGAACCTGGGCGTGATCTGCAAGCCCTGCAGGGCGTGGAGCTGCCAGGGCCTGGGGCCCAGGAACAGCTCGGCCAGCTCCTCGGGCGGGAGGGCATTGGTGCCTACGAGAGGTGGCATCTGGGTGAACAGCTGGGTGATAGCGCTGGCGATGCCGCTGCTGGTGAGGAGGGACGCGTCCAGGAAGAGGCGTAGAGAGCGCTGTGGGGGCGGCCGGGCTGGGTCCGCGGCAGGCGCGGGCAGCAGGGCCAGGCGCCTCCTGAACCGCAGCATCACGAGGAGTGCGGCCATGGCCAGGAGGTTCTTCCAGAGCAGGAGGCTTCGGTAGAAGTGCAGCATGACTGCCCTGATCTGGGCCATGCTGAAGTGGGCTAGGAAGCTGCTGAATATCTGGTCCACGGGTATCAGCGCCAGGAACCCCTGCTGGAGGTTCTGCCCGTTAGACTCATCTGGGTGAAGGGCATCTTCACTCTCCTCTTCGTCCTCTGATTCTGGGGACTGACCCCCAGGGGGGGCCCGCATGGTGACAAGCATTGTTGGCCTGGTGGTGGTGGCGGCCTGGCGCTGCTGGACCCTCTTGCGGAGTCTCTGCCGGCGGGGCAGGGGCTGGGCGTCCTCCGATGTCGGCATCTCCTTGACGTCGAAGTTGAAGTGGGCGAAGAAGAAGACCCAGTGGCCGGGGAGAAGTACGGTGAGCCTGTCATTGTTCAGAGAGGCTAGATCCTCCTTGTTGAGAAGGATCATGATGGGCTCCTCGGTGTTCTCCAGGTAGCGGCACCACACCATGAAGGCAGCCCGGATTGGAAGGATCTTCATCTCCGCCGGCGAGGCCTCCACCTCCATCGGGGAGATGTTACGGGAGTAGAAAGCGCAGCACGCTTTCTTGCCAGTCCGCTTGTCCATTTGGATCAGGCTGGCGTACAGGGACGTCTTGGTGACGCCCGTCTGCAAGTAGAACTGGTTCTGGGGCTTGGGGTGGTAGAGGAGGGGCGCCTTGCGGAACGCCCGCTTCAGGCCCACGAAGGCCTCCTGCTCCTCGTCACCCCAGTAGAAAGGCTGGTCGGCCCGGAGCTGCCGCACCAGGGGCTCTGTGATGTCGGCGAACCGTTCCACGAAGTGCCGGTAGGGGAAGGCGAATTCCAGGAGGTTTCTCAGGGACTTCCTCGAGCCTGGGGTGGGGTACCCTGTGATCGTGCTGACGATGCTCTTGTTGAGCCTCACCCCCTTGGGGGTCACGACGAAGCCCAGGAACTCGGCAGTGTGCCGGTGGAACTGGCTTCTCTGCAGGGAGCAGTAGACGTGGTGGTAGCGGAAGCGGACCAGAACCTGGCGCACGTGGTGGTAATGCTCCTCCTGGCTCATGGAGTAGACCAGGACGTCCTGCCCGTAGGAGATGACAAAGAGGCCGATCATGTCCTTTAGGATGAAGTGGATCACGCCCTGGGAGATGATAGGGTCTGCGCAGATCAGGAAGGGCTGGTAGCTCGCCATCTCTTGGAGCTCCAAACCGAATGCCACTCTCCATACGTCTTCTGTCTGGTGTATGTCCATGCTTTCCTCCACGATGGTCCCACGCAGCTCCAGCTTGGTGAACCATGTAGCTCCGTGTAACTGGTCGAACAGCTCTGGAATCATCTGTATGTAGTCGTGCCTGCTGGTCAGCATGTCCTGCAGGTCCCAGAATTCCTCCTGCTTGGCTTTTTCTTGCACCCCGGCACCCACAGGTTCCCACGGCGCGGTGGAGGCGCAGTCGTAAAAGGTCTCCTCGCTTTGATCACTGTCTCCAGCCTGCTGAAGCTCAGAGGGCTCTGATTCAGAAAGATCATCGGATCCGTCTGAGCTTGGCTGGTCGGAAGTCTCCTCATCTGCTTCCTTCGGGTTAAACACGTCGGCCAGGTCGGAGTACTGGTGTGGCAATCCGGGCAGTAGGCTTACGGCATGGTGTTCCAGAGCAATGCATGGTGGGGGTGGGCGGAAGCAATTCTTCAGGCAGTAGGGAGAGTGGAAGGTGCAGCGGCCTTTGACCCAGTCGATGTCGGGGGCGTGGAGCTGGAGCCACTTGATGCCTAGAATCACGGAGAATTTGGATGAAGCGACGATGTCAAATTCCAGGGACTCCTGGTGGTTCTGGTGCAAACACACCAGGGGTTCGGTGTAGAGCCAGACAGGTTCGTTGCCGATCAGCGAGCCGTCCGCGGACTGGACCAACTCTGTGTAGGGCTTCTGGTAGAGCTCCACGTAGTGCTCTTGGGCGAACCCCTCATCCATGTAGTTGCTGGTCGCTCCCGAGTCGACCAGGGCCTGGACCGCCACGCTGTGGTAGGGGTTCACCCTCACGAGGAGCAGCAGGAAGAGGTGCTTGCGTTTGATGCCAGGGTGGAACTCGTTGGGCAGCCAGGTGCTCACGGTCCACCTCTCGGGAACAGGTGAGTCGAGCCAGGTCAGGTGCCGTGGGCGGGCCTCCGGGGGCAGCCTGAGCATCGCCCTTCTCTCAGCCAGCTTGTCCTCTATCTGCAGGACCAGCGCAATCAGGTTTTCCAGCGAATTCGGCTGCGGGATGCTGAACAGATACTGCCTGATGTCTTCCTTGAGCCCCTGGCACAGGTGGGCCTGGAGGACTTCGTCTGGCCAGCCCAAGGTGGGTACGAGGCTCTGGAACTCGTTGATGTATTCGATGGCGGCACGGTCCCCCTGCCTGAGGTTGAACATGGCATCCTCTGCTACCCGCAGGGCCTGGCGGTACTCAAACGTGTCGTTCATGGCTTCCAGGAAGGCCGGGAAGTCGTCAATCATGGAGCTTTCTTTCTCCACCAGGTCGCTGGCCCATTCCATAGCCATGCCCGAGAGGTGACTGATGACGTACCCCACTCGCAGGCGGTCGTTGCAGAACACTCTTGGGTAGCTCTGTAAGATCAGCTGGCAGAGCACGATGAACTCATGGTATTCTCTGCGATCACCTGAGAATTGCTTCGGGGTCGGCAGTTGGCCTTTGTTGATCGCGTTCATCAGGATCTCTTCAGCCACTCGCTGCTGCTCTCTCAGGTCTTGCATCCGGAAATACAGAGAGATGATGGACCTCACCATGCCCATGACCTCCACTGTTGAGCTGTCTGGCTCTTCGGGACTCTCGTCTTCCTCCGATTCAGCCAGGTCAGTGTAGTAGTCTTGGTCTTCCTGGGACTCCCATGGGTTGTCCTCTTCTTCTTCTTCCATTCCACCAGGTGCCCCTCCAAATGGACCCCCCTCTTCCAGATGAGAACCCTCGCATG
Organism: Capra hircus; assembly: GCF_001704415.2. NCBI lineage: Eukaryota > Metazoa > Chordata > Mammalia > Artiodactyla > Bovidae > Capra > Capra hircus. The sequence goes on from NC_030828.1 coordinate 65,053,564, forward strand.
ACTCCTCCAAGTCTTGGAGTAGGTCATTGGGTGGATCCTTTATTTCCCTATGTGGGCCACTGGATGGCTCCTCCATGTCTTGGCGGAGGTCAATGGACTGCTCTCCCGTTTCCTGGGCCAGGCCGCCGGCCAGCCCCGCCGCCTCCGCTCTGCCGCCTGGCGGCGTCTCCACGGTGGTTTCGGATGAGCCCTCGGAGGACTCCATTTGTTTTGATGATGGATTCTTACGCTCCATCATCGTCTCAAATGAGTCTTCAGAGGGTTCTATCATTTCGTCGGATGGAAAGGAGTGTTCTCTGAAGACTGGTAAGGTCGTGACGCGTCTGGTCAGCGCCTGGGACGTCAGAGATCAGAACCTGGCAGTGGGGAGAGGCGAGAGTGGGGGAAGAAAGGCAGTGGTTTAGGGGTCTCATGAGGTCAGGGTCTCTAGGACAAGTCAGATGCCCACCTGGTCTGAAGCTGGGGGGAAACTCCCTGGGTCTAACTTAGGGCATCCTGTGGAGAGAAAAGATCCTCAACCCCCGTGACCTTTGCACCTGATCTCCGAGGCTTATTCTGCCCGTCTGGCCTGCCTGCTTCCCCCATGGCTGTGAGAAATTCACAGTTCATAAATTCTGTGGTGTGCTGTGCCCAGAGTGGCCCTGTGGCAGGCTGGCACCTGGCAGGATGCACTGGCCACTTCATTTCAAGCCTGGCACACAGGCCTGGTCAACTTCCCTGCCCTTCTTTGGTCACCAGAAGGTCACAGAGGTCACATCTCAGCGCCATCCAAAGCCACCCCTGGCAGGCTGGGCCCCCTCGGGGCTGAGGTGGGAATCTCCAGGAGAGGTGCCTACTGGTTAGCAAGTTCAGGGCGTGAGCAGAAAATGGGCACTTGGCTGTGATCCCTTCAGCTGGGTCAGCTGCCCCAAATAGCTCTTATTTCTTCTCCTAGATTCAAAGGAGACACTGGGGACAGGTGGAAGCCGTGATCTGGATTCTGGCTTTTCTATTCCCACCCCACCTCCCCCCAGAAATGTTTAGAAAGTACCTACTGTCTGCCAGAGACGTGTCATTTGTGACTTAATTCTGACTCGGAATTTTTGCTGATTTTTTTTCTCTTTCACCGACTTCCAGGGCTGAGTTCTCTCCCCAGCTCTGAGCTGTCAGGGGAGACCTACCAATCATGTCCCCACCTCTCCTAAAATCTGCACTCTCCCAAGACTAGCCCTCCTTGTCTGCGGGGGTTCAGGAACTTCAAACATCTGGCCTCAGTTCCACTCCTGCAAAAGTCTTTACAGACCCTCCAATCTCTTTGCCCCAGTGGACGCACTTCCCTGTCCTGGGCTGGTTTGCCCCCAGCATTGGGGTGTAGCTAGTAGAGCTGGGATATTCAGTAAGGCATGGGGGTGTGGGGAGGGCATGAGATAACCTTGACATCTGAGTGACTGAAGAATTGATTTTGGAAAATCTTTAGTGGGTCAAGGCTGAATGGACAGAGATGTTTTGATTGGGATTGTTAACGTGCTTTTCTGCTGCAGCAGGGCAAATTGAGTTCTGGCTATCCAATTAATTAGCTCTACAGTTATCGTTCTTGAGCCATTTAACACTTTTTGTTGCTTCTCAGTTTTCTTTTTAGCCTCTGGGCCAATCTATTAAAAAAAAATGCATTCCCTAGCGAAAAACTCCTCATTGGCTAAAATCCAGCCTTTCCAACATGATATGCTGCTTTTCAAAATTAAATGCATTCTTGTAAGCATGACAGTTAAATTTGATTCTGCAGTCCCTCTGATTAAAGCCTTCTCTGTTTATTCGCAGTATATGATATTAAATGCAAACCCGTTAGCATAAAAATTCCTGACACATAAACTCATCAGAATCATTTTCTGGATAAAATTTAAGGTCTTAAAATAATAGAAAATTCTGATCATGTTTTTATTTCAAAGTAGAGACGACATTTTTTTTTTAGGTAAAACTGTCATCACCATCCTCATATCCATTATAATAAGATTGTATGTATATAGCACGTCACATAGATTAACTCATTTCCCCTTCATAAAAGTCCTGTAAACTATATATTATTATTGTAAAATTCCAAGTCTCTAGTCAAAATACAAAAGTTGACAAATTAATTCATCTGCCAACTCATGTATTAGAAATAAAAACCTCACTCAGCATGTCTCTTACAGCTCTGAAAATCTTTTATTGGTTAAAATTTTAAAATTTAAATTGTCTAAAATTTAGACATAAAATCTTATTATGTATCTTAATCTCATTATGTATCTTGCAACCATTAAAATGCTTTATTGTCTAAAATTTAAAATAAAAAATTTAAATTGCTTAAGATTTGAATTTAAAAATTAAAAATTTTAAATTGGTTAAAATTTAAAATAGAAAATCTCAGTATGTCTTTTACAACCCTTGAAGCCCTTTATTGGCTAAAATTAAAAAATTCAAATTGGCTAAAATTTACAATATAAGATCTCATTATGTATCTTACAACCCTGGAAATGCTTTATTCGCTAAAATTTAAAATTTAAATTAGTTGAAATATGAATTTGAAAATTAAAAATTTTGAATTGGCTAAAATTGAAAATATAAAGTCTCAGTTGTCTCCTAAGTATTTTATTGGCTAAATTTAATATTTAAGAATTCAAACTGGCTAAAATTTGAATTTAAAAATCAAAACATTAAATCGGCTTTATATTTTAAACTAAAAATGTTAAATTGGCTAAAATTTATAATACAGAATCTCAGTATGTCTAAAAATTATTAAAAGACTGTACTGTCTAATTTAAAATTTAAAAATTTAAATGGGCTAAATTAAAAATTTTGAATGTAAAATCCCTAAATGTCACCTACAACCCTTAAAACCATTTATTGGCTAAAATTTTAAATTGATTTAAGTTATAATATAAAATCTCAATATGTCTTTTAAAACTCTTAAGGTGCTTTGTTGACTAAAATAAATTGTTTAAGTTGAATTTTAAAATAAAAAAACGTTAAATTGGTTACAATTTAAAATACAGAAGCTCAGTGTGTCTCTTAAAACCATTAATTAGCTAAAAACTGAGCACCTTAGCACAATGATTTAAAAACTAGATTATCCCCTTCTTAATATAAAGTCTACTCTTAATATATTTATAAATTTGAGGCACCTGATTAAATACTTCAACTTTCCCAATTTCAACCTAAAATCTGATATCCTTGGCATGTTGTTAAAACCTGATACTACTATATTCCGGATATTACCTGATATTACTAATATTCCTTAACATAGGATTTAAACTTTACCAAGATGCATAAAAGTTATCCATAACTTCTCTATTTAAAGCTTACAAAAGTTTCTTTTCATTGCCTATAACATGAAGTTCCAATCACTTAGGATAAAATAAAAAAATTTTATTATGAATTTATCTGCAAACTGATGGATATAAAACCCCAAATCTCACTAGGTCACTTCTTAAACTTTGTATTATTGGCTTAATTCCAAACCAGTAATTAGACATGATATTAAAGTCTGACCATTTCATTAAAGGCCACACTTGCAAGAAACATGAATTTGGTCTTGTAACTTCTGCTTAAAGTCTTATAAAATCTCTAGTCACTAAAGTCCTTAGCATATAGGACCTAAACTCCTTAGCATAAAAGACATATTTTACTGTACAATTTCTATGTAGCCTTTGTTTATGAAACACAGACATTTTGCCATATCACTCTCTGAGAATCTCTTAATGGCCAACATCCAAATTCCTTAGCCCGACACAAAAAACTGACACTGTTCCTCAGAATAGAGCCCAAACTTCTTAGCATGCTATGTAAATTCAACCCTATAGCCCCTGTATCTCCTGCCCCGCCTCTATTTTACTTGCCACAAGTGCTCAATTCGCCTGCATAAAGCACAAGCTGGGTTCACTTTTGCCAAGGGGTGCCTCCCCTGAACTGTCGATGCACCCTCATTATCTGCTTCATCAAATCCAGACACCTTAGCCTAAAATATGTTTTACCAGCTAATTCCCCTGGAGACTAAACTCTAGTCAGTCATTCTTTAAAATCCTTTATTGGCTAAAATCCAGACGCCTCTACACGAGGTTCAAAAATGAGATCATATCCCTCCTTCGAATGAGATGCTCCAATGCCTTCAATTCATTCAATTCACACATAAAATCACATCTACTTGGCATGTTATAAAAATCTGAACATATTATCTTTGTCATAAAAATCTGCTCTTGTGGCTCTCCTGAAATGTGTACATTTGATCATGTAACTCTCCAATTCTAAACTCTTCAAGGTTTTTTCATAGCCTATAACATAAAATCCCAACTACTCATAAAATGCAACATTTTATCATATAATTTATCATTGGATCAGTCTATTAGAAAACCCCACACATCTTACCCTGTCATTCCTTGAAACCCTTTATTGGTGTAAATCCATCCTTATTAGCATGATATAAAAATTCGATCTTGTCATTCCTTAAAATAGAATTCTCCCTTTCTAGCACAGTCAGTAAACTTTGATCTTGTCGCCTCACCCTAAGAATCTTACAATGTCTCTGGATTGTGGAATTAGGGAATAAAAATTCAAAATCTTAGCATAAAATGTGAATTTTATTTGGTAATTTCACTGCAAACTCTTTATCAAATACAACGAAACTCAGCACATCCCTCTTAGAACTTTCTATTGGCTGAAATAAAATTCCTAGGCACTTGCAAAAATCTCATTGTATCAGAGCCTCAAAGTAAATTCCACATTTCTTTGCGTATTCCCAGTGTTGGTCATGGAACTTTTCTGATCAAAGTCTTTCAACGTTGCTGTCAACATCAATCAAATTTCCTTGGTATGCTCGGAAAGTCAGACTTTAACACCCCCTCAACTAATAAAGGATGTTTTAGCGTGATACTTAAATGTGTGGCTTTCACTTTTCCGTCAACAACTTCCCAATGTTTCCTCATTGTCCATTCATAAAATCCAAAGCCTTAAAATATGTTTTATGTTTTTCTACTTACTTACCTCCCACAAGCAAAAAATCTCCCCATTGTATTTCTTCAAACCCGTGGGCAAGAATCCAAACTCCTTAGCGTAATTATAAAAGTTTGATTGTGTCACGTCTCAGTAATAAAGTCCAGACTACTTCCCTCCAAACTCCGTATCTATTCATGAAACCGCCCCCAGCCCCCGCTTAAAATCTTTTTAATCATCACTAACAAAATGTCTTCACATCTTAGCGTGGCACCTCCATTTAGTCATGATATCTTCAGTTTAAAATCCTTAACATTTCATGTCTATAACATAAAATCCAGTTGCCTGAGCATGAAATGAAAATTGGACCAAGTGTTTGTTATATTGAAAAATCTGTACATGGCTCTTTATTACTTAGAGTAGAAAGCCTAAATTTGCATGAAATCAAAATTTTTTACTGTCTAGCTTCAGTTCCTTATTCCTTTCACACTTCCCTCCTGAAAGACTGGGGTTCGTTACTTCTTGCACCCCCAAACGCATCTTGATTTTATTCTCACAGATTCCTTGGTTTTTTTTGAACTTGTCTCTGTACCTGTGATTCATTAATTCATATAGAATGTCCTGACTCTTTCTTTTGGGCCAGGCATTATGCTAGACCCCTACTCTAGCATGAAGAAATGGAGGCAGCCTTGCCTTGCGAAACATCACCAGTAAGAGAGGAGGACCACACGCCCTCGTGTTCAGTACTGTGCCGGAGGTGAGCCTGGGGTCTCGGGGCAGCGCCAGGGGTCTCCCTGAATCCCTGGTGAGAGCTCTCTTGAGTCTCCACTGGGCTCAGCTGTCTGTCCCTTTGCCCGGACTTTGGGCATCGTCGGGGCCCGGGTCCTGCCTCATACTGCTTTAGAAACCAGTGCGGGCTTCCTGCTGACCCCTGTCCTCCATGGGCCTGCCTGCCACAGTTCCACACAGCCCAAGAGGCTGCCCCTGCCTCTTCTCTGGGCTCTAAAGAAGTATTATTCCCAGTCCTATAAACGCAGCTGGGATCATGTTGAAGTCTCAAGGCTCATGAAAATTTCTTTGAGCAATATCTACTGACTTGGAAATTCTTAATCTTACCGGAAAACAAAAACAAAAACAAAAACCAACCCTCCAAAATCCAGGCTGTGCAGCTGGTCTGGGGTCTTTGCGTTGGACTCTCTTTCCCCTCCCGACACTCAGAGACAGACAGTCCAGCCTCACCACCTTCAGTGCCCGGAGCCTTCGCGGTCAGGTCAGCTCCTTGCTCGCCTCTGAGCAAGTGGCCCTTTGGGTCAGGGCTGCCAACGTGTGTCTATGAAGGGTTGGGTGTGGAGGAGGGGCGGGGGGCCAATCCCTCAACGAATACCTTCCCCGCCCCCTGCTCACTGTCAGCTCACTTGTGCAGTAAAGGAAATCTGATTTTAAAAATAGAGCTTGGAAGAGGAGATGAGAGGATGTTTAGGGGCAGGGTTTGAGCCTGGGGCAGGGGGCGGGAGTGGAGGAATTAGGGGAGAGGTGGGGACACCTTGCCGGCCTCCCAGGTGCTGGCCGCCACACCTGGAGCCCCCCAGCTCTCTGGGCACCTGCCGTCAGGCGAAGACCCCGGCTTTCCCCGCGTGGCCTGCAGGGGGTGCTCAGAACCACGTGGACTTGACCACGATGGAGACAACCGGGGGTCGTGGGGCCTCGGTGGTCTCATTGTCTTCACATGCCCCTTCTGCTGCCCCGGTCCTGCTGGCAGCATGGACAGAGGGGAGCATCCAGGTGTGGGTGGGCACGCAGGGGAGCTGGAAGGGCCGCAGGCTGTTGTTCGTTTTTCTGTTAGATTAATGCCAAGGTCAGGGTGTGCAGACTGAGGCTGGGGGGCCTTCTTGGTTCCCCTGGTACGGACCAGTGGCGTGCTCCCTCTCTGGATTCAGCTGGCTGGTCGGGAGCAGAGGAGGAGGAAGGTGCTGGGAGTTCTGAGGGGGATTCCTGGAGGGTCCCGTGGAGAGCTGGGCTGGGGCCCTGGGGCCCTGGGACCTTCAGGGACTGCTAGCCGAGCAGAGTTCAAGTCAGGGGTCCCCCACTCATGAGCACTCAACCCCCTGACGTGTGTCAAAGACCCCCTTGGTCCTTCCAGATGGGAGACCCCTCTCACTGACCCCGAACAGCGAGTCTCCATCCTCCTTTTCCTCCCCCTGGGGCCTGGACAGAGGGGCTAGGTTGTCAGGCCCCATTGGGCCTTGGACATCACTGGGGACACTAGTGTCTAGAAAGGGGACATGTGACTCAAGAAGACAGCGAGTACTGTCCCCTGGGCTCCTCCTTCACTTCCAGCCCAGGCAGGGCAGGGGTCCTCCTGGAGAGGGTCTGCACAGCCCCTCGCTACCTCTCCCCCGGCCATCCAGGGGATGGGCAGTGCCCCTGACCCAGCCGTGTTCCCTCCGCTGAGTGCCTGCCCGCCCTTCCACTTGACAGGCGGCTCCAGGGGGCAGCTGGCTTACTCTGCCCAGAATAACCAGGGGACGGGGAGAGTGCCGCCTGCGGGCGGGGCTGGGAGAGGGGTCAGGCGGCCAGTGGCCTCCTTCTTTGGGCTGCCCCGATTGGCGGGGCCAACCAGCTGCTCCCCGGGACTGCTCTTGCCTTTCAAGGCAAGTGGGCAGGGGAGGGCGCCCGAACCAGCTGCTAGCCCCGGGCCCTCACTGACTTTGAGCGTGCCCTTCTCCTGACCCTCAGTTTCCCCAGAGCTGCAGGGAGGCTTGGGAAACGGTCTTCTCACGTGGCTCCTATAGTTCAGGGGTCCTGAGAGGGGTCAGAGGGATGACCCTGGGGAGCAGGGGTGCAGGGAGTGGTTGTCTGAGTATGTGTGTGCGTGCTAAGTTGCTTCAGTTGTATGCAGCTCTTTGTGACCCTATGGACCATAGCCCACCAGGTTCCTCTGTCCATGGGGATTCTCAGGCAAGAATACTGGAGTGGGTTGCCATGCCTTCCTCCAGGGGATCTTCCCAATCCAGGGATTGAACCCATATCTCTTACGTCTCCTGCATCGGCAGGTAGGTTCTTTACCACTAGCGCCACCTGGAAAGCCCCTTGTCAGAGTAGGTGGAGCTCAGTTCCACCAATCGCTCTTAGAAATTGGGTGTTCTTGGGAACACAAGCTGGGGGGCTTATTCTAGTGCTGGTCCAGGTTTAAGAGTCAGGCTGAGAGGGGCTTCAGTGGGCTTTTTTGAGTCTCTGATGGGTTCCCTCTGTTCCTGGGGTGCTGTGGCTGCAGGCCCAGGAGCATGGGGCTTCTTGGAGCAGGAGGGTGGGGCCTTGGTGCCAGGCAACTCGGCCCAGACTGGCCTCAGTCTCTCCATTTACTTAATGGAGGGAGCCCCGCCTTCCCAGGGGAGTGGGGTGCCGCAAGCCCTTCGTGTACTATGAGATGCTCCAAATGAGTCTGGGCTTGTTATTATCATTAGGACTCTTGTTATTATCACTTTTATCAACCCACTATAATTGTAATGGTCAGATGGATTCAGGCAGCGTTTTCACGCATGGCATCAACTTTAATTTTCCCATTAACCCCACGAGATGACAACGCCCTGCCTTGTAAGTGAGGGAGCCAGAGTCCAGAGGGTCACGCGCCCTGCCCGGGAGCCGTAATTAGTGGTGGCGAGGGCCCCTGGGATCAGGACCATTGAACGGCCCCAGCACTGAGCAGGTCGTGTCTGGAGCTAGTAAGGGATGGGGTGTCTAGATGCAGAAGGCACGTGTCCTTCAGACCAGGGTTATTAGCATTCACTTATTAAAATGGATATTTCAGGCCTGACCTTGGGCACCAGGCCCCTAACACTAACTTTGTTCCTTTTAGGGTGGGGCGTGTTCCCTGCTTCACGGGTTTAACTGGGATTCAGAGAGCCCGGTTTAGGAAGGAAGAGGCAGAGGCAGTGATCAAAGCCAAGCTTAGGCTTTCTTCTCTGCACTGGTGGATGGGGTTGGGGGGGTGGCAGGAGCTGACACCCCATGGGCAGTGGGCAGTGGCCATTCAGAGCCCCCTGAGGACCGGAGGAGCTACTTCCATTTCATGGTTCGATGGGAGGCAAGACTGAAAGAACGAGGACCTCAGGGTCTGCCCTCGGTCTCCCGGAAGACCTCCTGTGGTCATTTCCAATCGATTTGGCTACTTTGGGTGTGGGCAGAGGGACAGGACAGCTGGCCCAGAGCCTGCTAATTATAGCCACTCAAGTGTTTGTACAGAGCCATTGAGTCCTCCATGTCACGGCTTTTTTCTTGCAGACAGACAAATCCTTTAACCTTTGTTTCTGAGCGGCGGCCCAGCCCCACCCCTCCACCCACCTTGGGGGCGGGAGGTCAGCATGGGACCCCCTCACCCTGAGCCTTACCTTTGACACAGGCGATCAGTGGCTCTGCTTCTGTCCCGTCAGCTGGAGCTCCGCTTCTTTCTAGAAGGTTATTGGATAAATAGGTTTCTTAAGTATGAAAGGCCAGGTTGGGGTGGCACACATACTCTCCACAGTAGGGACCTCAGTCCACTCGGGGCTGTGTCCTGCTGTTCTCAGGGGCCCACGTCATGTCACATGATACAGTCCCCCCAGCACTGTGGCTCCCTCCATCATCTAAGTCCTTACTCTGTGCCAGGTGCTGTTTTCATCCTCTTAATCCTCGTAACACCCTTTGAAGGTGTGACTGTTTTCTTATCCCCATTTTGCAGAAGAGGAGCCTGAGGCCCAGGACAAACCTCAGACCCCATGGGCCGTCCTCACTTCTCTCTCTGGGTCTGACACAGACTGCGAGTCCCGTTGGCCTTGCCCACGTGTCAGGCCAGTTGAGGTCCACACTGGAGGCCCTGCGGCCCCGTCCTTGCTCTGTGACCCCCAAGCTCTGAAGCCCCTTGAGCAAGCCCCTCGACGACCCTGCAGTGTTCAGTCCTGTCCCTGACAGCAGTCTGCACTAGCTACTCTTTCTGCCCTCCTTCCCCCTAGGCACACAGTAGGGCTGTCAGCATTAGGAGGGGAGGCCTGGGGGTGGGATCTGAGAGGTGGGCTGCCCCTCAACCTGGGAACCTGGGGGGTATTTTCTCTTCTCCCTTCGCAGGAGGCTGGCAGGTTGGATGGCGGCTTTCTCCAGGAAGGGAGTAGATGCCTGGCCCAGGATCGAATCAAAAGGTCTGAAAAATGATTGCTTTTTATCCCCTGATTGGTACATGTGAACAATATGTAAACGTGTAGAGTCCTCAGGATGGATCTAACCTGAGCTCTTTGTCCTGCAGCTGTGGCTCACTGCCCCCGGCGGGCAGTGAGTCAGTGGGCTCCCAAGGCCAAGGAGAGGCCTAGCCCTGGCCCGCCAGGATGGCAGCCCCACCCAGGGGAGTGTGAGGCTCTTCTAGGCTGACCTCAAAGACACCTCTCTCCCCAGGTACGTATGCCCCGCTCTGCCATACAGACAGCCTCTTTGGAGGGGTAAGGCCCTCAAAGGCTGGGGGTGGTGGTTGGGGTTACACAACCTTACAATGGTAGTCTAATTTAAAAATCCAAAACAATGCTGTTCCTCTTGACTGTCCCTTACATTACGTGCCCCCCAACCCAGGGTGGTGTTAAAATCTTTCACTATGATTACGAGGAGGGGTGAGGGGGCGTGTTTGATGGGGGTCTGCTCTGGGGGCAGAGAGGGTAGGCTCCTCTGGGTGGAGGCTGGTGGCCTTGGTCAAGGGATTATAATTCCCTTCACTGGCTCCTCTAGGATGGAGACAGCCATCTTCAAGGATCACCTTGATGCTTTTAATGGAGGAAACTAGAGAGTGCCTGGTGCACAGTAGGTGATCAACTGATGCAAAAATGGGTGTCATTTCAGTGTATCTGTCCCCTAACTGTCCCTTTCAAAGCCCTTCTCATTTTTGTAGAATCCAGAGGGACACCTGGAGGGATAAACAGGTCAGCCGTGGGTCCAGAGGCCCTTTCCTTGAGTCAACCCTGTAACTTTTATTGGCCCAGTGGGACTCACGCAGCCTTCTGGAGGAAAGAGCATCTTCACATGGAATTACCCTGGCCCGGAGGCAGACGCAGGTAACCTGGGAACTGTATTTTACTTTTATTTATCATAAGCATCTTTGGTATCTGCAAAAACTATGACAGACATCTCAAAGTATTCACCAGGATCAAACCCCATCCAAAATAAAGTGCCATGTAATAAACAGCAGGGGCTTGTGCGCGGAAAAGGTGATTAAGAGCTGGTCGTGTTGGTGGAGGGTTGGCTAACCTGGGCTCACATTTCTTTTGTGCAGAGTCATGGTTGAAAATAAGTGTCTGCCTGGCAGAGGGGCGAGAATTCTAGAAGGTCCTGCCTGGTCAGCTTAGGGAGGGGAAGACCTTAAGCAGCTAACTGATCAGCTCATCTGTGTGGATGGAGGCCAAGACAAAACCTGACTTTAGATTGATTTGGGCTTCAGGTTGGCCTGGTTTTGTGTTCTTGGGATCTCTGGGCCTTGATGTCTTTATCTGCATAAAGATAAAGGGTCTTCTTAGCTGCGCAGTTAGCTCCATGCCTGCGACAGCTGGAGGGGGCCTGGGGGGCTGGGTCTGAAGCTTAGTATGCAGGCAGAGGTTGGAGTGTCTGAGGGAGGGAGGGGTTCTGATGAGAAGTCAGGGTGTGGCATGCCACCCTGGACACGTGGGGAGCAGCAGGCAAGGACCTGCACCCCATTTTCAGGGAGCGTGTCAGCCACACGCCCTGTAGGTTAGAATTGGGGAAGGGCAACATAAGAGCTGTGGGTTCTGCCTGGGAATCAGCGGCAGAGGACACAGCGAGCCCCCGGGTCTCCGCCAGCAAGCCGCAGGGTTGCCGGAGCATGTGTGCTGCTCCCCTGGGGCTCCTGTGTCCCCTTCGCCCGGGACTGTCTCGTCTCACATTCTCTTGAGTCCTGATTTCCACTTTGCTAAGCTTCGAAAACATGGGCCAGGGCATTAGCTCTTGGGCCTGTTAAAGCTCTTGCGGAGGAAAGGGACTTCTCCCGAATAGGTGCCTTGCAGACACACGCCCTGTGGGTCTGAAGGGATTGGGGCCCATGGGAGGTACAGTTCCAGCCGGTGGGCACACACCTGCTGGCCTCATATCACCTGCTAACCACTCAGAGACCTGGGGCATTCCTGCTTTAGAGCAGAAGATTTCAAAAAAAGAGTGATCTGGGGGGCAGGATAAATCCTTCGTGTCTGCAGAAGTGATGTGTGTGTGGGGGAATCTACCCGCTCCCCATCCATCAGCCAAAATGTGCTTCCTTTTGTACTTGTAAACGAAAAAAAAGAAGCTAAAAGCTAACAAACCCCCACAAACAAGTCAAAACAAAAAAACCCACACACAAAATGCTTATTTTAATTATGCAAGAAATGCATTGATAATTAATATACCTATTACTGAAAATCAAACACTGTGGATAAAAGCTAAAACCATCATCAACTCCTCTCTCCTCCCCAACTTCCCACCTCCCCACCAACCACCACCATTTTAAGTGCTGTTATCTGAGTCAGGTGTCTGGTTTCAGATTTTTTTTTTCTGTGCATTTGCATAGATATCTAAATAGACCCCCCTCCAATATATGATTCTGTTTATTTTCTATGTAAGCTATATCACAATGTACATTTCTTTTTGCACAGCTTGTTTCTCTTCACTCAAGATCCTGCTTGGAGATCATAAAAAAACACCATTCCTTATTACAACACCTTAGTAGCCTGTAATCTGAACACATACTGGAGTTGGGTTAACCATCTCGGTGCTGTCACGAAAGCCCCAGGGTTCTTACCCCATGGTGGGGGGTGGGGGTGGTGCTGGCTTGTGGAAGCAGGTGTTAAGTAATTGCTAAGGTCTGGATTTGAGGAGTGGGCTCACGAGTGTTTATGTCGTTATTACAAATGAATATATGAATGCATATAGTAGAAAAAGAAAAGCAGGCCATGCCTGGATCTGTGATGAAAAAGTGTGTATGAACAAAGGATCATGATTAATCCAGTTCTGCACAAAATACTAAGGTCCATTAAAGACAATAGGTCTCGGCTGTTTCATTCTTTTTAAGAGCTGTTTAATATTCCGGGGTGTGTTTGCACCATTGTTTATTAGAGCCTCCTTTATTGTTGAAAACCCCAGCTGTAAGTCTGCCGGGGGAGGCGAGTGTGTGCATATAGACGCTTTGGTCAAAGTCCTAGTCATCGGGCGGGTCACTGGTTCATGTTGTGCTTGTTATATGATTTAAGAAAATAAATAAGAAAGACAGATAAAATAAAAGTGGTCCTGGCATAGATAAATGAGGAGAGCGTGTCATGAACCGAGGTTTTAATTAATAGGATTCTGCTGAACTGATGCCAGCTAAAAAAGATCTAAGCTGTCCCGTTTTTGTTTTTTAGTTGTGTTATTGCTAACGACCCTGCAATGAGCATTCTTGTAGCTGAATATGTAAACACATCCCCAACTGTGCTTTTACCCCGGCTTCTTAGAGGTGGGATAGCTAGATTAAATGGTTTACAGCGAAGTTTATTTTCACTGAGTGATCTTTCTAAAATGCCATTTTGACCTTGTCACTGTCTTGCTTTAAATCCTCCATCTGACTTCCCGGAGCTTCTGGGATGTGGTCCAAGAACCTTAGCCTGGCATGTTAAGACCCTTCAGGGTCTGGCTGGAGGCTCCCCAGCCCTGTGCCCCCTCCCCATGTGTGCATATGAACACACACACACACACACACACGTATACGTGCACATACGTGTGCTAAACGCACTACGGCCCCCACCAGCTGCCTTGTTCTCTTTGTGTGCCCTGCCTTTTACCCTTTGGGGCTCCAGCCAGCTTCGCCTTGGCCCTTAAGACCAGGCTTGAAATATTTCCTTGGTGAGCCCAAATTTAGAGGCACGTCTTCCCCCCGACCCCAACACCTCATTTAAAATTTCAGCAAAGTATGGTCTGTGAAATTCTGACATGCCTGACTTGTTTGCCTTGTCCAGAAGAACGGTTTGCATTTTTCTAGAATTTGTGAAACTGGCCACATGTTAATTACCCTTTTTCCCTTGACCCTTTTCAGTGACCTCGGCTCCCGTGTTGCCTAGATCTGACCTCCCCTAGTTGAAAACCGCCTCGTGTTCCCCTGGGCCGAGGGGCAGCTTCAGAGGACTGGCTGAGTGCTCTGCGGCACTGGGTGAGTCCTCAGAATGCCGTCTTACTGCAGACACATACCCGGGGGGGCGGGCTGGCTTCCCCTAAACTGCTCTGTCCCACCCTCCTGAGTGCAAATGCCAGGCTCCCCGAGGCCCTGGGAACCCTGAGTCCTGGGGTGCAGGGGTCGGGCGCTTCACATCTGAGGGTTGGAGTGGCAGCGATGTGTTTTGGGAGGATAATTACACCCTGGAAACGGTTCCTTGTGCCTTTTGTGACCTGCTCCTTGCCAGAGAGAAACGGGCTCTGGAACATGAGACGGAGGAACGACAGCTGGGTTGAGGGTGACAGCTGGTGTGATGGGGACGTGCTGGGGAGAGGACCGGGCTAAGAGTGGTGCTTGGGATATGTCACGTTCTAGAAAGAGTACTGGCTTCCAGGTGTAGAGGGGCCGTGAGGCCATGCCTGCTTCGCCCTGGGGTGGGGGCAGAGGCCTTCGCCTGCTTGTCGGGAGGAGCAGAAGCACCAGGGCATTCCGGGCTTTGTTCCCCTCTCTTTCCCTGGGGTGGGGGTGGGAGGGAGCCCCCCATCAGGGCAGCCATCTTGAGCACACACGTGGCTCCAGGGCCACACACAGAGCTGTGTGTCTTTGGCAAATCCCCAAGGATTTTTGGGCCTCAGTTTCCTGATGTCACAGGAGGAATGCTAATCCACCCCCAGAATGCCGAGGGGTCGAGCGGGACAGTCACACAACTAAATCACCCTCTGCAGCAGCCTCCACGCTGTTTGCAGCAGAAACCAACAGCCTTTCCATCTCATCCTGTCCCAAGTGCTTAACCTCCCTCCAGAGGCACAGGCGGCTCCTTTTCAGGGCAGGGAGACCCACAGGGGCCAACGGAGCTGAGAGGGCAAGTGCCGGGCGGGGAGCAGCCCGTTCCCCTCTCCCTGGCGCGGACACCCCCAGGGGAGATTCAGGGCCTTTCCTCAAGCCCTGCAGGGGGCCAAAAGGGGCTGCCCCCACTGGTCTTAATTGGGTTCTCCTAAAAAGTTTGGCCACCATTTATTCTTTTTTTTATAAATACATATAAAACATCGGACTGCTCTTCAGGCAGATTTTTTAGACTTGTATTTTATAGACTTTGGCAAGAGCGGTTCACAAGGAGCAGTGGTTACAGTCTCCAGAGGTTAATAATTCCTGGAAAAACTTCTGGCTAAACCTGACTTCTCCTAAATTTCACAGAAACGGCTCCCTGGGCCGGGCCCAGCCTAAATGAGGTTTCTGTGCCTCGGTGCAGCCTCACCTAGTTGGAAGCATGGCTGGCCTTTGACACAAAAGTGAACTTCCTCAGCCACAGAGCACAAAGACCCCTCTCTCCTAAATTTTCGGTGTATTCACTCCAGAGCCTGGGCTTGGGCTGACCCACGTCTTGTGCTGCTTCTCGCGCTGTTAGGGGAGCCGTCTGTGCCTCTAGCGTGCAGCCCCTTGCATCCCCAACACCCTTGTGTCCAGGCAAGGGTGCCAGGCTGTGTCTGTGTGAGGGGCAAGACGAACTGTTAGTGGGAGGCCCCCTCCCCTCCGCAGTCAAGCTGACCCGCCGGGGCCCAGAGGTGGGCTGCCCTGCAGCCCCTGCCCCATTAGAGATTTGGGGAGGTGACTTTTCTCATCGATACCAAAGCTATTCAAAGAATTCTTTGGGGCTCTCCCCATCAGAAGCCTTTCTTTGCAAAATTTTCTAAGTGCGTGATTTCTTCTGCCGCACCCCGCTTCCCCCCTCCCCCCTGCACCTCCATGCGATGCCGCAGAGGCGGTGACGCACTTGTAAATACTTAACCAAACATTTTCGCAGCGACAGTTTCAGAGCCATCTTTTAATTGATTAAAACAACAGCAAACAACCGCAAAGCCCCCCCGCCCCAACACTCTTCCCCTGAGGCTCTGAGAAAGCAAACAGTTCCTCCCAGGGCTGCTCCCAGCGCCTGAGCAGTGTGGTGGGGCAGTCTGTCTGTCTGTCTGCGGAGCCAGCCCGCACTCCACCTGCAACACGCTGCTGCCCCCCCACGGCGGGTCCGAGCAGCTGTCGGGACCCCGAGGCCGACAGATACAGCCCGCCCGGCAGATCGGGCTGTCAGGAGGGGGACAGTGAGGCAGTAGTGGCAAGGGGCTCGCCCTGGGGTCTCTGGGTGCCTTGGCCCTCCCCGAATCTTTTCTGCCTGCCCATGAGAGGTGCATCCCTACCCACAAGAGAGACTGAGGGCAGCCTGGTCATTTCGGACAAGGACCCCAGGCTGGCCCCTCAGCCAGCCTGACAAACACACACACACTCACACACACTCACACACACTCACACACACTCACACACACTCAGTGCCTGCACCGGGAACAAAGACAAGAAAACTCCTTTAGAAACTGCAGAACAGAGCCTCGTCTAGCGGGGTCCCCTGATAAAGGCCCCGTCCACCCAGAGTTCCTGGGAACCGAGCCCCCATGAATGGGCCTAAAGGGCCAGCGCCTGACACACAGCCCGGGCCGCACTCATCAACATGCAGGCCCCTCGCCCCCATTGCCAGGCGAGGGGGCTTTCACTAGTCCTCAGCGCATCCAAGTCACGGTCCAGCAGCCGGCCGAATCCGGGGCTGCGGCCCAGTCTCCAGAAAAGGGTTCTGCTTTTCCCATGACCAGGCCAGCCCCTCAACTCAACAGACAAAACCGCCACCCGCTCTTCCCTCGCTGCCTCTGTCCCCCCCACCCCAGAAAGGCTTCCCCCACCCTCTGCTCCAGCCTGTTGCCTCAGAGAGGACCCAGGCCAGCGTCTCTGGGCCTGGGAGCCGGGGCGAAACCTTGACCACTCCAGGTGGCCCAGCCCATGAGATGGGGGTTTGGCTGCAGGACAGCCCCCCACCCTCCCCCCTTCCCCGCGCCGGCCCGCACTCACCCCCATTCTCCGCTCCTCTCCCTCACTGCCTCACCGAGACAGAAGCGCTCCACCGGCTCCACCGGCATCTCGGTGCCTCTGCCATTGAGCGCAGGGCTAGGGACCTGGGAACGCGTCAGCATCCTTGCTGTGACCCCAGCCCGCCTCCGCCGCGGCCAGCCCCGCGCGGGACTTCGCGCTGCAGGAGCTTCTCGAAGGCCTAGACGTGCGCGGGCTGCCAGCCTGGGCAGGGAGCCGTGCGGCAGCCTCCCGGCCAAGTACCGGCCTGCCTCTCTCTGCTCGGATGCCTCCCGTAACAGGGAGCTCCCTCTCTCCCCGAGCAGCCCGCTCGGGGCTCGCACACCGAGCTGCTTCGCGGAGCCCTCCCCGCTTTCTGCATCTGCCTCCGCGGCTCCGACGCAGCCCCCTCGCCCCCTCTGCCCTCGGCTCTTTGCAGGCGGCAGGCTCCTTCCCGGGGCTCTCCAGAGCGAGCCCCCCGTCCACGGTGGGATCAGGCGAGGGGTTCCCCAGCCCCGTCCGATCTCGGCCGTCGACACCTGTCCCGGGGCGCGTCTGCCCCGGCCCGCCCGCCCGCATCCGGGACGGAGCCCTTTGCCCTGCTGTTCTACAGAGAGCCCAGGGGAGGGCGCGGGTCTCCCCTCCCGGGTCCAGCTGCTCGGGAGCTATCTGTTAAGCGGCTTCCGAGCCCTCTTGTTTTTTTATGGCCCCTCTGCTAGTTGCTAGGGAGAACGCTCTCTATGCAACCCCCCTGCCTTTTCCGCAGGAGCCGCCGGCAGCCGGGCCGGCCCTGGTCAGCCCACAGCGGCGGCGACAGCGGCGGCAGGCGCCCGCGGCGGGGCTGGGGGCTCCCTGGCTGCGCTTCCCGGCTCTCTAACTGGGAGACCACGCGATTCCTCTTACTTTTCAGAGCCTCGGGTTTTCCTCTGTGAAACGGAGATGAGAGGGGCTTCCGCACCGGCTCAGGGGGAGGCTAAATGAGATAAGTGCAGCCCAGCACTCACTAGACAGCTCATCAGGGCTGCTAGGGTAGACCATGGGGCTCAGGGAGCGACGCACGCACGCATGTAACAAGTGTCGCAGCAAAGAATACCGCCCGGCCTTCGGAGGCCCTGCTCCGAATACAGACAGGGACTTCACAGGGCAGAGACCCCTCTGTGGGCTCCAGCAGCACAAATTAACTCAGCCAGAGGAGGCCTGTGGGCCTGTGAGCTCACAGTAGATGCTTAGAGTAGGCCACAAAAAAGATGGGCAAGCCCACACCTGCCTTTAATATGGCAAGCATTGGCACTGTTTACAGATAGCACGACGGGCCCCCCGGGGTAAGGCGAAAGGAACATTTTTCTTGGCTGCTCCCTAGAAGGACTAGCTTAGACAAAGGGCGGGGGTGTCTGGGAAGAGAAGCCCAGTGGAGTCCAAGCATCCCACAAACTGTGGGGTGCAGCCATCCTTCCGGGCACTCAATTCTCCAAACCACTGCAGGGCACCTACCTTCCCGGGCCCAGATTTGGCTGGAAGGCTGGACACAGAGCAGTGCCAATCGGCTGGCTTCTTGTCCTCCAAGCTCAGTCTAGTGGGGGAAAGAGAAGGGAGTCAGTCACTGTTAATCAAGTGATGCAACTGACATCATGGAGCCCTGTCTTCTAGGAGACAAGCCCCGAGCTGGGCTGTCTGTCTAGAACTCAGTCCCAGCAGGAACTCTCTTGAGCACCAGCCTCAAAATTCCCCATTGGCCTGATGGAGAAACTGAGGCAGGAAAAGATGAAGTCCCATACTCACCGACTCTCAAGCTGGTGTGAGGGCCAGCTAGGCTGGAACCTCAGTCTGTCCGAGACTCCCCACCACACCCTGCTGCTGGAGAGAGCTCAGCGAGGCTGTGCTGAGTGCTGGGGGTTGTGGGTGGGCAGGGGACGAAGTGAGTAGTTATAAGCACCTCCCAGCAGTGGGTGCTTGAGATCCCAGCTCCTCTGTGGCCCAATCCGTTTGAAGGGCAGATTCCAAATTAGGTGGTAGCACCTATTGGCAGAGGCTTATAAAAGTGGCATTATTAACCTGACGTAGAGGGGGCCCTGCCCACGTCAAGCAGATTGCAGATCAAGGGGGCTGGGTCTTGTTTGCGTGGATGGGGAGTTAGAGGGAGGGGCGGGAGAGCATCCAGGGGGCCCACTAGGGGCAGCTTCCTGGGCAGGACTAGCTGTGGCGTGGATGAAGGCTTGATGGCTGAGGGCCGAGAGAGGGAGTCCCCTCCCCCAGGCAAATGCCCAGCCTAGAGCCCACTCTCAAGGGCAGAGACCCCAGCCCCTTTCTCTGACACAGACGAGGTCGGAGGCCCACCCTGCCCCTCAGTTTCCCCATCATCTCTGTCGGAGAGCCCCTGTTCTCATGCCGTCCCTCCAGCCCCCACCCCGGCCACAGTGCACATCCCCGGACACCTGTCTGCTCCTCTGAGCAGTATTCAAAACAGGAGACTTCCATGTCCGGGAGGGAGGGAGCCACGGGCAGTGCTGTGGACAGGAGGAAGGAGAGGGGAACTGCGCCCCCCACTCAGAGAGGCGGCTCTGCAGCTGGGCAGGAGTTGGGTCACTTGAGATTTGTGCCAACTCACGGTGCAGTGGAATCAAGACAGTCTGAGTTCTTCAGACACCAGCCGAGCGTCTGTGGCGCCCCCAAGTGCCACAAGGGGGCTGCCTGGGCCACATTTTTGAGCCCGGAAAGTGAGGAGGGGGAGGCAGACCCGTGGGGACCGGGGCCCTGTTTGGTCTTTTTTGTTTGGCTTCTGCGGAGGCGGCGATTCTGATTTTTCTTGCCAGCCCCAGATACCTGCATGCGCGGTGCATGCCAGGGGGATGGGGGCAGCCAGGGAGGGGCGGCTCACCCTACCTTGGGGGTGACTGCAGGCTGCGCCCCGCCCTCACCGAGAAAGGACCACGCTGCAATGCAGCAGGGGAGGGTCCCGGGAGCTGGGAGCTGGTCCGATGGCTGGCTTTCCAAAGTGGGGAAGGAAGGCTGAGGGAGGGAGCATTTGCAGGCGGGGCAGAGGATGCTCAGGCGCCCAGGAAGCAGACTGCAGTCTGGCAGCTGCAGGAGGGCCAGAGAGGGGAGAGGCGGGAGGGGGGCAAGGGGGGGCAGGGGTGAGGGGCCCAGGGGTCTGGGAAGCTTGGTGTGGACCTGGGCTCGGGCGTCAGTGAGTTTCCAGTGATGTCACTGGCCGGAAACAGGAGGGCTGGGGTGGGGAACAGAGGGGCTGGTGATGGTGGGGCCAGCTTGGCACACAGCTGGAGGGCCAAAGCCACCTCCGCTTGTCCCCCAAAGAGCCAAACAAGGAAAGAAAAAGGAAAAGAAGTTAGACAAGCTCGATAGCTGAATCCTGTCTGAGGTGGTCCCAGGGAAGGAGTCAGCAGGTGACCAGGTCTGCCGTGGAGAAGGGGGGCTCCAGCAGGCCCTTTAGGAGTCAGAAGAGGGTACACGGTACTAGGAGGACCTGGGGGTGGGCAGACGGGGCTGGGGAGGGGCAGGAGTGCCTAGGAAAGGGACCAGATGGCCCTGGGCGTCCGGTGGAGAATGGGGAGGTCTGAGGGATATAGCAGTGACTGGGAGGGGTACGTAGGAGGGTCTGGGAGGTAGGGAACTGGGGTAGCAGGTAGGTGTCTCGCTCTGCACCCTTGTGCTTTTTCTCCTTAACCTCCCCACCTTAGAATGGCTTGCTTTCACCCATCCAGGCCCCTCTCTTGTCCCCTTTCCACTTTGAGGCTTTTTTTTTTTCTTTTTGCCTGTGAGTCAGCCCCCTACGGCCCTCCAGGAAGGAGTCAGCTCAGACCCTGGACCCCTTTGCTCTTTTGTGGCTTTGCATCTCCTACTTCCTTGGCTCCTGCACTTTAAGATATTGTTTATTATTATTATCTTCATTTCATGACTACTGCGCACTATTTTCACATGTTTATTTTAAAAACCTTTGATTACGATTACTTTCCAACAACATAAAAGTGGAGAAAATGGTAACCTGTTTTCATCACAATTTGCCGTGGTCCTACTGCTGCAGGCCAACAACTCCCAGCCCCTCTCCTTCCATCCAGACTCCATCCTGCCCTTCCACTACTCCCACTTGCCCCCAGACTCCTGAAGCAAATTCAGACACCATACCTTTTCCTCCAGCATTTGTCAGTATGCATCTCTAACAAAGAAGGACTCTTTTCTGTTTTGCAAACATAACCACAAGGCCATTATCACAGTTAAAAAATTAACAGCATTTTCTTAATGTCATCCAATAGCTATTCGGCATTCAAATAGCCCCAACTGACTCATAAATTTCTTTTACACTCGGCTTGTTCAAATCAATGTCCAAATTCTTTCCTGCACTTTCAAGGGGGGCACCGGGATTGTAGGAAGTAAGTGCAGCTACAAATCCAGGGGTTTGCATAGCTACTTTCCCCTTAAGTGAGTAACCCAACCTCAGGAAGCTTCAGTTTTCTCACTGAAAGTGAAGCAAATTCTGGGTCTCCGCTGGGCTAATTGAGAGGATTTGAGATACTGCATATGAAGCCCCCAGCCCTGTATTTAATACATAGCAGACATACTAGCTAACAGTGGCTGCTAGAGTTATCCTCTACCCAGCCCCCCCGGAAACTTCTAAAGAGAGGCTGGGGTAGGCAAATCAGAGTTGGCAATCATCCACAAAACAAAAGGCTCCTGGCAGTCCAGACCCTCTGAGTGATGAGGAAAGTACGTGCACTAAATCCCAACAGAGCAGCCTACAGTCAGGGAGGCTGGGACCTCCCAGCTGGCTTGCAACTCAGTTGTCCTACAGCCGACAGCAGCTGCTGCAACGTGGGACCCACTCAGGACCCCACAGGTTGCCAGCCCACTAGGTGGCACTCTCTGCTGTGTGTCCAGGAGGGACCCCCACCTTCACTTGCCCTGGCCACCGCCCAGTTCCAGGTGCCACAGGGGGTTGCACGCCACAGAAACATTGCAGATAATTCCTAGAAAACATCGTGCAAGATACAGTGGCTTTCTTCCCTCGTAAATCCTAGCCCCATTGTAGACACAGTGGGAAGGAAGGTTTTAGGGTCCTTTGCTCAGGCCAGTTGCTGGTGTGTCCATGCGCTCTTTAAATCGTTGCCCTAGCTACGTCTGATGTTCCTTTATGTCACAGATGAGAGGACTTGGAGAGGTTGTGACTTGTCCGAGACTGGCTAGGAAGCAGGACCCAGGATCCCGACCCAGGTCTGTCGGAAGGATGGATGCATCAAGATAAAGCAGTGGAGGGGTGGCTGGCCGGCTGATGAAGGCTGTTGATTTGAGGGAGTGAATTAAGGTGCAGAGGGCGGATGGATGGATAAATGGGGGAACAGTCAGTTTCTCACCAACACAAAGGGCTCACTCGATCTGTGAAGAGAGGTCTCCTCTGAGTGGAGCTTGCTGGGAAAGCTCCTGCCTTCTGTTCTGCCTCTGAGCACAGTCGCTGTCTCGGGGGCTCCGGGCAACGGGTGGGTTGCCAGGTGGTGGGGACCTAGTCCCAGAGGTGGTGCTCGAGCTGCTCAGTTGCAGCCCTGCCTCTCCTGGATGACCGAGCCCTGAGCCCAACCCCATGCTCAACATAGTCTTCAGTCATCAGAGTGGCCCTCCACCGCAGCAGCTATCATCCTCAGTCAAGACAGAAGGAAGTGGAGGTTCGAAGCGGCCCATGTCTTGCCCCACAGCATGTGGGGGCAATTGCAGAGCTAGGATTTGATCCCTTGTCTGCTCTTCCACCAAACCCATACTCTCTTCCTGTTTCCTTTTCTCTCTGACCATGCCTGGAAAAAATCTGTACTCCTTGGGGTTCACCCATGTCACACTCAGCTTCCTGGCCTGTCAGGGAGCCAAACTTCTGTCTCCCAGACCTAAAATTTATTTCTCAGGCAACTCCTTCTCTGGTTGATCTCACTTTTAATTATCGCACATATAGGGGTCAAACTTCTCATTGACACCCTGCAGTGCAGTTGTCCAAGTAAGCTCCGATTATGACTGAATGCTCAGGGAAGCAGACGTAGACTCTAGAGGCAGAAGGGGTGCAAGGCAAGGAGAGAGGGAAGCAGCCAGGGGGCTGAAGGGGCAATCAGTGGTACCCCTGGAGACCTGGCTTAAATCCAGCAGTTGTGTTTTGATAATCTGCTTAGGGGCTAAGTCCTGTTACACACACCCCACATGCTCAGATTTCAATCCCAGCCCTGCCATTGATGAGTTTTGTGAGTTCGGACAAAGTGTTTAACCTCTGTGCCTCAGTTTCCGCATTTGTAGTCTGGAAATACCAGTAGTGTTCGTACTTTTTTAATGGGTGCTTGAAGATGAAATGAGTCAAACACTTAAAGTGCTTTGAGCAATGTTTCCCATATGGTGAGGATGCAATAAACATTTCATTATAATTAAAATTGCAGTTGTTATTGCTGTTTTCCATGAGATGGCATTTAGTATGTCTGACTGGTAATCTTTATCCATACTTTACAGGCAGCTGAATAGGTACCCATAGAGGTGTGTGAGCCTTTGCCTTTGGAGAGGGCAGTCAGTGAAACAGAAAAATGAATATGCGTTGACGATTTCATTTGTAGTTATGTACACAAGAGTTATATGTACCCAATGGACATGATCCATCTGACGAAAGTTTAAGCCTTGGAATAGGTGAAGCTGCCCTGCAGGAATTTTCTTGGGGGTCTTGAGAGTTTTAGAGAGATTGGATGGGAACTGAGAAGAAGCTGAGTAGGTGAAGGGCAAGATGAAGAAATAACGTTGTCTTGGTTCAGCTTCCTGGCTTCTAGAAGCAGTGGGCAAGTTTCCCATGTGTACTCTCACCAAACTTCTTTCACTATGTGTTTTTTTGGGGGGGTGGGAGGTGCAGGGGGGCCTAGAAAAT
Organism: Capra hircus; assembly: GCF_001704415.2. Taxonomy (NCBI): domain Eukaryota; kingdom Metazoa; phylum Chordata; class Mammalia; order Artiodactyla; family Bovidae; genus Capra; species Capra hircus. The sequence goes on from NC_030828.1 coordinate 65,077,458, forward strand.
AGCCACATTAGACTTGTTTCTTGTTTGGTCTTTTGAGGTTGGCCAATTGGCACAAAGAATGGTTCCAGTTGAGTCTCACACCATGTGAGACATGAGGGTGGGTGACCTCCTCCCATTCCTGGGCAGAACATTTGCAACTTAAGCCTAGGTGGCGTGTGGCTGCGTGTGGGGTGGCACCAGAGGGAGCGAATGCATTTGGATGCCCTAACAACCATGTGGTAGGTTTAGCATCTCTGCTGACTTGCTAGGCCATGCTGGGCATATTTTCTCAGGATGACCTGATCCTGGAATCCATGCAAGTTCCGTGGGAACTGTCAACCACTGCCATCTCCCTCCAAGAAGGTTCGCTTATTTGTCCAGGACTCTTAGTCCATCCTGGAGATGCCTGTGTGGCAGGGGAGGTGAACCCTCCTGTAGGACTGCACGTACATTCACACATTCACTTTGTGGGCTGACAGTTGGATAGCAGAGAGCAAGAGCTACTGCAAAAACGAGGCAGTGGGGTTCCATGATTAAGGCGGGCTGAGGCCAGACTCACCACCCTGGCTGCCAGTGTCTTCCTAGCTGTGTGACCACCTGTAAGTCACTTAACTTCTCCGAGGCTCTGTTTCCTCGTGTGTTAAATGGGACTAATCATGCCTTTGCTCAGATATCACCTTCTCAGTGAGACATTCTCCTCCTTGGTGTTTTCTTCTTTCTTTTGGCCATGCTATGTGGCTTGTGGGATCTTAGTTCCCTCACCAGGGATTGAACATGGATCCCCAGCAGTGGAAGCATGGAGTCCTAACTACTGGACCTCCAGGGAATTCCCTCTTGTTTTCTCTCATTCTTTTCCCTGCTTCCTGTACACCCCTGCAGTTCTTATCAACATCTTAGAAACTGCATGTTGTACTTATTTTGAATATTATCTGTTCCTGTCTCCACCTGCAAGGATGTTAGCTCTCAGATTTTGTCTGTTTCATTCATTGCTGTCTTCCCTGGCCTGTATCTGGCACCAAGCACATGCGCAAAACATTTTTTGGGGAAATAAGAAAGATGCTGTTGAATTGTTCTCATCCCAGAGCATTGTCAATGACTGCAAAGTAGGCAGCATGGTGCCTGGTGGAGAGTGTCCATCCAGTAAATGTTGGCTCACTGCGATGATCATGTCTCACTCACAGGACCGTTGTGAAGATCCGATGGGACATTGGACGCCAAGGCATGCTGCGGACACTACACTCCAGGGCAGGAGGTACAGCGTTAACGGTCCTCTGTCTCTTCGAGGAAACTTGCACTTGAACTTTATGCTTTTCATTTTCACACCCTCTGGGAGGGAGGGAAGCCCAGGAGATCACTGACCCCTGAGGTTCAGCAAAGGGAGCGCCCAGTGCTCCGAGATGGGGTCAAGGCAGAGGCAGGAGCCTGGGTCAGGATCCCCAGCTACGGGTCTTCCCATGACTTCCTTATGTAGGTCCCCACGTGGGTATGTTTGTGTGTATATATTATATCATATGCACAACTGCATATGTTTTAACATATGAACATATTAGAATATGTTTTAACTTGTCATTGTATTTTTTATTTTTCATGCCTCAGAGTTGCTCTGGGGCCAGCATGTTGGGCTCCCACCAGGCCAGTCTGGGAGGGCAGGAAGGAAGCTTGCTGTATCTTGTCACTAAGGTCATGGTTTTTTGGTTTCTGGGAAACAATGCTACCATCAAGAATCTCAGGGCATGGACTCCCCAGAAGGCAGGCCCATTTCATGAAATGAATTTTAGTTTTACAAAGCGCATCCCTTAGTTGGATTTCTGTTTTCCAGGGCACTTGTTTAAGCTTTGATGCCGGGTCCAAAAAAGAACAGATCCCAACAATTTCCGGCCCGAGGCCCATCCTTTCGGAAACCCTCGGCTTGGCCTGAGCATCGAGATCACTCGTTTCTCTAATCAGATCGGGGGTGTTGGACCCGAGGGGTGGGCGATGTGGGGGCGGGGAGGGGCAGGGTGAGTGCAGGGTGGGAGCTTGCGGAAAGGTCTGTGGTCCCACGCATCCCCGCACTGGACCCTCACGGGTGTCGCTGTCCACAGTCGACCGGTCGCACGAGTCTGGGGCACAAGGCAGAGAAGCCAGGTCACGTCTCTGCAGTTACACCGCTCTCGAGTGCCTGCTGGGGTGGAACCTGGTCTGTCTGTCTGTCTAGCACCACAGCTGCTGCAGACGGAAGAAAGATGTGGGGGAGGGGCTCAGCGCTGGGGAGGGGAGGGATGGGTTCCCCAGCTGACTTTGGCATGCAGAGAATAGCTGATGCTGCTTAGGGACTGCTGCTGTGACTGCGAGTGGGGAAAACGGGCATAGAGAGAGTGGTCAGTTCACTTTCCCGAGGTGGCCCAGCTAGCCAAGACTGGAGGCTGAGTGTGGAGACAGGCAGTGTGGCAGGCATATGTGCTTCAGCCCCTGGGCCACACTGCCTCGTGACTGCGAGCACAGATAAAGAGCTTCTGGTCCTTTTACCCACCCCTTGATGGGTGTGCTCGGAAGTCCATCGTGTGTATTTAATTCTCCCCCTTGACACAGGCCCTGCAGAGGCCCAGCCAGCCACTGAACTGTGGAAAATACTTTTTAAGAATACATATGTGGTAAAATTTTACGTGTGTAAAAGGGGAAGGGGAGAGGACACAGGGGATGTGGGGGTCCTTGTTTAAAGTAGAGGGCAGCAGGGAACTAAGAGGGGAGGCGCTGAAGGTGGGGACCCTGCATGGTTACTGCACTGCTTTGCGTAGTCAGTAAAGTACGAGGGGCATCGGGAGGAGAGGGGTCATGAACCAAGGACTGTGGTTAATTCTTCACAATCGAGGGATGTGAAAAAGAGATCAGAGTGGTTTGTGGTCCTTCATTCTATTATTTAAAAAAAAATCAAAGAATAAAGAAATAATGGCCTTGAGTAGCACAGTTGTGAAAATGGGTCTGCAGAAAAGGCGATGATTAACCCAGGTCTGCTAACCTGGCATTAACACACAAAAAGGTCTGGGCTGTTTTCTTCTTTTTCGTGGGGGTTTGCATTGCATAGCATGAGCACACTGGGGTTTGTGCACCAGAAGAGATCTTGGCTGCGGGAAGGGAAGTGTAGACAGATAAAAGCAGGCACTAGTGAGTGTTTGCTACATAGTTATTGTACAAATGAATAAATGCAGAAATCGAATTAAAGAGAGCCAAGCAAGCACCACTGATGACCGTGCTTTCAAACAAGCGTTCTGACTAATTCAGTTCTACCCAACAGTAGTTATTAAAAATAACAAAGCAAATACCCAGTAAGTTTTAGGACTGTTGGGACTGTGGGTAGGAGGTGTGTCTACAGGGAGCTAGAATAGTCACCGGTCTTGGGCTGAACGGTGGCTTCAGGTGTTTTTGATATATTACTCGGAGTGAATTAGATGAGTAAATAAAATACACGCCAGGATGAGAGCCAAGAGTGGGCCACCAAAGATCACGTTTTATGGATTTTGGCTAAAGATTAATCCATTTCGATACTATTGTGGACTATTTAAAACAGCAATACAGAAACTCTGACCTCTGTAGATCAGAAGCACTGGTCTGTAAGGACTAATCGATATTTTTGTTGTGGATTAGTGCTGAGTTCATGTGTGCTTGTATTTCAAAAAACTAAGTGAAAACAAGAACAACGACAGCCAGGAAACAAGGATGGGAATATGTCTGGAGTCAAAGTTCATTAGTATCACAGTTCAGCCTAGCTGAGTCATTAGGAAGAAGATCAGGGCTGGTTCTTCTGTAAGGAAGAAGAATAGAGACGGATGTTTGTCGCAGTCACTGTGCTTGTTTTTGATTAGGGTGGTGAATTCAGGCACATTTATTGTAATAAATACAATTATTAGATGGAAAATATGTACGATGAGAGCCATATTGGGCCAGTGATGAGAATGTGTGAGGAACTGAAGATGGTGATTAATTCTGTGCTGCTCACCCGATGACTGTCAGAGAAGATCTGGGTTGTTTCACCGTTTCGAATATCTGCCTTGTGTTCCACAGCGTGGAGGCCCCAGAGTGGGTCTGATGACACTGTTGATGAAGACCTTGGCTGTGACCTCTGTGGGAAATGAGCCATGGACCAGCCAATGTAAGTGATGGTTAGTGGTGGTGTTTTGTGGTTGGGTGGTTGGTTGATGGGTGCCTATGCGCTGTTGAACATGAATGGGCACAAATAAAATCAAAGATGGCCAAGCACAGACCAGTGATGAGACACTGTCCTGAACTCAGGATGAGGACTCTCATTTGGCCTGTCACTGAATTAAAAAATGATATAACTGGGCTGTTCTCTCTGTAAGAAATGAGCAAATAAAAAAAGTAATTATATATGTGGATCATTATGTTGATTTATGTATATATATGTGTGATTATATTACACATTAATAATATATATGTTTATATAAATATAATTGTTACTTTCCCTTAGCCTTGGGATGAATAGTGTGTTCTTATATGTTTATTGATTTATGATAAAGAAATGGGTGTTTATATTAGTAAAATCAAAATTAGTGAAATCATGGACTAAAGAAGATGATATAACATGACCCAAGATTTAGGACTACACAGTTCTGCAAATTTGAAGGAGTTGAAACAAAAATATGCTATTTCATGTATTTTAGAAGCATTCTACTATTATGCACTATGGTTTTAGCAACATTTTCCTCTTGATGAAGTTTAGACTGTTAACTCAGTGAGAGATACACACAGAAATGAAAAGAATTGGTAGCTTATTATATTTTGGGTAAGATTCATGAGTGTCCTTTTATTGTTTGTTTTAAAGGGATACATAAAATTTAAAAGGACAAAGCACAGAGCAGTGAGGATAATGTTTCATAAACTAAGGCTGATTAATTCAATTCTACACAAGTGAGACTCATTAAAAATGATCCAGGCTGTTCATTCTTTTAAAAAGTTGCTTTCTGTTGCATGAAATAGACACAGCATAGTTTATTTAATCATGCAGTTTTTATGAGAATTTTGACTCTTATTTGGGTGATAAGGATAAGGCAAAGAAAATGTAGGTAATAGTTGATGTTCTTAAATCTTCAGCTAGACAGTGGTTTAAGGGTGTTCATAAGTAAGTAAATTAATGAATAGAATGAGAGGGCAAACATGAGTCGCTAATAATATTTAATTATTCCAGAATTAAAATTTTTCTGATTCTGTACATGGGCCTTCCCTGGTGGTTCATGTGGTAAAGACGCTGCTTGCCAATATACGCTAGTTCCATCCCTGAGTTGGGAAGATTCCCTGGAAAAGGAAATGGCAATCCACTCAAATATTCTTGCCTGGGAAGTCCCATGAACAGAGGAACCTAACTAGCTATCATGCATGGGGTTGCAAAAGAGTCAGACAAGACTTAGCAACTAAAACAACAATTCTGTACATCCCAGGTCCATTTAAAGTATGGTTAAGGAGCAGATATTCAGTATCCCTGTTTTTGCACGATGGTGTGTTGGATGTTAATTTCAGTGCTAAAAAAAATACATTTATTTATTTGTTGACCAGATCTACTGAATTTCAGGCAGATTCTTTACCATCTGAGCCATGAGGGAAACCCATGATAAACATATAAGATACAGAATTTCCAAAATGTAGACTGGTGATGAGACCGACCCAAGGATGAACGGATTACAGTGAACTTAGTCCTCTGCTTTTGACATGTTTCATTCCTTTCACCAGCTCTTTCATATTTCATGGTGTGTATGTGCTTGGCTTATTTAAACAGCCCTCCATGGATAAAGATTTAGGCTGTTAACTCACTGAGCAAGGAACACAAACGCAGATGAAAGACAGCCTGGGTGTTCTACCTGTGGAGTCAGAGATTGGATTTATGGATGTTAATTAAAACTCTTTTAGAAATGATCAAAGCCAAGGAGAATCAGCATAGACCAATGATAAAGAATTATGATCAGTCCCATTTAGCTTCATTAGAAACAGTTCTAGCCTATTAGCTACAGGTAAAGAATGTATTTTGTGTCCAATAGAAATTTCTGCGCTGATGGACATGATCTGTAATTTGTTCTGTTCAATATGGTAGCCACCAGCCACATGTGACTAGTGAGCGCTTGAAATGTGGTTAATGAGGATGGAGAACTGAATTTTTAATTTTACTTTATCTTTATTAATTTAAATTTAAATAGTCATATATGGAAAATGGCTACTCTATTAGTTGCATTGGGTGGTTAGTTAATGAGAATTTCTTGAAAATTAGGTATGAATAATTGAATACATAAATTAATAAAAGAGGGTTAATTATGGGCCAGAGATGAAAATGTACTGTGTGAAAAAGATGATAATTAATCCAGTTCTGCATGGCTGAGACTCACTGGCAAAAAAGTCTTTTGTTCATGAAAAATAGACATAGGCTTATTCATTTATTTTATCAACTATTAAGTATACTTTGAATGCATACCCCGAAGTTTATGTGAACATTTCTCTAACATTGAAGGTTTGTGTATTTTGGTAAGAGAGTATCAGGCAGTTATTTTTAAGTTGGTAGGTTGAAGAGTTGTTTTGCAGATACTCATTGTAATAGTATTGTTTATTTAAAAAAAAATGAGTAATAAATAATAGAGACTCCATGTATGATGCAAAGAAGAGAATATGCCGTGTACCAACATTTGTAGTTAACAGGTTAATAGTAACTGTTGTCCATAAATAAAAGGTCTCCTTTACATTTGTTGGTGAGAAACGTGCAGACAGGTGTTACTAATTGTCAGTGTGTAGAGAACTGGACAAGGGCCAAAGAAGAAAGTATATCATGAAGCAAATATTTGTATTAATACCTTTCTCTACAGTTGAAGCTAATTTCATAAAGAGTTTATGGGTAAGAATTGCAAAGATTTAGCCACCTTTTATATCCATGCCTTGTATATATATACATGCATTACTGAGAAATCCCATGGACAGAGGAACCTGGCAGGCATGGGGTTACAGAAGAGTGAGACATGACTGAGGAAACAACAGCAACAAATTGCTGAGATGGATAGACATTATAGTTTTTGTTAGGGTTGATGGTACCTTCGTGGTGACTTCATTGACTATTATAAAAAAACAATACATGAATCAATTCTTAAAAATAAAAGGGAGGAAATGTATGAGTTAGTCATTGTTGCAATAGCACTGCATAACAAGTAGCCCACAATTTCACTGGCTCACAGAATAACAATCATCACAGCAATAGTCGTGTTTATTTCTAACATAGGTGTCTTGCAGCAGCATTTGTGCTCTAGGCTGTGGGTTGACTTCACTTCTTGCCTTCTTATTCAAAGTCCTGAGATGAAGGAGGTGTAGTGTCTGGGTCATGCTTGTCTCATAGTGAAAACCTGAAACTCCAGAGGCCGAGCAAAACCACCTCTGTACCTTTTAAAGCCTCTGCTGGACATTGCACGTATGCTCGGTTGTGTCCGACTGTGCAATCCTGTTGACTGTAGCCGCCAGGCTCCTCTGTCCATGAAATTTTCCTGGCAAGGGTACGGAGCGGGTTGCCATTTCCTTCTCCAGGGGATCTTCCTGACCAATGGCTTGAACACGTGTCTCTTGTGTCCTCTACATTTGTAGGCAGATTCCTTACTAGTTTGCCACCTAGGAATACAATGCTATAAATATATCCATAGGTTTGTTCTCTATTATCTGTTTCTGTTTTTCATATACATTTACTCATATCATTCCTTATTTCCACACATAAGTTTTATCATACAGGTTCTGTCTTTCTCTGCCTGACATATTTCACTAAGCATGCTATCCTTTAAGTTCATCTGCATGGCTTTAAATGGCAGAAATTCATTCTTTTTTTATGACTGAGTAGTGGGGCTTCCCTGATAGCTCACTTGTGAAAGAATCTGCGTGCAATACAGGAGACCCCAGTTCAATTCCTGGTTCGGGAAGGTATGCTGGAGAAGGGATAGGCTACCCACTCCAGTATTCTGGCCTGGAGAATTCCATGGATGGTATAATCCGTGGGGGTCACAAAGAGTCAGACACGACTAAGCAACTTTCACTTTCAATATACCATTATATATACACACACATATAAAATATACATATGTCTATGTGTATATATATATCCATTTGTCTGTTACTGGAGACTTGGATTGCTTCTGTATCTTGGCTATTATAAATAGGACTGCTATGAACATTGGGGTGCAACTATCTTTTTGAATTAATATTTTCATTTTTTACCAGATATATCCTAGGACTTGAATTGTTGGATAATATGGTAGCTTTATTTTTAGTTTTTAAAGGAAGCTCCATACTGTTTTCCACCGAGGCTGTACCAGCTTGCATTCCTTTCATATCCTCTCTAACATTTGTTTTTTGTAGACTTTTTGATAATAGCCATTCTGACAAGTGATGCCTCATTCTTGTTTTGGTTTGCTTTTCTCTGATAGCAATATGAACATCTTTTCATAAACCTGTCAGCCATATGTATGTTTTCTTTGGAAACTTGGAACTTGGAATGAACTTGGAAACTCAAATCTTTGGTCTATTTTTGGGGGGTTGTGTGTTTTTATGATATCGAGTTCTGTGAGCTTTGATTTACTCTTGTCAATTATCTTTCGAACAATAGACATAGGATTATACTAATTCATAACTAATCAAATTAAATAATAGACAGATAAATACATAAAAAGAATCAAGAATGAATACTGGTGAAATGTGCAGGGAAACTTTTAGATACACTTGACGTTGCTTTTCTTTCAATTTTATTTATTTGTTTATTGGCTGTGCTCAAGGTTTGTGGGGTCTTAGTTCTCTGACCAGCGATTGAACCCATGGGCTCTTTGGTGAAAGTTCATAGCCTTAATCACTGGACCACTAGGGAAGTCCCAGAGTAGCCCAACTTTGAATGACTGAGGTCCACTGAAAGACAAGATAAAGGAAGATGCTTCATTCATTTTACAGCTGTTTCTATTTCACTTTATTTATTTGTTTTACCGTGGTCGATTTACACATTCTGCTGGGAATAAAGATTTAGACTTTTAATCTGCTGAGACTACTGAGTTGGAAAATTGTTAGTGAAGTAAAATAAGGTGTTCCTGGATTGTTTTGTTGCACATTTAAAGTCCAAACAAATTCAAGAAGCATTAAAGAACCAAGAATTGCCTTTATGAGTGTGGATTTGCATGAAATCCCACAGTGAGGTCCCTTATAGATACAGTGTTTTAGTTCTGAGAGAAATGAGCAAAACCCAAGAGTTAGTAATGTTCTTAAAGTCTTGCTTTATGGTTATTGAAGGATATTGACTCATTATTAATCAATGAATCAATGAATTAATAAATGTATAAATGAAAGAAGAATGACCCAGGCCTAGATCACTGATGAGTACTCTGAGGTGTCCAAACCAAGGATTTTGACTAACCCCTAGAGCGCTGAGGTTTTTAGCAACAAACCTGATTTACAGCTTTGGTAGGATACGAGATTGTCACTGAAGTTAGGAATACAGGCTTTGATAGATCTTAGGTGTAGATCCTTTTATTAATGAATCAGTAATGAGTAAATAAATAAACATTATTTAATGAAGACAAAGAGATAGAGTGAGATAACCACCAATCATGAGAGTGCATAATGAGATATCAATTATTCTTGAAACATTTCTGTAAAGTTGAATTCCAATGAATAAAGGGGCCAGGGTGTTTAACATGTTGATAAAGAGCCTATGGGCAGCTCTATGTAAGAGTCAGTGTTGTTCTGGGTTGGTGGTTGTTAATTTTATTAAGAAAGGGGAAAAATGGAAATACAATAATTGATCACAGAACTACCTAACTAAAGAAGATCAAGCATGGGCCAATATTAAGAATTCATGATATGAGAAGAGATCGTTTTTAGTCAGATTGTCTCAACCAATATCATTTTTGAAAAATACGTTTAGTTGTTGTTCTTTGGGTGTTGAGCTTATGGGCAGATGTTCGTGTTATTTTGGACTCTTTCCTGGGGTATGTAGGTGATATTATCGTTAGCTAATGAAGGAGTGAGTGAGTGAAAGTCACTCAGTCGTGTCCGACTGTTTGCAACCCCATGGACTATACAGTCCATAGAATTCTCCAGGCCAGAATACTGGAGTGGGTAGCCTATCCCTTCTCCAGCAGGTCTTCCCGACCTAGGAATCAAACCGTGATCTCCTGCATTGCAGGCAGATTCTTTACCAACTGATCTATCAGGGAAGCCCCAGTGAAGGAAGAGGTTATTTAAAAGAGGGCAGACATAGACCAATGAGGATATTGTATCATTAAAAATCATATATTAATCTAACTGTACTCTTCTGATGTCATATAAATAAAAGGGGATTGGGCTATGCCCACTTTAGGTAAAGAACTGTAGAGACAGTTCTCTATATAAATGTGTATCTAAAAACACTACAATAGTGTTTTAGACCACTTTGCATTGTTTTGGAAAAAAAATGGACAAATTATTCTACGACTAAACAAATAAAAAATAAATATATGAATGAAGTCATAAAGTAAGGTCAAACATGGTGAGAGACAATATGAAGAAAGAATGATGTAAATTTACCTCACTCATAAAGATGGTCATGTAGGCTCTTAACTGTGTGGGTAGGGTTTGATAGAAAGAATTAGGAACAGACATAGTTCTTAATTATTATACTAGAATATAGACGGAGCAGTTGTCTTCATTTTGTACATTAATAATTTAAAAAATAAAAAGAGAGCTCTTCTTGGGATAACTGAATGTGATTAGAAGGAGATTTTATGATAGATTTGTTTCAGCAAGACTAAGGTCTCTTAAAATAATCTACACTGTATCTTCTGTTTTCTAAAACCCTTGTTTTTACTCCACAGATTCAACACACCTAACCTGGTTTATTCATTACCAGTGCTGACGATCTTGTCTGTCACTTCTGTGGATAGAAAGCAAAGGGACTCATGTAAGTAACAACGTTTGTGTTCTTGGTTTGAAGGTAATTCATGTGGTCCATGGCACTGTTTCAAAGGAATGAGTGGCTACTGCAGACAAAGTCAGAGGAAGCCACCTGTGGACCACTGCTGAGACTGTGTCAGGAACCATGGATTAAGAGCGATCTCTGTTAGTGCAACAGAGAGCCGTTAAAAACAAAGTTCGAAGGTTTCGCCTTCATTTTTGCAGTTGCTTCATATTCCATTTTATTTTTGTACCACATTGTAGGAGTATTTCTCAGTTGATGACAGTCTAGGTTGTTAAATCCTGGAGGAGGGAGCGCCTAGCAAGAGAGAAACTATCGTCAGTCCTCTAGTTGTGGGGTAAGATAGTAAGTTCATTGTACTACTTCTAAAATATGAAGAAATTACATGAAAGCTGAGCAAGTAGAGAGTAGTAAACCACATGGGAAGGGTATGAAGCACGGTTATTGATTAATCTATATTGAAACATTTGAGATTCAATGAAAAATAGACCTCATTTGTTAACTGTGCAAAATAAATAGTTGTAAACAGCTCTCTGCAATATTCAAAGATCTTGCTCTTGGGTTTTTGTGATTCATAGAACTCAATTTTTTAAAAACATCAATGAAACCATGAATGAAATGATAAATAATGTGCATAAACAATCCATAAACAATTATAAGTAATAAATAAAGAGTATTGAAGTAAATAAAAAAAAGAGTATTGAGCTTGGATCGGTGATGAGAGTTCTGGGGTATATGAATCAAGAATTTTGAATAAACCCTAACTCAGGTCTGGAGAAGGCAATGGCAATCCACTCCAGTGTTCTTGCCTGGTGAATCCCAGGGACGGGGGAGCCTGGTGGGCTGCCGTCTATGGGGTCGCACAGAGTCGGACACGACTGAAGTGACTTAGCAGCAGCAGCAGGTCCATTAGAAAAAGAGTTGGTTTTTTCCCTTTTAGGGGATAGAGTTTAGGGCAAATTGGCGGTCTGTTCTCGGGTCTTAGTGGTTCCTGATTATGGGGTTTATTGATGTAAATGAATCAGGGAACGCATGAATGAATAAATAAATGTGGGAGTGAATGAAGACAGAAAGGGTCACACGTGCGTATCCATGTTGGCATTCAAAGTTGGTGGGAGGATGATATAGTCACATATTTCTGTGGGTAATTAGCCTGGTGGCCATTGTTAGCATTTTTGGTATTCAAGTATACAGTGTGTAGATTCTCAGGTAATTGAGATAATATGATTTATCTTGAATGATTATTTTATTATTTTATTTTATTTTTTTACTGGTGTGAATGATTATTTTAAAAAGGCAAACTATGAACAAAGATGGAGTATGTGTTCTGAAGTAAGGTTGATAGCTAATACTGATCTATCCTACTGATGTTTACATCAAGAAAATAGGACCTAGTTTCTTCCTTCTAAGTCACATAGAGACTTAGGCATGTGAAAATAGTGTTTCAGTTCTGGGTTTCAGTTGGAGAGTTTAATACTTCATATTTATATATACATATATATAATTTTATTATAGTTTATATTTACAGTATATGTTTTATTACATATTTGTTATTTATACAATATATTTTATATCTTACTATAAGTGATATATTTTTTAGGAAAATAAATCGGTCAGATTATTCCATCGCAAATTAAATAAATAAATGAAAGGCTTTGTAAAGTCATAGAGTAAGATAAAGCTAGGATTATTTGTGAGAATGTGCCAAGACACTAGTTTTAAAAAGCTATCCAATTCTTCACATAGTTCATGGAAATAATTAGTAGGCCATTAACTTAAAAGCAGAGAATATGCAGCTATGTACCTGTGATATTTAAAAACTCTGTTCTTGAGTTGGGTATTGGATTCACTGATGCTTATTACTATGTAGCTTAAAATGAAAAATAACTTGATAAATAAAAGGATTGCAGCTTTTCTACCAGTTATGAGAATGTGGTATGATTAAAGTTTATGATTAATCTGGCAGTGCAAAGCTCACATCCCTTTAAAACCATCTACTGGAGACTGTGTAGAATTGGCCTTTCCTCCACTGCATGAACATACCACAGCCAACTCAATTATTCTCTAACGGCCACTCTCTTAGCAGTTGCCGTTGTCAGTAAAAAACACAAAGACCAATATAGACAACTCTTGAAGTTCATGTTCTCAATTTGGGAAGTTTGTTCTTGGATTTTCAGAAAATTTTTTTAAAAACTGGTTTCACATATATAAATAAAATTAAAGAACACCAAATGTTGATCAAGAGGGGGATGTTATGTACCAAGGTGCATGATTAATAATTTTTAGGGCCACATAATGAACCTATATATGAACCTAAAGTATATTTAGACATCCAGTCCTTGATGAAGATCAAGATCGTTTATTTACTGAGGATGGCGAACATAGGAAGAAAATTACATTGTTTTCGTTGTAAGGGAAGATGGCAGTTCATAGTGTTTTATTCTACCACTTTTAAAATATGGACAAATTGGGTAAAGAGATGAGCAGAAACCTATTATCAATATGGTTTTGCTTTGAAACACACCTGTTGATTATCTGTGCAACACAGGTGCACTGAAAGAAGACATCAAATATGTTAGTTCTGTGCGACAAATGTAAATAGACTGAACTTAGTAACCATCATTCATCTTGTTCTCAGCATTTATAATTCATGGATATTGATTGTATTATAATTTATTCATGTAAAAATGATCTTGAAGGAATGATGTGAATGAAGAAGATAAAAATGCCAAGTCTGGATCCATGATGAGTGTCTTGGATTAAACTCTGTAGCTCCGAGGTCATTATAAGAGGAGATCTAGTTATGCCCTCTAGATAAAGGTGCTTGTGGCATAAGAAAGGAGCATTCAGGATTTTGTTCTTAAGCTCTGTGTTCCTTGGGTATGGATTTTCTTTATTATAAGTGAAATAATGCCTGAGTAAAGAAAGTCAGGAAGGAAGGAATGAAGACAGGAAAGCCATACGTTGTTCAGTTATGAGAATATTTTCAAATATTTCTGAAGCACTGAGGTCTAGGAAAATAAATATATCAAGATTTTACCTCTTTTGGCAGAGAGCAAATAGACAAGTATGCCCAAGATTGAATACTGTTATGATGGATTGATGGATTGATAGTTGGTTGCCGATTGTTTATTTTGTTAAGAAAAAGGCGAAATGTTTGCACAAATAATTAAATATCAAATAGAAAGAAAATCATGGACCAGTGATCCGAATAAGTCCTATAACAAGAGTTACGGCTAATTTAAGATGGTTGACTGTGAGTATATGATCACATGCTAATATTATCGGAAAGTTTTTGTCCAGTGAGTTATAATTATAATAGTGACATGTTATAATTATATATTGCTGTTAGTGAATGAATGAATAGATTCATATTTTACTTGAAAGATGCAAATCGCACACCAATGAGGCACTCTATTATGGAATAAACATAGTGATTATCCTGTTTTACACAGTTGACTTTCCTACTTAAAAAAAAATCTATGCTTTTCCTATTTTGCATAATGTGCACATAGACAGATGCACATAATAGTATTTTGTTTCTGGGTTGCTGCCCATTTTAGCATTTTCGGTTTTCTTTATATAATGAGCAGCTGGTGAACTTATTCCATGAGTAATTAAATGAATGAATGAATGAGGGAGTGAATGAATACCTAAGGACGAGCCAAGCTTGGACCATGAAAAACAAAGGTTAAAATTTATCTGACTCGCACAAGAAAGATTCATTAAGAAGAAAATCTGACTTTAAAGTTCTGACTTGTGGGTTAGATTGTGGATTCAGTGGTGTTCAGTATATAGCTTAAAATGAAAATGAAATAATTGAGTAAATAAAAAATAGTGATGTTCCTGGGTCAAAGACATGAAACAAGTTTTAGGTCTCATCTAGAACTCTGCAATTAGTATCCTCTAAACATACCTAAATTCATGATTTTTCATTGTTTTTAAAGCCTCCACTTCACCTCAGAATTAATATGCCATAACTGACTTAATCATATCTAAAGAAGAAGCATTTGGATGGTATTACTCTGTTTAAGAAGCATATATACCAAGTTGGGGAACATTTCAAGTTTATGTTCTTGGTTAGGAGAATTTGTTCATTGTTCACTGAAATATTTTTAAAAAATTAGATAGCTACATAAATATAAGGTTAAAGAGTACTGTACAGTACCAATGGAGAAGGCAATGGCACCCCACTCCAGTATTCTTGCCTGGAGAATCCCAGGGGCGGCAGAGCCTGGTGGGCTGCTGTCTGTGGGGTCGCACAGAGTCGGATACGACTAAAGCGACGTAGCAGCAGCAGCAGCAATACAGTACCAGTGGCAGACTAGCTAATGAACCGTAGGTGATGATGTTTAATTCAATTTTGCACAACTGATGACTCCTCCAAAAATTTGGAAAATGTTTCATATATTTTCAGTAATGTTTGCTATTCTTTTATATTCACACGACAGTTGATATCAACTGTCTCCCTTCAAAACATCTCCATGGGAGGAAGCACGTATGTCCACATTGAGGGTCATTGGAAAAGGAGGTCTAGTGTTTGAGCATATAGATAGATCTTAGTAGCATTCAAGAATCATATTTTGAGGATTTTATGATGAATATATAGTGATTGTGTCATTACTGGACTAGTGAATGAAGCAATACATGAAGGGGTAAACAATTGAGGAAACCGAGTGCTGGGCTTGGACCAATCAATGATGACTCCTAGAGTGGGGGTTAGGTCTGAATCCAAAATTGTGATTAATTCCCATCTTGAAATTGGTGGCCTAATGAGAAAAAGCCAGAAGGTAAACTCTTTAGGAAATGAACTCAGGAATGGATAAATAAGTACTTAAATGAATAAAGATAAGGAGGGCCACACAGAGACCAATTATGGAATTATGCAATAAAGCAAAGATTATTATTAGTGCATGTTGGAAACATGGGGTTCTGTAGATGAACAGATTAGAGCTCTGAACCCTTCCACGGGGACAATCCAGAGATAACCAAGAGTCCAGGTGGCTGCTTTCATTGCTGGTTTTGCTGTTTTAATTATAAAAGAACAAGAAAAAAAGTTTACATAAAGAGTTGCTTACATAGTTGTTTTATTGAGAGAAGGCCAAACACAAAGCAAAATTAGACTTTGTCATATGATCAGAGTTAAGATTAATCTATCCATATTCACTGAGTTTTATTTAAAAAACATCAAAAGAGGATTTAGTCAGTTACGTCAATAGGCTATGAGCATTAAGAAGGATATCCAGTGCTCTTATGCAGTACTTTGGTGTTTTTTCATTGATCTTGATAAATTGTTACAAGAGAATAAAGGAATGCATATTATATATAGACTAGTTATTCAAAAGAAGCCCAAAGAGGGGCCAGGAAGGAACATGTGTCTGGAACCAGATGTAATGTGTACTCCGGATATATCCAAATATTGTCAAGATAAAGAAGGAGAACTCTGGGTTCCTCCCCACTTTGGCTAAGTACACATACAAAATTTATATGGAGAAATTCTTTAGACAAATTTGTAAATAATCTATTTCATGCCTAATTATATACAGAAATCAATAAATGAATCGCTAGACATTATAACTCAGAAAAAATCATGTGAATTGGTTAGAATATACCATGAAATAAAGATCTACATTTATCCAATGCTGCACAAGTGATTTCCATTATAAGCAATCACCAAGTTGTTAGATTCATGGATAGGGGGTATGTAGACGCATATTTACGAGTGATAAAGTTTTGTAGTCTCACATTGGTATTCACTGTATTATTTAAAAATAAAATTTAAGTGAGCCAATAAATAAAGAGTGCCATTCTTGGGCAATGATGGGATGATTAAATGACCGAAGTTTATATTAATAATTAACACTGAGAACCTAACTTCCATTAGAGAAAACTTGTTGAAAGTCTACATTTTCACCAAGTGAACATACTACAGATGATTTAATCATCATCTAGTGCTAAAGATCTTGGCTTTTACAAACTTGGTGGGTAAGGACAGAACAAGGTAATGTAAGTGACAGAGTTTATGTTCTTGGGTTGGGAGGTTAGTTTATCGGTGTCGCTTAAATTTTCCAAAGTAATAAATGGGTATATTAATAAATAAAACCAGTAACACCAACGTCGGCCAGAATTGGGATTTATGATTGATTAATTTTTTAGTTCTCTTAAAATTCAGTAAAAGAGATGCAGCTGTTTCCTTCACTTCCAGGGCTGCTAAACCTTGTGTTTCAGTTTTGCAGTGCATTTCAAGTGCTGCTCAACTGGTAAAGAATTAGGGTATTAATTTTTTGACAGGGGAGCACACTGGAAGATGGGCAGAACTGTTCTAGTTGTGGAGTGAGATTATGGATCCCTTAGTTATTCATTGCTTTGTCTTTAAATGAAAAGGGCCAAGCTAATGGACCAACAGGACTGATATGACGTAAGGGTGCTGATTAGTTTCTCTGTGCAAAAAGCAAATATTTAAGAATATTGCAAAAATGTTGTCTTTTAGTACAATGGGAAGTGGGCATATATAGACAGCTGTTAGTGATAGTCAAAGATGTTGTTCTTGGGGATTCATGAGGATGGATGATATTATTATTAGTGAATTGTTATATAGAGGAATAAACAACACATGAAAAAGGAAGAAAAAGATGCTCAATTTAGACTAATGATGAGTATTCTGAGATGTGTGAGTCAAGGATTTTGATGAAGCTTTGTAGCTTTGAGATTCATTAGAAAACATAAATCTTATTTCCTTAGTGGAAAAGGGGCTTACAGTGAAAGTCAGGAGGGATCAAAGATGCGTTTCCTGAGCTTTATTTCTTAGTGTCTGTGAAATGTATCCTAAGTGAAGCAGTGCAAGAATAAATGAAAAAGTGCAAATGGGTGATGTCCAATGATTCAGGTCAGCAGTGGGCAAGGATTACTCACATATTATTTCCTGAAGTACTAATCATAACCTAAATAGATCCGGTCTTACTGAACTGTTTTCCATATAGGAGATATTCTATTACAAGAATCCATGTTGCTTTTGGATTGGTGTTGGCTAGTTGGTTGTTAGGTTATTTAGGAGAGGAGCAAACCATTCGCCTTAAAAATAAGTGTTTGAATAAGTGCCTAATTGGAAAAAGGCCAAACATAGCTAAGTATTGAGAATATGTTAGTATATGTGATCAAATCCCTGTTCACTGTCCATTATTTAAAACGAAACAAGAAAGGCTCTAACCAGTTGTCTGTGGAGAACGAGTGTATGGAAAGATACTAGTGCTAGTCAGTATGCTCTTTCAGGGTCCTGGCTTGAATTCATTTTGAATGTGTTGTTAAAAGTAAATAAATGAATGAGTTCATATTTTGGTCAATTATTTAAAAGAAGGTAGTACATGAGCCAGTGAGGAGCAGGTGTCATGAAACAAAGGTAACGACAAACTATTTTCAATGAAAAAGGGATTCTTGTCTTATCAAATTATTCTTGGAGTATTTACATAAGAAAAAAATAAAAGTCAATGAAAAATTAAGGTAAATATTCCACCAATATTTCACAGCCTACTCTAAGCAATGTGTGAATGTGGTCCTTTAAAAAAGATGAATGAGGCTGTAAACTGTGTGGTTAGGGAGTATATAGATCAACAGAATACCAGTTACATGAATTATTCTTGCGTTAGGTGCTGGATTTAGCAGCATTTGCTATATTAATTAAAAATTAAGCAGTAAACAAGTCAATATATAAAAAATCTATAACAAGAATGTGACAGGATCCAAGGTTTATGATTACTTTAGTACCTTGTGACTCCAGCTTGTTTAAAAAAGTTAAATTTATCCTATTCCATTCTTTATAAAAACGTGCATCTTATATCACGGAATGAAAGCACCATCGCTGATTTAATTGTTCAGTAGTCTTAAGAGTTTAATTTTTACCTCTGGGTAGGGTATTGAGGAACTTCCCTGTAGCTCAGATGGAAAAGAATCTACTTGTAATGCAGTATACCTGGGTTTGATCCCCAGGTTGGGAAGATCTGCTGGAGAAGGGAATGGCAACCCACTCCAGTATTCTTGCTTGGGAATTCCCATGGGCAGAGGAGTGTGGCAGGCTACAGTTCACGGGGTCACAAAGAGTTGGACACGACTGAGTGACTGAGCGCACACAAGTAATCGAGAGACTTTGGTAGACGACAGTGGTCAAAATTCATGTCCCTGGGTAGCGAGATTTGTTCATCCTGACATTATGTCAAAAGAAAAATAACCAAATACATAAAATCAAAGAAAGCCATGTGTCCGACTCTCTGCGACCCTATGGACTATAGCTCCTCTGTCACGGGATTTTCTCAGCAAGGATACTGGAGCGGCTTGCTGTTTCCTCCTCCAGGGGCTCTTCCTGAACCAGGGATTGAACCTGCGTCTCCCGCATCATAGATAAATTCTTTACTTCAGAGCCACTGGGAAGACCAAAGGATGCCATGCAGGGCCAAAAGTGGTATATAACCAGGTGTTATGAGTAACCTGAGGTCCATTAAAAATGATGGAGAACTTTTATTCATCTTCAGTGTTTTTAGTATTGTATTTTATTTTATACCATGGTTAATTTAAACCTTTCATCAGTGATAAAGAATAGGTCATAACTCCTTGAAAGGGGAGTAGATAGGATGAGAATATAGTATCAATGTCCTTATTGTGAGATAGGGCACTTGGTGGTTGATGATTGTATGATATCAGTTTTTTTAATTGTGTAACAAATTACCCTACAACTGAGCAACTGAAGACAACAGTCAATATGTGCTATGCATCACATTTTCTATGGGGCAGGAATCTAGAGAGGATTAGTGGGCTGTTTGATTTAGGGTCTTTTGTGAAGTTGCGGTCAAGATGTCAGGTAGGATTGCAGATATGTGAAAGCTTGGGCCAGAGGATCTGTCTCCATGAGTCACTCAGAAGGCTAGAAAGTTCGTGCTGGTCGTTGGCAGGGAGACCGCAGTTTTCTTTATACATGGACCTCTCCTCAAGATTGCTTGAGTGTCCTCACAACATGACAGCTGATTCCCCAAGAGCAATCAATACAAGAGAAAGGGAGGCAGAAAGCTCAATGTATGTATAATTAAGATTCAGAGGTCATACACTGTCAGCCTGTCGAGTATTTTATTGGGTTTAGAGGCCAGGCAGGATTTAATATGGGAGGAGACTGCAAGGCTACGAGTGCTAGGAACCAGGAATCCTCGGATGCCGTCTTGGAGGCTGACTACCATATGTACCATCTTTAAAACATGGAAGAATTAAGTGAATGAAGGACAGGCATAGTAGATAAAGTATAAATATGGGATAGACATGAAGCAAGTAAGCCGATAATCTTTGTGTATAATGTTGTGATCTGCTGCAAAAAAAGATGTAGCATCTTAGTTTTATGAGAAAGAAGCCTATTGATAGACCTTACTAATATTCTAGGATATTGTTTTTAGGGTTTTTTGAATTTTATACATTGACTTTATTATTATTAGTGACTTAATTAGGGGATCAGTAAACAAAGGTATGCATGAATGGAAAGGAGCAAACTTTGAACCAATGCATATCTGAGGTGTGTGTGGATAAATGATTTGGTTAAACCCCATATCTCTGAGGTCAGAGACCTAGTTAATGCCTGTACAACAGAAGTTAATGCTCAGGATTTTGTTCTCAGGCAATTAATATTCATAGGTCTGGATGGTCTTACTATAAGTGAATTAATGAATGAGTGAGTATATCTATATAGAAGACAAGGAAAGCCATATGTGGTCCAATTATGAGTGTTTAATATATTTTTGCTATTAATACATTTCTAAAGTGCTCAATTCCAATGTAAATATATTTGGATAAATAGCATACAAAGATAAATACCTGGAAATCAGTGTTGTGCATTATTTGAGAAGTGCTGACTGCTTATTGAAAATAAGAAGGTAGGATCTAATTGGTTATGTCTGGGAGTAATGACAGAGAAGGCGATGGCACCCCACTCCAGTACTCTTGCCTTGAAAATCCCATGGACAGAGGAGCCTGATAGGCTGCTGTCCATGGGGTCGCGAAGAGTCGGACATGACTGAGCGACTTCACTTTCACTTTTCAGTTTCATGCATTGGAGAAGGAAATGGCAACCCACTCCAGTGTTCTTGCCTGGAGAATCCCAGGGACGAGGGAGCCTGGTGGGCTGCCATCTCTGGGGTCGCACAGAGTCAGACATGACTGAAGCAACTTAGCAGCAGCAGCAGCCAGGAGTAATGAATACATGAGCAGCTGTTAATACCATTCAGATTTCTGATCCAATCTGTATGTTCAAGGGTATTGATGATATTATGAGTGAACATATAAGTCCATTTATCTTTCAACTGATTATTTTGAGGAAGGTAAAGTGGGATTGCTCAGCCTCAGATTATTGACATTTTGGGGTGCATGATTCATTGATGTGGGAGGCAGTCTTGTACACTGTAGAGTGTTTGGTAACTGCACTGACATCTCCTAACTAGATGTCACTAGATGGACCCCCTCTCCCAGTGTGACAACCAACAATATTTCAACGTTGGCCAACGTTCTCTGGGGACAGTATGGCCTGTGTTGAGAACCAGTAAGGTGAAACATGGGCCCCTGAGGAACATGTGTTAGAAAACAGTGTGACTCACTTGTCCTGTTGTTCCTTGTTGATATTCACATGAAGAAAAAAAGCAGCTCGGCTCTTCCCACTGTATCTCAGATTCACCTGTATAGTTGCATCTAATCGTATCACAGTTTGAGTTGTTCATGGACAGACCATACTGTGTTTTCTCTGGAGAAGTAAATTGAAGTTTAAATTACTCATGAATACACGAGTAAATGAATAAATAAAAAATGACTGCATAAATAAATATATAATGGAGGGTCTAGCATATACTATGGAGAAGGCAATGGCAACCCACTCCAGTACTCTTGCCTGGAAAATCCCATGGACGGAGGAGCCTGGTGGGCTGCAATCCATGGGGTCGCTAAGAGTCGGACACGACTGAGCGACTTCACTTTCGCTTCTCACTTTCATGCATTGGAGAAGGAAATGGCAGCCCACTCCAGTGTTCTTGCCTGGAGAATCCCAGGGACGGGGGAGCCTGGTGGGCTGCCATCTATGGGGTCACACAGAGTCAGACACGACTGAAGCGACTTAGCAACAGCAGCAGCAGCGTATACTATTGGTGAAAATGTGCCGTGAAAGAAGTGTTTAAATGAATCCCATCCTGCACAAGTGACATCTACTATTAGAAAAAATGCTCTAGATTCTTTTTCTAAAAACATTTTATTAAGGTATAGGTGATTTACAATATTGTGTTGATTTCTGCTGTACATCACAGTGATTCAGTTACATATCTATCTATATACATATATACATATACATTCTTTTCCATTATAGTTTATACATTGATAGATTCTTACCGTGTTGGGAGAGAGTGCACTGTGGGATTCTTTTAATCACCATTTCATATTCTTGTGTTGAGTTCTAGATAAGTCAATAAATAATATGCTAGCCATTCTGGGCCTTTTGATTAAAATGTGTCATGAATCAAAGTTTATGATTGATCGAGTATAGTCTTACTAATATTCCTTGAAAAATATAAATTAAAGACTCAGATTCTTTCTAAAATCCACTATTAACTCCACACAATGGATCCACCACACTTTTGACTTAATTATTCTCCATTGGTGCAAATCTTGGCATCATTTCTGTGGGTCAGAGTGTTAAAACAGATCTAAGTAATAGTAGAAGTTCTAGATTTGGTTCATGCTTATTTCAGAAAAATAAAAAGTTCCATGCCTCAACCAGTAATAAGAATGTATTATGAACAGAAATAAATTAGATTACTCCAATTCAACCTGAGATAGGCTGTGAAAGAAAATAAGATGGAGGACATTTTCATCCGCTTCAGGGTAGATAACTATTCCACTTTCCTTTTGTACCTTAGCTAATTTAAATGTCCTCAGGTTACCTTGGCTACCGAGTCTTCAGTGAGAGCACATAGGAAGATGGTTGAGATCGCCAGGGTTCCAGCTGTGGAGTGGGGCCTTCCCTGGTGGCTCAGACGGTAAAGCGTCTGTCTACAATGCGGGAGACCCGGGTTCGATCCCTGGGTTGGGAAGATCCCCTGGAGAAGGAAATGGCAATCCACTCCAGGACTATTGCCTGGAGAATCCCATGGACAGAGGAGCCTGGTAGGCTACAGCCCATGGGGTCGCAAAGAGTCGGACACGACTGAGCGACTTCACTTCACTTCACTTCAGGGGTCGTTCAGTCTACTATATTTAACGTGGGACAAATTAAATGAAAGGGAGTAAGCGTGGATCAGCAATGAGTACAGAATTTCCAAGAAATGAGGACGCTAATAAATCTGTGTGTGACACTGAGATTTGTAAGTTGATCTTAGAAGTTTCAGAAATCTTAATTTTGAGTTTTTTCCGTGTTGACTTTCTTATCTTGACTTTGCTGTGTTGACTTTCTTGGTAGTGAATCAATGAGTGATTCAGTCAGTAAAGGTGCAAATGAATGAAGGAGTATAATGCCAAGCCTAGACCAATGATGAGTATCCTGGGGTATCTGAATCCAGAATTTTACTTTACTAAGCTTTATAGCTCCAAGATCTATTAGAAAAAGAAAATACCCCATTAACTCTGTGGGACATGTTCATGTAGCAGAAGTGAAGAAGTGTCAGTTCTTATTCTCGGTCTGTTGAGGTTCTCGCTTATAGATTATATTTTAAGTAAATCAATGTGTGAATAAAATATGTAAATGAATGAAGACAAGGAAGGCGCTGAAAGGACCAATTATGAGAGTACGTAATTAAATAAGGAACAAGACTAATACCATTTGGAAGTGCTGAGTTCCAATAAAATTAAATAGATCAAAGCTCTTGTACTTTTGAGTAAGAAACAGAAAAGACAATTTCATGTAAGAGTCGATGTTGCATTTGATGAAGAGCAGATTTTTTTGTTTCTGTTATTTTTTACGCGTTGCTCCCTTTTCCGAAAGGCTTTATTTTTTAAGAGCAGTTTTAGGTTCGTGGTATAATTAAGCGAAATGTACAGGGACTTCCCACGGGCACCCTGGCTCTCTACATGTGTATCACCTCTCCTATTATCAACATCCCACACTGGAAGGTACATTTATTACAACTGATGGACCTTCACTGACACATCACTTTCACCCAAAGTCCATAGTCAACTTTAGAGTTCACTCTTGACTGTAATTTCAGTGGGTTTGGACAAATATATTGGGTTCGTGAAAAAGTTTATGTTTCTCTGTACCATTTTATGGAAAAACCCAAAGGAACTTTTTGGCCAACCCGATATAACGACATATATCTGCCATTGTGGTATCATTCAGAATATTTCGCTGCCCTAAAAATCCTCTGTGTCGCTTCATTTTTCTCTCCCTTTAACCCCTGGCAACTTCAGCATTTGGTAGTGTTGGAATTATACCATACATAGCCACTTCATATTGTCTTTTTAAATTTAGTCATACTAAATTTGAGGTTCTTTCATGCCTTTTTACGGAGAAGGCAATGGCACCCCACTCCAGTACTCTTGCCTGGAAAATCCCATGGGCTGAGGAGCCTGGTGGGCTGTAGTCCATGGGGTCGCTAAGAGTCGGACACGACTGAGCGACTTCACTTTCATTTTTCAGTTTCATGCATTGGAGAAGGAAATGGCAACCCACTCCAGTGTTCTTGCCTGGAGAATCCCAGGGATGGGGGAGCCTGGTGGGCTGCCATCTATGGGGTCGCACAGAGTCGGACACGACTGAAGCGACTTAGCAGCAGCAGCATGCCTTTTTATGACTTTGATAGCTCATTTCTTTTTAGTGCTGAATAATCTTCCATTATTTTGATGTAAAACAGTTTATTTATCCATTTTCCCACTGAAGGATGTGTTGGCTGCTTCCAAGTTTTGCCAATTACGAATAAAGCTGGTATAAATATCCATGTGGAGGTTCCTGTATGGACATAAAATTTCACCTCCTTGGGGTAAATACCAAGGAGTGTGATTTCTAGATAGTATGGTAAGAATATGTTTAGTTTCATGATAAACTGCCAAATATCTGCTCTAATAGGTGTGTAGTGGTACTTCATTGTTTTAATTTGCATTTCCCTCATGACATGTAATGTGGAGTGTCTTTTCATATGCTTATTTTTCATCTGTTTATCATCTTTGGCGAGATGTCTGTTCAGATCTTTGATTTGTTTTTTAATCAAGTTGTTTATTTTCTTACTGTTGATTCTAAAGTTTCTTTGTAAGTTTTGGAAAGAGTCATTTATTAGACATGTCTTTTGCAAATTGTTTTCCCCCAGTCTATGGCTTGCGTTTTGTTCTTTTGAAAGTTTCTTTGCAGAAAAGAAACTTTATGAATTGCAGCTTATCAATTATTTCGCATAATGTGTCTTTGGTGTTGTATTTTAAAAACGTCATTGTCAAACAGAAGATCAGCTGGATTTTCTCATGTTTTGTTCTCAGGGTTTTATTATTTTTTATTTTTCATTTAGGTCTATAATCCATTTCGAGATAATTTTCAGGAAGGGTGTAAGATCTGTGGCTATATTTCTTTCTTTTTTTTTTTTTTTTAATGTGGACATCCAGTTGTTCCAGCACCACTTATTGAAAAGGTTACCTTTGTTCCATTGTATTTCCTTTGATCCTTTGTCAAGGATCAGTTGTCCATATTTTTGTGGGCCTTATTTCTGGGCTCTCTTCTGTTCCATGTATCACTTTATATGTTCTTTGACCAATATCACACTGTCTTGATTATTGTAGCTTTATAGTAAATCTTGAAGTCAGGTGATGTAAGTCCTCCAACTTTGTTCTTCAATATTGTGTTCACTATTCTGGTTTTTTTGGCCTGTTCATATAAACTTTAGGATCATGGTGTTTACAACCACAAAACACCTGCTGGAACTTTAACTGGAACTGCCTTGAATCTATAGATCAAGGAAAGAGCTGACATTTACATAGTATGAACTCTGCCTATCCATGAGCATGGAATACCTTTACACGTATTTAGTTCTTCTTTGATTATTTTCGTCTGAGTTTTGTAGATTTGTGCATATAGTTTTTGTACATATTTTGTTAAATTTATACATATTTCATTTTTTGGTTGTCAAAATTTTGAATCCCACTTGTTCATTGCTATTATATAGGAAAGTGATTGACTTTTATTTACCTTGTATCCTGCAGCCGTGCTATAATTGCTTGTGAGTTCTTGTTAGTTCTTTTGTATTTTCTACATAGATGACCATGTCATCTGTTAACAAAGACAGTTTTATTTCTTCTTTCACGAATAGTATACTTCTTGTTTCTTCTTCTCTTGTTATGTTTGCTATAACTTCTTATACAATGTTGAAAAGAAGTGTTGAGAGAGAACATCCTTGCTTTGATACTGGTATTAGTGGGACAGCTTCAAATTTCTCATTAGTTATGATATTAGCTATAGGTATTTTTTTTTGATAGGTAAAAAGTGGATTTATTCAGATTCAGAGAGAAGCACCCTCCACAGACAGAGTGTGGGCCCTTGCAGAGAGTAAGGCCTAGCTTTAGGTATTTTCTTAATAGATATTAATTGCCAAATTGAGGAAGTTCCTTTCTATTTCTAGTTTGCTGAGAGTTTTATTTTTCTCATGAATATTATGTTTTATCAGATGCTTTTTCTGCTTCTATTGATATAATCATGTGGGTATTCTCCTTTTGATCACATACCCTTTTGATGTGATGTGCATGATGGGATTAAATCCAGTGGATCATACTGTATTTCTTTTTATACATTATTGGATTCATTTGCTCATATTTTGTTGAGGATTTTTGCACCTATGTTCATTAGAGATATTGTTCTATAGTTTTTTTTGTGTGTTAATATTGCAGTAATGCTGGCTTCATAGAATGGGTTAGGAAATTTTTCTCAACTTTTATCTTCTAAAAGAGATTTTAAGAGAGTTGGTATAATTGTTTTCCCTTAAATATTCTGATAGAATTCACCAGAGAACCCACCTAGGGGTGGTGCTTTCTGATTGGGAAGATTGTTGTTGTTTTTTGGTCGCTCACTCATATCCGACTCTTTGCGACCCCATGGACTGCAGCACGCCAGGCCTCGCTGTCCATCACCAGCTTCCAGAGTTTGCTCAAACTCATGTCCATTGAGTCGGTGATGCCATCCAGCCATCTCATCCTCTGTCGTCCTCTTCTTCTCCTGTCTTCAATCTTTCACAGAATCAGGGTCTTTTCCAATCAGTCAGTTCTTCGCATCAGGTGGCCAAAGGATTGGAGCTTCAGCTTCAGCATCAGTCCTTCCAATGAATATTCAGGACTGATTTCCTTTAGGATTGGCTGATTCGATCTCCTTGCAGTCCTAGGGACTCTCAAAAGGCTTCTTCAATACCACAGTTCAAAAGCATCAATTCTTCGGCGCTCAACCTTCTTTATAGTCAAACTCTCATACAGACTACTGGAAAAACCATAGCTTGGACTAGTCAGACCTTTGTTGGCAAAGTCGTGTCTCTGGTTTTTAATTCGCTGTCTAGGTTTGTCATAGCTTTTCTTTCAAGGAGTAAGCGTCTTTTATTGTTTTTTTTTGTTTTGTTTTGTTTTGTTTTGCGTCTTTTAATTTCATGGCTGCAGTCACTGTCCGCAGTGATTTTGGAGTCCAAGAAAATAAAGTCTGTCACTGTTTTCATCATTTCCCCATCTGTTTGCCATGAAGTGGTGGGGCTGGATGCCATGATCTTATTTTTTAGAATGTTGAGTTTCAAGCCAGCTTTCTCACTCTCCTCTTTCACCCTTATCAAGAGGCTGTTTAGTTCCTCTTCACTTTCTGCCATAAGGATGGTGTCATCTGCATATCTGAGGTTATTGACATTTTTTTTGGCAGTCTTGATTCCAGCTTTTGCTTCATCCAGTCCAGCATTTTGCATGATATATTCTGTGTATAAGTTAAATAAACAGGGTGACAATATACAGCTGTGGGCACATTTGAGGACAGGATCATGTAAGAAGCATTAGGATTGACCAGATTGTATTCTCTAAATTTTATTAACTCAAATATAATCTAGTCAATTATGTTTATGACTAATAACTGGATAGACAGATGTTTGTGTCATTCAGAATTTATTTTCTTTCTCTTCATAGATATTGATGTATTGTTATAATTGAACGAATAAAAAAACGTTATCTTATTAGTTTGAGCTTTTGCTACTGATGTTATAGAAAGAAAAAATTCCTAACCTACTTACATTTTTGATAAGCAACATGTAGTACATTGCATATAATAATATTTCTGTTCTGGAGTACTAGTTGGCTTGCCATTTTGACTTTCTTCATATGATGGACATATGGTTTAATCATCCCTTGAGTAGTTACATAAATAAATAAATGAACATATAAATTGAATTAAGCAGAGTCACCACTGAGAATGTGAAATAAGGATATTTTACAAGATTGTGGGTATTTTCTTTTTATTTATTCATTTTTTTAATTTAAATTGACATATAGTTAATATATGGGCTTCCTTGGTAGCTTAGCTGGTAAAGAATCCACATGTAATGCAGGAGACCCCGGTTTGGTTCCTGGGTTGGGAAGCTCCGCTGGAGATGGGATAGGCTACCCACTCCAATATTCTTGGGCTTCCCTGGTGGCTCAGCTGGTAAAGAATCTGCCCACAATGCAGGAGACCTGGGTTTGATCCCTGGGTTGGGAATATCCCCTGGAGAAGTGAAAGGCTACTCACTCCAGTATTCTGACCTGGAGAATCCAATGGGCTGTATATTGCTTCCATATCTTGGCAATTGTAAATGATACTGCTGTTAAAATTGATGTACATGCATCTTCTTGAATTAGTGTTTTTTTTTTCTTCTAATATAAACCCAGGAGTGGAATTGTTGGAGCATATGATCATTATATTTTTGTTTTTTTGAGAAACCGCCACACTCTTTTCCATATTTTACATTCCTGCCAATAGTATATGAAGGTTCCCTTTTCTCCACATCCTTGGCGATACTTGTTATCTGTGTTCTTTTTGATAGTGGTCGTCTGACAAGTGTGAGGTGATATCTCATGTAGTTTTGATTTGCATTCGTGAGGCTGAGTGGTTTTTCTTGTGCCTGTTGGGTACCTGGCATTTTCTCTTTGGAAAAAATTTAAGTTTTTCTGCCCATTACAATTTTTTTTTTTTTAATATTGAGCTATATGAGCTGTTTGTATGTGTTGGATATATACCCCTTATTGGATGTATTTAAATGTACCCAAATAAAGATTTAAATGTACCCAGTTCTGCAAAAGTAGCACCATTAAAATTATCTTTTTTCTGTTAAACTGTTAAAATATAAAGCTAGTTTTGACAAGTGTCTTTCTTATTCTTATGTGGTGGTTTTAAATTAGAAAGGCTTGAAGTTCGTACCTACCTAGTTCCACAAAGCTAAATTACTTTTAAATTCTAGTTTAATTCTCCCATTTCCTCCACAGAATGAACATAGGACAGCACACATTCATTTTCCAAGAAGCAAAATCTAGGCAGTTAGCTTTGTGGGTTAAGAACATAGAGAGAAATAAGTAAGGAAGACTTGAACTTCCTATCCTTGGATAGGATGATTTGTTCACAAACATTTCATGGTTATTTCAAAAGCATCAACGTGTGTATACAGGAAATAGAAATCTCAAATATGGACCAGTGATGGGAATATGGTATGAATCAAAAATTATGTTTAGTCTAATTCAGCATAACTGAGGCAATTGAAAAAAGGGAGTAGTCATTTCATTCATTTTTAGAACTATTTTATATTACATTTGGGGGCTTCCCAGGTGGCTCAGTGGTGAGTCCACCTGCCAATTCAGGAGGTGCATGAGAGGTGGGTTGATCCCTGGGTCTGGAATATCCCCTGGAGGACGAAGTGGCAGCCTGCTCAGTGACTGAGCGTGCGGGCGTGCAGCAGTTCATTGTATGTTCCTCCACAAACCACGCTGGTAGCACTGGCTAATAACGTGTGGCCCTCCACAAGCCCATGGAAGACCCTGTGTTTGAGAAGTGATTAAAGAGGCTGACTTCACCACCCCTTTCACTGAACCCTCTTTAGAACATGGGCAATTAAATAGAGGAAGCACCCAAAATGATCAATGTTGAATATGAATTTTGTATGAATTATGTTCACTGATCACGCATGTTCTCCGAGGCCCGTTATAAAAGGAGATTTTGTTCCTGGGCTTTTATAATTGTGTTGTTATTCATGGATCAATTAAGAAGTAAATACAGAAAGAAAAACGTGTCTGGATCAATGATGAGTTCCATGGGGTATCTGAAACAGGAGTTTTGATTAAACCCGTAAGTGATTCTGAGGTCCATCATAAAGACACGTGGCTAAATTATTCCCTCTGTGGGACAAGAGTGCTTGGTACCTTGCGTTTGTACTTTTGTGGTTCTTGGGGATGGATTGTATTTTTATTATAATATTGACCCATAGATTAAAAATATGTCAATAAATTAAAAAAATATATCATGTACCTATTATTAAGGAATATAATAAAACATGGATTATTATTAAAATCTAACTGAGACTGTTTACTGTACATTAACAGTAAAGGACCTTACTGTTCTGGAAAGAAGTGTATGTACATCTGGTCATCTGTATATAACAGTTTTTGTTCCGTGTTGGTGCTACATTTCTGGGTGGTTGTGGTATTAAGGAAATGAAAATGCATTAACTTGTATAAATTCTTGTTTAAGTAACCACATTTAATTAAGAGACAGAGACCGGTGGTGAGAATGTTTTGTAAGAGAACACTTCTAATTAACCCAATCTGTTTTTTCATTGATTTTTATTAAAAGAATAAAAATGAAACAAGTCGTTTCTCCTCAATGGCAATGGCTATATAGATAGACAAAAATTTTGTTCAGTGGTCTTGCCTAGTGGATAAGATCACAGATATTGATATATCTGTATAAGAAGAAGAGGTTATAATTTTATATCTTGATCTTCTTTTAAAAAGTCAGCAAACTACATACCAATTTGAACCCATGTTTTGGTATCAGGATACTGATCCGTCTTGTTTTCTGAGTTAGATATTCTAGGGAAAATTCTAAGCTCGTCTACTCTTTGAAAGACATGCTTGAGCCTTTCCGTGGCCCAGTGACTTGATTCCAGGTTGGTGTCTAACCATTTTGAGCTCTCTTTAGAAAAATAAAGGTATGATAGTATTATTCCCTGAATAACACAATAAATCAGTAAGTGAATGAATCCCTAAATCCACATAGTGGTGAATAGGTGAGATTGTCTGATGAACAAAATACGTCCAATTCCATAAAAGTTAAGTCCAATAAGGTGATCTTGGGCTCTTCCCGTGTAAGTAGCAGGTAAAGTAAGATGTCTCTGATGGTAGTTTGTTGAGCAGTGAATTCAGTGGTATTCATATTATTTGACAGCCATACTTACGTAAATGAAAGAGTACCCTTCTTAGGAAAATGATGAGAATATGATATAAAGTGAGTTTATGATTAATCTAGTCCTCCCTACAAATAATCAATTTTTAAAAAGCTAACTCTATTTTTAGAGTTGTTAATAATAGACTTTTTTTCCCCCCTTTATAAAATGAACACCACACAGCTGACTTAATCAGCTTTAATGGTGAAGACCCTGGCTATTACTTCTGGGACTAAGGAGCTTAAAGACTGAAATAAGGAAATATCAGTGTTGGTGTTCTAAGCTCCGATGGGGATTATTAATGGGATCCCACTGAATTATTTCAATAAAATAAATAGTCAAATAGCACATGAAATTAAGGAATGCCAATTATGAGCCCATGATTGGAATGTGTCATAAATTAACATTTATGATTAATTCAACTCAGCCCCACTAGGGATCATTCATTACTAAAGGGATGCAAGGAATTTCACATATTTTCAGAGCAGTATTATATTAACTTCCTACTTAATATTCTGGCCACATTTGCTGAATCCATTTCTTAATTGATTAAGATTCAGTTGTTAACTGTTTGAGGCTGGAGTACTTTGGAGGACGGCAGATGTCTTTTTTGTTGGTTGTGGGCTAAGATCATAGGGCTGTTCCTGTTGATCACCAGCTTTAATATCATGACAAATCAAGTGGAAAAGGAGCAGGTGGGCACTGATCTCAAGGAAGGGACTGATAGGAAGGAAGTGTGCTGATTAACCCCTATGTGCAAAAACAGAGCCTTATTGTGAAAAGTGATTGAGTCCTTTCATGCTACATTAACAGGGCCACTAACAGACCTTGGTTGTGTTCAAGCCTTTGTTCTTAGTTTTGTGTCACTGCAGATTATTGATTGTATAATTATTTTTCGTGAATCTGTGAACGAATGAATTAGTTAAGGAAGGGATATGTGGATTAAGAAATAGAAAGTTATGCCTGGATCAGTGATGGCTATTGGTGGAAATGAATGAATTAATAACATTGAGTGTGCCCTCTGTGTAACTCCGAGGTCCATTCTGTATAGAGAATCAGTCAATATTCTTTGTAGAAATTAAGTAGTAGGAGAAGATGGGGAAAGACATTGTGGTTTTTCTTGGGCTTTTGTGGTTCATGGATGTGGATTATATTATTGGAAGTGAATCAGCAGATGAATAAAGAAAGAATTGTACATCTGAAATAGGAAGAGACCTGCTTCTGGAACAATTTGTTTTTTTTTTTTTTTCTTTAAGAAAGGAAAAGGTGTTTGCCTATAACTATAAAAATAGTTATAGTTATTTTTCTGGTGTTTACTGCTAGATTCAGTGGTATCCATCATATTTTTCAAGTAACCATAACTTAGAGGCTTCCCTGGTGTCTCAGATGGTAAAGAATGCACCTGCAATGCAGAATACCTAGGTTCAGTCCCTGGGTCAGGAAGATCCCCTGGAGAAGGGCATGGCTACCCACTCCAGTATTCTTGCCTGGAGAATCCCATGGACAGAGGAACCTGGCGGGCTACAGTAGATAGATTGCGAAGAGTCAGACGAGACCGAGTGGCCTTACTAACCATGTACTTAACAGATGGGTATTTGTAATCATTCAGTTCAGTCACTCAGCCATGTCTGTCACTTTGCGACCCCATGGACTGCAGCCCACCAGGCTTCCCTGTCCATCACCTACAGATCTCAATCTGGGGCTTGGTGGTGGACTGAATAATGTTTATTATATTATTCATAACTAAAAATTCAATCCTGGATTAGTAAAAAATTGATTTTGAGCCAAAGTTTATTGTTATCTAGTTCTGCCTGACTAACAATCATTAAAAAAATAAAATCAAAATCTATTCTAAATCAGCTGTTTTCCTCCCCAGAGTGAACATAGGACAGCTGATTTAATCACTTAATAAAGAATTTTTATTGTGAGCAAGCAGCATAAAGTCTAATATAAGTAAGTCCCTTGGTTCACATTCTTTGTTTGAATAGTCTATTCATGAGGGTCAGCTGAAGAATTCCAAAGTAATAATTTTGTACTACATACACAAAATACATAAAACACTTCCAGTATGGACCAGTGATGGGGATGTGTCACGAACCCCAAATTGTGTTTAAGCTAAACCAGTACAACTGAGGTCACTTTAGCAGAAGATAGTAGTGATTTAATTTAGTATTATCTTCTCTTTTCTCCACGGTTGCTTTCACCATCTGCATGTGGGTACAGGGGCTGATAACTTTGCCAGCAGCCTAGAGATGATTGCTGATGGTAGTTTCATTATGTTTTCATGGAACCATCTTTGACATACGAATGAATTAAATCAGAGAGGGCCACATAGGAAGGAATGCTGAATGTGGGTTTGATAGAAAGCAGGGATTTTTGAACCATCCGCATGTGTAGCTTTCAGTTCCATTACAGAAGAAATGTTGTTTTATTAGCTCTACAGGGCGAGAGCCTAAAGTTTCAGAATCTGATTTTTTGAATTTTGTGATTGTGTTTCGTGTGTGTGTGTGTCTCAGAAAATTAATCAATACATGAAAAGAAATTTCCTAGCAGGGATCAGTTATGAATCTCATGGGGTTTCTCAAGCAAGAACTGTGATTAAACCCATCTGCAACTCTGAGGTCCGTAACAGAGCGGCATCTCATTATTCTCTTTGTGGGAAATGAACCTACCACACCTTCTTCTCAGGCTTTCTGGTTTAGGGTATGAATAGCTTTGTTAAAATAAATTTAGCCTATGAATTAAAATATGGCAGTGATCAAGGAATAAGAGATATATGCGTCCAACTTTGTAAGGTATGTAATGAAAGATCGATAATTCTGAAAACAGTTTTTTTAGATTCTTAATAGTCAGGGCTCTTGTCATTTTTGTAAGGAGCAGATGGTCATTTGCACACAAAACTGAATGTTTTTGTTTTGTGTGGAGGCATGTTGCCAATCAATCATTTTACTAAGGAAAGAGAAATACATTTACATAAATAGTTTATTGAATAAACTAGGTAATTGGGAGGGAGAGCATGGAACAATGATGAGACTGTTTTATTCAACCACATTTGTGTTTAATTCAGTTTTTTATGCAATTTTATGTTGCATACAAACAAACATTAAAAGAACCAGTTTGCTATTCTTTTGGCTGATGACATGAGGACAAGTGTAAATATTATCTAAGGTCCTTATCCAATGTGCGTGGGTCACAGATATTGAAGTATAATTATAAGTGATCAAATGTATACATCTGTATCTCAGTCACTTTTTCAAAAAGTCAGCCAATAGTACATCAGTGGAAGGCATGCAGTTGGATGGAAAGATCCTAATTCATCATGTTTTACACAGCTGTTGTCCATGGGAAGATAAAACACTCAAGGCTTTTCCAGTGGTACACACAGACTTTGATAAATAATAGTGTTTCAGTTCTGTTTTGATGGTTATTTAAACTTTTTGCAATTCTTTTAGAAAAATAAAGAAATGGTCTTATTATTCCATGAGTAATTAAATAAAGGAATTAGTGAGCAAATTAATAAATTTATTAAGTAAGGTCAAGCTTGGACCCTTGGTGAGATTGTGCCATGAGTTGCCTCTCCTATGGATCCAGTTCCACACAATTAAAGTTCAGTAAAAAAGATAGTCTCAGCCTATCATGGGTAATATATAGAGAGACATATGCTTAATAGTTATAGTTATTTTTCTGGTGTTTACTGCTAGATTCAGTGGTATCCATCATATTTTATAAAATAAAAGATTGCACAAGTTAATATATATAAAGTAGAGCTCTTTCCAAATGTTGAAAATAAGATGCAAGTCAAGGATTATGGTTACCTAATTAGTGGTCATTTAAAGTGGATAATTGTAGATTGATTCTTTTTAAAATTTGCTTTTAACTGCTCAGAGCAAGCATTTTGCCAGATTTGATTATTCGCTCATGGCGAAGATCTTGACTTTTACCTCTTAGATAAAGAGAGAAGAGATCAATATAAGTAATAAAATTCATGTTCTGTTGGGGGCTTGGTCATGGGTATCCACTGAGATATTAAGGAATAAATGGCTACATACATCAACAGTTCTAACGTGGACATGCATTGGTCAGTGATTAAAATATGTTAGGAATTTGAGTTACGATTAATCCATTTCAGCGTGACTGAATTTATTAGGAGAAAAGGATGAAAAGCATTTCACTCATTTTCTGAAAAGTTTCAGTTCACTTCAGTCCTTCAGTTGTGTTCGACTCTTTGCGATCCCATGGACTGCATTAGGCCGGGCTTCCCTGTCCATCGCCATCTCCCCAGCTTGCTCAAACTCATGTCCATTGAGTCGGTGATGCCATCCAACCATCTCATCCTCTGTTGTCCCCTTCTCCTCCTGCCCTCAATCTTTCCCAGCATCAGGGTCTTCTCCAATGAGTCAGCTCTTCGCATCAGGCAGCCAAGGTATTGGAGTTTCAGCTTCAGCGTCAGTGCTTCCAAAGAATATTCTGGACTAATTTCCTTTAGAATTGACTGGTTTGATCTCCTTGCTGTCCAAGGGACTTTGAAGAGTCTTGGTGTTCCACTTAATTTCTCTAACTCAAATTTAAATTTAAATTTTTTTTCAATTTTAATTTTCATACCGCAAGGGATATAAACGCTATTGATATTGTTATAGACTATGAACCCATCAAGGAGGGGAATATACAAAAATGAAAAATTTTGCCTTTTTCTTAATCATGGTAGAAAATGAAAGTTCATTGTCTTATCTTTAAAATATAGATGCAAGAAGTCTAAGCATGGACCAATGGCTAACATGGAACTGATATGATACAAGGAAATGGATTAATTCATATTTTCAATGCTGGGCTGCATTGCACAAAAAGCTATTTCTCTAGCTCTGTGGGAAGTGAACTTTCACAAACATATTCATATCTTCAAGTGTCTTGGTTTTATTTTCCTAATTCATGAACATTCTATTATTATCAGTGAATCAATGAATATGTCAAGAACAACATATCAAACAAAGGCACAGAATACCAAGTCTGGATCGATGATGAGTATGCGTGGGGCATCTGAATACCATTTTGATTAAACCCAGTTTGTAACTCTGAGGTCCATTGTGTCTTTGGGAAATGTGCTTATAAAGTAAGTCAGAAATATTCAAGGATTGTGTTCTTGACCTTTTGTTGTTCATGAATATGGATGGCATTATTATAAGTAAATCGATGCATGAATAAATGAAGTAGAAATAAAGAGGAGAGCTACCCCTTATCCAGCTGTGAAAGGAGCTTATGAACCAAAAATTATTGTTAATACATTTCTGAAAAGTAGAGTTCAGTAAGCTAGACTAAGGGTGCTCCTCCTTTGAGAAAGTGTAGATAGACATATGTGAATATCAGTGTTCTTGGTGGTAAGCTTCTGGCCATATGTCTTATTTTTAAAATATTCATATAATTTATTATAATAATACTTAATATAATAGATAAGATCAATAGTAATATAACAAATCGTGATAGTACAAAATATTTTGATAAATAGTAGTTTAATATAATCAATAGTGAAAAATAAGATACAAGTGATTAGATAGTTATTGAAACGTGGAAAATGTTTCAGCATGAGAGTTGTGAATCCTCTTGTGTTCACTGATATTTATTTTTAATCAAGTAGATGCATGTTGAAGATTTTTGTGGTAAGCAGATGGATAGATTTAGTGTCTCTCAGTATGTTTGTTAAGTGTCTTTAGGTTTCACCAATATTGGTGCCATTATTACAAGTGAGTCAAAGCATAATTTCATATCTGTATTATTTAAAAGAGTAAAAACTGAGGGCCAGTGAGGAACACATGTAATATGTGAAGGAGCTCAGTTAATCTTGTTTTACTCCCTGGAAGTCCACGTAAAAAAAAAAGATCCAAGCCCCTCGTTCTTCAGGGAAGGATAATATATACCCTACTCTCTAAACATATCTTGCTATTAACTTTTAAATTCAAATAGTCAAAAATAAAAATTTAGTTTCTTAGTAACACTATGTGGCCGGTGCCTGCCATTTTTAAAAATTGGAGTATAGTTGATTTATGAAGGCTTCCCTGAGAGCTCAGTTGATAAAGAATCTGCCTGCAATGCAGGAGACCCTGCTTTGACTCCTGGGTTGGGAAAATCCACTGGAAAAGGGCTAGGCTACCCATTCGAGTATTCTTGGGCCTCCCTTCTAGTTCAGCTGGTAAAGAATCCGCCTGCAATGCAGCAAACCTGGGTTTGATCCCTAGGTTGGGAAGATTCCCTGGAGAAGGGAAAGGCTACCCCTGCCAGTATTCTGGCCTGGAGAATTTCATGGACTGTATATAGTCCTTGGGGTCTCAAAGACTCAGACACGACTGAGCGACTTTCACTTTGAAAACTTATAGTTGGTTTACAGTGCTGTGTTAGTTCCAAGTGTATAGCAAAGGAAATTAATTTTGTGTGTATATATTTCAGTTTTCTAAGATTCTTTGCCTATACAGGTTATTAAGTAATACTGAGCAGAATTCCCTATGCTATATAGTATGTGTTTGTCAGTTATCTCTTCTATATACAGTAGGATGCATAATGGGCAGTGCTAATAGACAATATTTCCATTGTTGGAGAAAATGTCATCAGTGAGGAAACTTGAATGTAGTAACATTTAGTGTTGAGTAGCAGACGACTCTATCTGTACGCATTTTACTTTTTAAAAAAGGTCTGGGAAGTTGTCTTTAGAGCTATTTGGTGTTGTTCAGTTGCTCAGTTGTGTCCAACTCTTTGTGACTCTGTGATCTATAGCCCACTAGGCTTCTCTGTCCATGGGATTTTCCATCCATTTATTAGAGCTATTTAATAATTAATTAATTAATAATTAATGAGTTAAAGTGTATGATATAGTCAAATTGATTTTTATAACAAGAATTTAAATTCATCAAAATCTCCCCCATAAAGATTTTAAAATTTAAAAAATAAAAAATAAAATTAAAAAAAAATAAAAATAAAAATAATTTGTTGAGGGCCACTGGGGGGGAAAAAAAAAGTTATCTGGCCTTTCTGTTTTGGTAGGGATATATAGACACATTTTAATAATATAAGTCATATGTTGGGTGATGGATTAAAAGGTCTTCATAAAAACATTTTGAAAGTCTTCACCAGTTTATGTCACACTAAAAAGTAAGTCTGTAGATGCAGAGGATTCCTCTGTTGGATTGACTGAGGAAAATGTGGCAGAAACCAATATTTCTGATTAATCTAGTAATGTAGAACTAACTTCTGTTTTAAAAATCCAAGTTTACACTTTTCGTTCTTTACAAAAAATCTGTTTTTTCTGTCTGATTGAACACTCCACATTGAATTGAGTTATTGTCCAATGATGAGGATGTTGGCTATTACTTCTGTGGGTAAGGAGCAATGTAAGTAACAAAAGTTTCTATTCTTGGTTTGTGTGGTTTATTCATGTGTGGTCACTGAAGTAGCTCAATAGAATAAAAGGCTGTATGCATAAAACCAAATCTAAGAACACCAAGTATGACCAGTAGGGAGAAGGTGTTATGGGCCAAGGAGCAGAATTAACACGTTTCAGTACCTCTGAGATTCATCTTAAAAAGAGATGGAATGCATTCAATTAACATTTTCAAAACTGTTATCTATTCCATATTATTTTAGCACCACAGTTGGTTTAATATTTCAATATTGTTAGAGACCCAGCCTATTAATTGTTTAGAGGAAACTCCTAGAAGGGGCAACTTATTGTGTGTGTTCCAGAGGTAGGGTACATTGTGGTTTTCGGATGGTCATTACATCATATTTAAAGTCAATTGAATTAAATGTGTATGGCTCATTTTTTGTGATGGTCCTGGCATGATGCAAGGTTACACTTATATCTAGTCTGCAAACTCTGTCAGAAATCAGTCTAGAGGCAATGATCAGAGTTACATCAAGGATCCCGTTCTGGGAGTTTGTGACTCATGGGATAATGGAGGTCTAAATTAACAAAGAAAAAGAGAGTGCTAAGCCTGGACCAGCGATGAGATTGGAGGGTGTCTGAATCAAACATTTTGATTAAAGTGATATCTAACTCTGAGGTCCATCATTTACAAGTGGCCTTCTTTTTTTTTTTTTTCCTTTATGGAAATAAGTATACAGCAGAAGTTCAGAATATGCAGATATCTGGATCTCAGACGTCTTCTGGAGATAGATTGATTTTTACAAGTAAATCAATATATGAGTAAATGAAGAAATATAAAGATGGGTAAATATAAAGAAAGCTGAGCATGGACCAGTTATGTGAGTATGTAACAAACATGGATTATTATTATACATTACTATAGCACTGAACGGAGGACATGGCAGCCCATTCCAGTGTCCTTGCCTGGAGAATCCCAGGGACAGAGGAGCCTGGTGGGCTGCCGTCCATGGGGTCACACAGAGTCAGATACGACTGAGTGACTGAGCACAGCACAGCACACAGCCCTGAATTTTAGTGAAATATATTCATAAAATATGAGTCTTTTTCCCAAAGGAGTATGTATGCAGACATGCATCAGATTCAGTAGCATTGCTTGATGTAGGTAGGGTGCTAGTTGGTTGCTTTATTTAGAGAAGGGAAAATTACATAAATGCTGATTAAGTAATTATCTAATTGAGAAAAGGATGAACATAGCTCATCTTCAGAATGTGCCTTATGAAAATGGTTATGGTTAATCCAAGTCTTTACAATGAGTTTTATAGGACTTCCCTGGTGTCTCAGACGGTAAAGCCCTGGATTGGGAAGATCCCCTGGAGAAGGAAATGGCAATCCACTCCAGCACTATTGCCTGGAAAATCCCATGGACAGAGGAGCTTGGTAGGCTACAGTCTATGGGGTTGCAAAGAGTCGGACACGACTGAGCGACATCATTCATTCATTCATTAAAAACAACAAAGCCACGTAGATTTTAAATCTCTATGGGTATTGAAATAGACATATGGAGATAATAAATATTATTCAAGTTTCTTATCTAATGTTAGTTCCTAAATATTGATGTGTTCTTACATATAAATAGATGAAGTTCTAATCTCAGGCAATAGTTTAAAAGGAGG
The DNA here is from genome assembly GCF_001704415.2 of Capra hircus. Classification (NCBI taxonomy): domain Eukaryota; kingdom Metazoa; phylum Chordata; class Mammalia; order Artiodactyla; family Bovidae; genus Capra; species Capra hircus. Next base: position 65,117,826 of record NC_030828.1, read on the forward strand.
CAAACATGGCTCAATAAGAAAGAAGAATACTGACTCATCTTTATGTATACCACTAATTCTCTCTTCCTAGTTTAGTATGAACATGTAGACGGGCACATGAAAATCAGTTCTATTTTGGGTTGTTTCCATTCTGGATTTCTGTCATTTTCTTTGTGTGTTTGCATATTTGAACATATGATCACATATTCCATGAATAATTCCAGGCCTGAATAAATAGAACAGTGAACAGTTGAATTAATGTGTGAGTAGGGTCAAGCATAGACTTTGGTGAGAATATGCCACGAATGATAAATTCTAAATTCACCCATTTCTCTGCAAATTGAGTCCAGTAAAAGGATTATCTAGGCTTTTACTTATGTGGGTAGGGGTCTATAGACAGGTATGAGCAGTAGTAGCAATTTTTCTTTTTGAGCGATGAACTCAACTGTGCTCATTGGAGTATCTGAAAGTATTAGTTAAACCAGGTAGTAGGAATGAGTGCTCCTCATGGGTCAAAGATGAAAATGAGACTTGAGTGGACTTCATGATTAACCTAGTGTCACACAGCTAATATCCTTTCAATCTGTCTACATCTGGACTGTTCCTTCTTTTGAACATTGGCGTTTGACCCCACAGAATGAAGACTGGCTGCTTCAATCAGTCTTCTCTGAGGAAGATCTTGGCGGTTCCTTAGTGGGTAAGGATCCTAATGACTCAGATATAATAGTACTAGTCAAAAGATGTTGTCATAAGATTTTGGAGTGAATTTTTCATTAGACTTAACTGAATTATTTAGATTAGGAAAGTGCACGAGAGCTGGAGTAAGATGCATTTCATGAAGCAGGGGTGTTCACTGATCCATACATACCTCAATGAGAGCCACTAGAAAAGAGGTTGCATCTGTTGAGAAAGATCTAGTTTATGGGAAAAGAGCCTGCATACAGATCTTGGTCATTTCTAAGGATCTTGTTCTTGGCATTTTTTTCTATTCACGGCCATTGATGTTATTTCTTTTGGTGGATCAGTGAATGGATCAATAAATAAAGGTATAAATGAAGTAAGAGATTATTTAGCCTGGATCGATGATGAGTACCCTGGGGTGTCTGAAGTCAAGGACTTTGATTAAACCCTGTAACTCTGAGGTCCATTGTAAAAAGATTCATTTCTCTTTGTTATCTCTATAGGAAATGAGCTTGCTCAAGGATTTGAAAATATTCAAGAGTTTGTTCTTGTGTTAGGGCTTCCTAGTATTGTATTTTTAGTAAATCAATGCATGAATAAATCAAGAAAGTATAAATGAATAAGGACAAAATGGTTTATTCCCGGTTCAAATATGACAGAGTATAATATAATATATGTAATATAAAAATCATTATTAATACATTTCTTAAGCACTGGGTTCCAGTAAAATAAATTGACTGAAGCTTACCACTTTGGGTAAAGAACATTTCCATAAGTGGATGTAAAGAGCTCATGCTCTATTTCTGGGCTGGTTTGTTAGTTTTTATTTTATTAAGAGAAGGGCAAAGCTTTTACTTAATTATTGATTAACTACCTACCTAATAGAGAGAAGGCTTTATACAGGGATCTATGTTAAGAATATGTCACATGACCAGTTATGATTAATCGAATGATCTTTGCTACTTTTTAATTAAAAAAATTATCTAATCTTTTTCCTGAGCCTGATGAGCATTTGGACAGGCATTAATACTGTCCTGATTCTTTTGTGCCACAAATATTAATGTTACTATTATAAATGTATCAAGTAATAAGTTAATATTTTAATCAGTTACTTGAACCATTTGTTATGAAACAAGGAGAGTGATTAATCCACTTCTAACAATTGCTATCTAGATAAAGGAACTGGAGCTAGGCTCTTAAGTTTTGGAATGGTCATTATATTTAGAGAGTATTTCTCTTCCTGGTCGTTGGTGTAGTTTCTTTAAGAAATGTAAGATAAAATGGCTCCATGTGTAGTTATATACATACATACATTTATGAAGGTGGAAGAGGCATGGACAATCGCTGAGAATGTGCTTGAATCTAAGATTGAGATTACCTGAATTCTTTCCACACAAGTTTCATTTGGAAAGGTGTTACAGCTCATGGGCTTCCCCCATTGGTTAGACTGTAAAGAATCTGCCTGCAATGCAGGAGACCTGGGTTCAATCCCTGCATCGGGAAGATCACCTGGAAGAGGAAATGGCAACCCACTCCAGTATTCTTGTCTGGAGAATTCCATAGACAGAGGAGCCTGGTGGGCTACAGTCCACGGGGCTGTGACACGACTTAGCAATTGAACAGCTATAGCTCTCACCTGACCGGATAGAGGGCATGCACACAGCTGCGTGATAGTCACAGTGCTTATTCTTCTGTCTGATGTTAGTTTCAGAGGTGTTCATTATATTCACTAAATTTAATACTTGGTTCAATCAATCATTATGTCATTCAGAGTTTTAATAAACAATAAGTACTAGCGTTTATTCCTCATCACTTGTTTAGTTGACTTGAATTTAACTAAAAAAACCTGAATCTAGGTTGCCTTATTTTTCTACCTGCCTGTCTTATCTGTCTATTTTAATATTTGCTTTGTACTCTACAGAATGGATGCTCAATGATTCAATTAAGGACTGTAGAAACTTATGTAAGTAACAGTCAAAGTAATTGCTTCTGGTTTGGTGGTTTGTCATGGGTGTTAACTCTATTATTGGAAGGGATAAATGGCTACAAGTACAAATTAAATGAATGGAGGTCTTATGTAGGCCAATTCAGTACATCTGTGGTCAATTAAGAAGAAAAAAGGAAGACCATTTTATTTATTTTCACAGTTAATTACTCAATTAATTAATATACAATGTATTATCAATTTTAATTTGAATCACAGTTGATTTAAGCCTCCATCTATAAAGACAGAGTTTTGTCACATAAGGCTATCTGTGCCTGAAAATCAAAGGAACTGGTAAATGACTCACTCAAGGACAGGGGTCTGAAATAGTTTAGATAAAATCAAACCCTGATTCTTTTCATATCACATATTGTGATCTCTAATCAAACACAAAGTTTCCCCACACTTAGTCAAATTCAAGATCCCTAAAAGAAAAACACAAGTACTATATTTATTGAAAAAAATTTGTGTATGAATGGACCCAGAGAATTTAAACGTGTTGTTCAAGGGTCAACTGTATACAAATAAATAAAGAGTTTGAAGCATTGTCCAACTCTAGTAACGTCCCAGGAAGTAAGAGAATCTGTAAATAAATGTTAAAAAGACTGGTTCAGTTCAGAAAGTCATGTCTTTGGCTAATGATGCTATACAAAGTACATGTAATAATTACTCTTCCTATTCTGGCTCAGTGTTAAGCTTGATGTTCACTTTCTTCAGGGAAACGTCAGTAAATATTAACCCTAATAAATAAATACCTAAGCTACTGGTGTAATGAAAGATGAAATGCATGGATTAATGAACATGATATCTTAGTTCTTTTCATTTTCTCTGCTTTGTTCTCAGGGTGGGTGTGCCAGGCTAATTTAAAGATCTTTCCTGGTCAGGAGCTCTAGGTAAGAGTCAAAGTTATAGTCTTATTTCTTGTGGTGATTTGTTTAGGATGTTAACTATAATATTAAAAAATAACAATATAATTTTAAAAGGCCAACCATGGCCCCCTAATACATTTGGAATTGACATGAACCATTATATTGATTTATCAGTATTTGCAACCGTGTACATAATCAGCAAAATGTAAATTCAGAAAAAAACCAAATGAGTCTATGGAAATATGTTAGAGATACTTGAAGGTTTTGTTTGCCATCATAGAAATGTATTTTATAATAACTGCTTTATTATAAATGTAAGGCTAGAAGGCCTGCCTGGGTGGTGTAGTCAAACAGAATCTGCCTACCAATGCAGGAGACACAAGAGATGTGAGTTTGATTCCTGGTTAAGGAAGATCCCCTGCAGTAGCAAATGACAACCCACTCAGGAAATGGCAACCCGCTCCAGTATTCTTGCCTGGAAAATTCCATGGACAGAGAAGCCTGGTGGGCTAAAGTTCATGGGGTCACAAAGAATCGGACACAACTGAGCGATTGAGCGTGTAAGGCTAGAAATAATAAACAAACAGTAAGTTAGTTAAAAAATAAATGCTTCAAGCACGTTTCCTCCAGCTAGATGTTATAGATAATATAAATAATGGCCAGTATTTATTCTGCATTAGTAGAGTGTTCAGTGTGGTTTATTTTCTTAGCTAAGAGTTATATATTAACCTTGGTAATATATAGCATAATCACTGAATAATGAAATGTAGATCCAAAGATTAATAGAGAAAGCATCTCAATCATGTTTTGGAATGGACACATTCCGACTGATTTAAGCATACGCCTTGGTGAACAGTCTCTAAATTTGCCTGTACTTAGAAACCAACATAAGAGTGTTCTGATTTTACTTTGGGTGGTTTGTTTAGTTTATTCTTTGAAATATTGAAAAATATATTCAGGATAAAAAAATACTAACCATGGTCCAGTGATTAAATTGGAAATGTATGAAACACTGGGTTGATTAATCTATCTTTAGAATAATGAGGGTGATTAATGAAAGAAGTATACTCAATTAAGCAGTGATTGTAAAGAAAAATGAGGAAGCTACTGAAGGCTCTTATCCCTGAGCTTTTGTGACTCAGATATTTATTTAATTATGATTAGTAAATTAATGAACTAATCACTAAACAGAAGTAGATGGGAGGAAGAAAAAGAGGTCCAAGCCTGGATCAATGATGATGTCTGATGGCGTGTGAATTATATATGGTAAATACCATGGTAAATACTTTTTGTTCAACAGAAAACAAAATCTATCTCCTCTGTTGCAAATTATTCTATGGATCAGTGATAGGAGTAAACAACAATATTATTATTCTAGTTTTGGATTCATGAATTTCTATATTATTAATATAAATTGATCAATGATAGAACCAATAAACAAAATATAACTAAAAACAAGAATGAAGCCTTATCAACCATAGTGTATTTCGTGGGGCCAGAAATAATATTAATCTAAATTAGAGAAACTGATGCACATAAAGAAATATATGGACCAAAGGAATTAGCTCTTTGTCTAAGTATCGTATCATTATATTTCTATTTATGCTCACAGATATGTAAACCATGGAAAATGTAAATACCTTTGTGACTGAGTAAATGAAATGAAGAAAATAAGAACCAATACACAGATGGTCTCAATTTTTCTCTATCACCTCCTCTGCTTTTTACTCCTCAGAATGGATGCCTATTAGCAGATTTCGGCATCTCCCACGGTCATACGCTCTGTAGACCGAGGTGAGTAAGGCAGTAAGCAAATTTGTGTCTTTGAAAGCTTTTTTCTCTCTCTGTATTCACTGTATTATGAAAAGTTTGAAATAAAATTAGCATTAGTAATAATGAGGTAACTAATGAACTTATACAGATGAGGATAAAGTTGATTAGTCAATATTTGCTGCAATGAAGTTGATTATTGAAATAAATACATTCCATGAGCCAAAATATTCTTCAGGCACAAGTTAGTCATATTGAAGGAGTTGTCCTTTAGTTTTTTGATTCATAGATACTTATCTTATTATTATTAATGAATTAGTAAAGTGATCAGGAAACAAAGGTAGATCAGAATGAAGAAAAAGGGTCTGAAGGTTGGACCAATGATGATGACTGATGGCATATGAGTTGGATACAATGAATACTGTGTGTCTGAAACTCTGAGGTCCAGCGAAAGAAATCTAGTTAATTTCCTTAGTTGGGAGTATCCCTACAGGCAGATGTCAGGAATATGTAGGGACCTTGTTTTATTCTTTGTGGGTCATGAAGTTTTTAAAAAAATTATTATAACAATATTACTGACCGAATCAAAAAGTATATAAATGAATAAAAATGAATGAATGACTACAAATGGGTTAAGTATTGTTCTCTACTTAAATGTGTAGTAAAAAGAAATGACATTAATATGACTTAAAATGAATAACTGATGAATGAAGTATATTATGCATTTTTGAGTAAAGATGATATAGACATTGATATGTAGTAGCCCATTATTGATCCGAGTCTGTTGCAAGTTGGATGTTTGTTTTGTTAAGGGAAACACAATTACTATAAATTAATATATATAGTAATACTTAATTGTGTTTCCCTTAACAAACAAACATTCATTTTTATTCATTTATATACTTTTTGATTCTGTCAGTAATATTGTTATAATAATTTAAAAAATTTTTTTTAAATTTAAAATTTTAATTTTTAATTAATTTTTAAATTAAAATTTTTTCTTAAAATTATTATAACAATATTACTGATAGAATCAAAAAGTACATAAATGAATAAAAATGAACGAATGACTACAAATGGGTTAAGTATTGTTCTCTACTTAAATGTGTAGTAAAGAGAAATGACATCAATATGAATTGAAATGAATGATGAATCAAGTATATTATGCATTTTTTAATAAATTGATAAATACCTAAAGTGACTATGTATGAATTGTGGAAAGTAGGGCTCAATGGATAGAATATCTCAAATTTATATCGCCGGAGTCTGCTTGGTAATATGCAGAAATGACGCTCCAGCTGATTTCAGCTTTTGCTGTGATCAGGATTGTCCTATTGCCTCTGGATTAGAAAGAGAAAAAGTTGAATGATGGTCACGTTTGTCACCTTAGATCGGGTCATGTGTTTAAATGTATTCCTTGAATTATTTGAAGTATTAAATAAAGAAGTTATGGCCAATGATAAATATGCTGTGAAACATATTTTTAAATTAGTATTGTGCCCCAATGACGTTGGTTAAGGAAAGAGCATCAGTTCATGTGTGAAATATTTCTATAGATAGATATTGGAGATATTCAGGGATCTTATTCTTGGATGGTGTGACTTATTTTTCATTTTATTATTACTAATGAATTAATGATTGGTTTTATACAAATGTAGAAATGAATGAAGAAAAAGAAAGTCAACATGAAGCAATGAAGATAATTGATGCCTCATGAATTGTAGATGCTGAATAATATGTGTGTCTGGAACTTTGAGGTCTAACACAAAACATAATTAATCAAATCCCTTTGTTGGAAATGATCTTGTAGAGACAGATACTAGAAATATATAGAGATCATAGTCTTACCCTGGGTTCTTTGATTAAATTTATTATTGTTAGTGGATCGATAATGTAACTATTAAAGAAGTGTAAATAAATAGATGAAGGAGTATTAAAGAAGTAATAAAGGAATAGATAAATAAAAAGAGAGTGAAGTGTTATCTAACTGTGAAGATATGTGGTGAGGCAAGAATTATTATTAACAGAAATTGAAAACACTGATGCCTCTTAGGTATCAACTGATCAAAGATAACAGAGTCAGTTTTTATTTTCTGTTCATTAGAGTCAGTTTTATTTTCTATGTCAATCTTAAATTTGAGGTTATTCCTTTTGTTAAGAAAAAATTAAAGTATGAAAAATTAATGACTATCAAAGTGGTTTAAATAAATAAAATATGGAAAGGAAAATCAGTTCAGAGAAGGTCTCATTTTTATTGACTCATCTACTCTGCTTCGTATCTCTCAGAATGGACCAGTGGAGCTGGTTGAAAAGCTCTTTCACGGACGTGCTCTCTGGTTGTCTCCATGCCTTTGGTGTATAGAGGCCCATGTGAGTAGTAAAGTTTTTGTCTTCTTTTGATAGGTTTTTAAAAAGCATATTTATTGGCCAATGATAAATATGAGATTATTCCCAAGCCTTTTTTTAAGTTAAAATTTAGGGTAGAGTAAGAGTAATTAATGAAACAGATCATGTGATAAATGATTCTAAGGACAGACGTAGAATACTCAAGTTTGCTATTTTTTGGCTTTGTATGAATTGTAGAGTTTTAAAAACTGTTATTTAGGAATAAGGAATTAGCGTACAGGAGAGTGAATAAAAAGAGGCTGAAATGTGGATCGATGATGACCGTTGGTGGAGTATGAGTCATGGACAATGACAACTTCATTCTGGAATCTGAGGTCTACGGAAAAGACGCAGAGTCTATTGCCTCTTTTTGAAATGATCCTATAGGCTGATTTTAGGAATCTAAATGGACTGTTCTCTTAGATTATTTTCATGGAGTTTGATTCTTCTTGTAAGTGGATCAATTAATTAAGAAACAATGTATAAATATTAAAAAGTGAAGATTAATAGCATGAAGATGTGTGGTAAGGCAATAAAAACCACTAAAATATATTGAGAATACTGAATTCCATTAAGCGAAATAAGTGGTTTGAGTGCCTTAACTTCTTTGGCTCATGTTAATATAGATATTCTTATTCTGGGTCCATAGCCAGTTCAATATTACTCATTTTTTAAAAAAGGAAATTTGTAAATATCATTCCAAATTAGTATATTAGTAATTGATAGACTAAATGTAAGGCAGAGTGCACACAATAATGGATTTAGTGTCTTGATTTTGTTATGTGTTTTGCTTTGTTCTTCTCAGAAACAGAATGCTGAACCTCGAAGTTCATGGTGGCCTCACTGTAGGAGTGTTAAGCCCACTGTGAGTAGTAATCAAAGCTTGTGCTTGGTTTGGGTGATGTGTTGAGGGTTTCCTTGTAATAATTTAAAATGTATTAAGTATAAGAAAAGAGACCAACTATGGTCCAGCAATTAAACTGGAAATGTATGAAACAGGATGGTGTTTAATCTATTTTTACAATAGTGACTAATGGAAGAGCTATATTCAATTAGGCAATGATTCTAAAGAAGAATGATACTGAAGGCTCTTGTGCTTGTGTTTCTGTGATTCGTGTATATTTACTTAATTTCAATTAGTATATTGATGAATTAATGTATAAGGAATGTAGAGGAGAATGAGAGAAAGACGCCTAACTTCAGGTCAGTGTGGCATAAGAGTCACTCACATGCCACACGTTTGGAAGTCTGCAGGCCAACACACAAAAATCTCATCTGTTTCCTTTCTCATCAATGAGCCTATGGATTGATGTTAGGAATATATAATTATATTCTTCTTATAATTTTCAATTCATAGGTTTCTATATTATTAATATAAATGAATCCATAACAGAACTAATAAATGACATGGAAAAAAATAATGGTGATACTGATGCCTTGTCCACCCATGAATGTATGTGGTGAGGCAAGAAATAATATAAACTGAGAAAACTGATGCTTGTTGAGAAGTAAATGGACCAGTGATGTCACCCCCTTTTCTAAGGATCGTGCAGACAATGACATTGATAAGTAGGACCCAGTTTGATAAGCCTGGGTCTGTCTCAAGTAGAGAATGTCAACTTTGTAATATTATAAATTTATATATAGATCATATGTACATATGTTTAGAAGAGTTAATAGTTACCTGAGTAAATCAAAAAATGATGAAAACAAAGACTGAGGGAGAAAAGAAAGATTTCAATTTTTCATTATTTATTTTTCCTTGTGCCTCCCAGAATCAGTGCACTCAAGCGGATATATGCGTTTTCCATGGTTTCCTTTGTGTATTGAGAGCCTAGAGAAGAATGTGAGTAAAGGTTCAAGTTCTTGTATTTCATGAGGTTTTGTAAAATGTAATTCAAAGCACTGATCATGAAAAATGTGCATAAGAATGAAGAAACAGGCTCAGGTCTGGACCAGTGATGACTGTTGGTGGAGTATGAGTCACGGACGATGACCACTTCGTGTCTGAAACTCTGAGGTCCAGTCTAAGTCTGCTGCCTCTGTTTGCAGTGATCTTACAGAAAGATGTTAGAATCGTGTTTCTAAGGATCACATTATTAGCTTTATATGTAAGCTTATATATAAGTATAAATTATGAAAAATAGTACTCATAGTTGAAGAAAACAAAGACCAATTCAGAGAAAGTCTTAGTTATTTTTCTGTTTTTGTCTGCTCTGTACTCCTCAGAATGGACGCACACCAGTGGGTTTCAGTATCTTCTGTGGTCTTGGACTCTATAGACTGATGTGAGTAATACAGTAATTAAAATTTATGTCTTTGAGAACTTTTTTCTCATGTATTCACTGTATTATAAAAGTGTGATACATAATTAGTATTGGTTAATTAATGAATCAATCAACAGACTTATGCCGATAAGAATGAGGAAATAGAGGCCTATACATGGACCAGTGATGATGACTGATGGCGTATGAGTCATGGATGGTGAATACTATATGTGCCTGAAACTCTGAGGTCCAAAAAAAGTGAAAATGAAAGTCACTCAGTTGTGTCCAACTCTTTGCAACCCCATGAAATGTACAGTCCATAGAATTCTCCAGGCCAGAATACTAGTGTGTGTAGCCTTTCCCTTCTTTCCGGGATCTTCCCAACCCAGGGATTGAACCCAGGTCTCCCATATTGCAGGCAGATTCTTTACCAGCTTAGCCACAAGGGAAGCCTGAGGTCCAATAAAAACAAAATATAATCTGTTGCTTCTATTTGGCATACTATTACAGACAAATATTAGGAAAACAAAAGAATAATTTTCTTAGCTTGAGTTTATCAATTTTTCATCTTACTATGAAAAATTGCCCAAAGAAAAAATCAAAGTACAAGTGTAAATAAATTACATGGAAGATGTTGGAGTATATTCACTCTTAATATATGTGGTGAGTCAATAAAAACTCTTAATATTGATTGATAATACTGAAGTTCATTAAGTTCAGGTCCTTGACCTCTGTGGCTAAGAATGATGCAGACAGTAAATGACAGTAATTGTTCTTATTCTTGGTCTGTGTCAAGCTTGACCTTGTTTTGTTTGTTAAGAATAAGTTAATAAATATGATCCCAATGTACTATATTCCTAAGCAACTATGTAAAAACTAAAATTAGTGCAGTGTCCCTCAATTTTGTTATCATCTGCTCTGATTTGTATTCCTCAGAATGGATGCACCTGAATTTATTAAGCATTTGACTGGGATCAGGGCCTCTGCTGGTTTTCCTGTGTATAAATACATGTGGGTCATGTAAGTAGTTGTCAAATTCTTCTCTTGGATTGGGTGTTTGTTTATTCATTGTGATAATAAAAATAGCATTAAATGTATTCAAAGAAGAGTAGCCATGGTTTATAGATGAATACAGAAGTGACAGGAGATGTTTTGTTGCTTAATTGGTGTTGATATCAATGAAGATGATCAATGAAAGAAGTATATTCCATGTGGCAAATGACTGTATAGACAGATATTAAGGATCTTTTCCTTGAGTATTTGTGATTCACAGATATTTATTTTACTATTATTAGTGAACTGATGAATTGATCAGTAAATAAACATGAGAATGAAGGATGAGTTCCTTACTTGGACCAATGATGAAGACTAGTGGAGTATGAGTCACACATACGATGAGTACTCACGTGTCTGAAACTCTGAGGTCCAACACGAAGAAATCTAGCCCAATCCCTCTATTGATTCTACTGATTCTATTGACAGATGTCAGGAATATTTTCAGTACAAAGATATTGTTCTTGGTCTTTGTGTTCATGAATTTTTACCAAATCTTACTTTAAAAGAATAAATGGCAGAATAAATAAACAAGTGTTTAAGTAAAGATGAAGAAGCTGAAATATTGTTCATTCTTAGAATGTATAGTCATGAAAAGAATACTAATATAAATTGAAGCCAATATTAGATGGATCAAGTATATTATATCTTTATCCAAGGATGATGCAGACAATAAGTAATAGTTTCTACTCTGAATCTGGTACAACTTTGATGCTTCATCTGTTAAGTGAAAAATAAAGAAATATTACCATTAATCAGTAAATACATAAATGACTCTTTGGTGGAAAAAGTGAATACATGGAGAGAATGTCTACATTTTTTATCATCTTCTCTGCTTGGTACTATCCAGAATGGATCCCACAAGCTGATTTAAGCTTCTGCTCTGATTAAGATCATCATGTTGGCTCTCTCAGGAGGGTAACAAAGGTTAGTAAATGTTAAAGTTCTTGTCTTTGTTTATTTGTTTAAGGATTTCACAGTAATATTAAAAAATAATAAATATAATGAAAACGGACTATGTCCAAATATAAAAATCATTTTAAACATTATATAAATTAATTGATAATGAAATATTATGTTGATTAACAAAAATTGAAGTTCATTGATCAAAGAGATAAAGTCTACATGAGATAGGATTCTATATAGTATGTTTAGGATATTCAAATATCTTGTTCTGGGATTGTGGAATCATGTATTCATTATATCATTATCAATGAATTAATTTAATTTAGTTGATCAGAAGTAGAAATGAATGAAGGAAAAGAGACTCAAACATAGACCCGTGATGTCAACTGGTGGCAAATGAATTATAGGCAATGAATACTATGTGTCTTACTTCCAACACAAAAGATAATTAGTTGAATCTCTCTCTTGGAAATGATCTGGTAGATGGATGTTAGAAATATATCAAGAATCACATTCTTATTTTGACTTCCTCGAGTAAGATTTATTATTACTAATGGAGTGATGGTAGAATAAAATAGAAGTAGGTAGATAAAGAGGAATGCCCAACTCATCTGCCAATACAGGAGACATAGAGACACCGTTTTGATCCCTTGCTCAGGAAGATCTCCTGGAGGAGGGCACTCCAGTACTCTTGCCAGGAGAATCCCCGGACAGAGTAGTCTGGTGGGGGATGATCCATAGGGTTGCAAAGAGCTATAAAGAGTTGGAGACAAATGAAGTGACTTGGCATGCACCCACACTATTGGCATTTTTCATTTTATTTAAAAACATGAATAGTTTGTGAAATTACTTCATGAATTAAAGAATGGACAGATGAAAATTAAAATTACTAATAAGTAGCTACCAACAAATAAAGTTAAGGAAGACCAAATATGGATATATGCTGAAGATGTGCAGTGTGGCAAGTTTTATGAAGTCATTGAATTCAGTATAATTTTCTGAAAGTTTGAGGCTTTTACATTCTCTTTCACAGCTACTTATTATTCCAGATTAGGTTTGCACCACAGTTTACAAACATTCCTCTGTCGAGAAGATCTAAGCTATTAATTTAGTGAAGCAACCTGCAGGAAAATGTAAGATATTTATGGTGCTTGAATGTGGAGTGGATAGTGAGTCTGTGATGGTTCTTTTTTACATCTTTAAAGAAGGTAGAATTTAAATGAGAAAGAGTCAAGCAGGAACCCATGATGTGAATGGAATGCATTCTGAATGTGTCTTGTGATTAATTCATTTCTGCATCATTGAAGTTCATTTCAAAAGGAGATTTGATATTATTATCCGTGGGCATAAGTCTTTAGTTAGATTTCTGTAATTTTCAAGAATCTAATTCTGGGGTTCAGATAGATGCGGGGGACTTGTTACAGTAGTCTACAGGAATAAATTAAAGAATCAATAGGTAGATGGATAGATAGAAATCTTTGTTCATCTAGTTCTGAAGTGCAGCATTATGTTAAGAAACGAGTAGATCAGAGGTATTTCCTTTCTGGTTCGGTAAATGTACAGCAGGGTTCTCACACTTGATCAGAATCACCCAAAGGGTTTGTTAGACGACAGGTTGCTGGTCCCAGAGTCAGCATTTCTGACTCAGTACAGTTACTGTGGTTTCTGTCTTCCTAATATGTTCCCAAGTTCTGCTAATGCTGCCTATCAGGAAGCAATGTTTCTAGAGCATCACTGATAGAGTCAAATATATGTCATAATAATTAGTGGTCTTGCTGTGTGTCAGTGCTGAGTTTTAGGTAGCATATTTTTCAAGAAATAACAAATTTAGTAATTAATAAATATCTAAATATTTAATGGAGAAAGGGGGCTCTCCAGTTGGCTCAGATGGTAAAGAATCCACCCACAGGAGACACAGGAGATGCGGATGCAATCCCTGGGTTGGGAAGATCCCCTGGAGCAGGAAATGGCAACCACTCCAGTATTCTTGCCTGGAAAATCCCATGGACAGAGGTGCCTGGTGGGCCACTGTCATTGGGGTTGCAAAGAGTCAGATATAACTGAGCATGCATGCACATGGAGAAAATGTCTCATTCTTTTAACATTATCTTTGCAGACCACTAAATGGGTGCAGCTGAACTGAAAAGACCAAGGTCTCTGGGCTGCCAGTATGTTTAAGAAATGAGTATATGACTACATAGATGAACAAAATCGATCAAGGACAGATCTGTATGAATGATGAGAAATGAAAATTTATGATTAATTTGATTATGATTAATTGGATCACTTTGGATGATTTTAAAAACAGTTTGAGTACCAGTCATCCAGTTTTACAGCTCTTTTAATTTTTGTTTTAGGTTTTCCCTAAACAGTCCTTAGTTGGTAGCAATATAAGCTATTTTCATCATGAGGAAGAGCACATTGGAGATGTAAGTATAATACTAGTCAGTAGTTTAGTTCTGAAAAAATATTTAGTTCTGATTGGGTTTATGGGCTTCCTCGGTAGCTCAGCGGTAACGAATCTCTCTGCTATGCAGGAGACGTGGATTCGATCCCTGGGTAAGGAAGAGCCCCTGGAAGAGGGCATGGCAGCCCACTCCACTATTCTTGCCTGGAGAATCCCATGGGCAGAGGAGCCTGGCGGGTTACAGTCCATAGGGTCACAAAGAGTCAGACACGCACAATGCGTTCACATTATGAGAAAAAGGCCTACCATGGACCAATGATGGGAATGGAATGCATTTTGAAATATTTTTTTATGATCAAAACATCTACAAACTACTGAGGTCCATGACAAAAAAATTATGTTTACATCTGTGGAAAGGGATAGATTTCAGTAATGTTCAAGGATTATATTCTCAGTCTTTGGTGGTGCATGAATTTAGATTTTATTATCTTAAATAATTTAATGGAAGAATAAACAAATATGTCAGTGTATAAAATGAAAATGGTGAGGCATATCCGAGTATGAAAATATGTGGTGAGGCATGACTGACTATTAATATAACTTAGACCCTCATTAAGGAGATTCTCATTAAGCAGTAAACGGATGAGGAGGTTACACTTTGGGGAAGAATGGTAGCGGCAGGGAAACAAATTAGTCTGTTCTTGCTTTGAGTCTGCGGAGAAGGCAATGGCAGCCCACTCCAGCACTCTTGCCTGGAAAATCCCATGGACGGAGGAGCCTGGTGGGCTGCAGTCCGTGGGGTCGCTAAGAGTCAGACACGACTGAGTGCCTTCACTTTCACTTTTCACTTTCAGGCACTGGAGAAGGAAATGGCAACCCACTCCAGTGTTCTTGCCTGGAGAATCCCAGGGACAGGGGAGCCTGGTGGGCTGCCGTCTGTGGGGTCGCACAGAGTCAGACACAACTGAAGTGACTTCGCAGCAGCTTTGAGTCTGGGTCTGAGTTCAAGTAGTTTGTTTACTTTAGAAAAAAAGAAATAAATCACTATAAAATAATAAATACACAAGTGATTGACAAAATGCCATGAGAAAAGCAGGTGTTAATGGGATGAATGTCTCAAGGTTTTATCTGCATTGCTTATACTCAGAATGAACTGAACCAGTAAGGTAAGCCTCCTGCCATGGCAGTGAATTCTGTATTAGGAGCAAAGGGACAAATGTGAGTCATAGGCCAAGCTCTTATCCTGGTGGGGGTGTCTTGTTTAAGAATATTCACTGTTTTGTTTAAAACATGCAATAAGTATAATCTAAGAAGTTTGCTGTGGCCCATTATGCAATTCATATGTCACACATGGTCCTTAATGAGTAGGTGCAAACCTAGACTGAAAATTGCTGAGGGAAATTATTGTATGTGCAGATGTTAAGGATGCTTGAGGCTCTTGTGCTTGAGGTTTTGTGCTTCATGTAAATTTTTTTATTAATATTAGTCAATTAAAAATTAAAAATCAACAAGTGTGCAAATAAATGAGGAGAAAGAGGGCAAATTGTGGACCAACAAAGGACAGCTGGTAGGGTATGAATTCATCAGGGGTGATGGATGGCCTGTGTCTGGCACTGAGTTGTACTATACGGAAAGAGACCTGGTCTATTGTCTCTGCTGGATGTGATCCTGAGGCAGGCTAGGAATGCTAGTCCTAGAATTTAGTCCTGGACAAAGTTCTTGGACCTTAGTGGTTCATGAATTTTGGTGGCATTATTATTACCAAAAAAATCAATAACAAATCTATTTTACTTGAGTAAATAAAGATCAAGAGGGTAAAGTGTTGTTCAATTATGGGAGATGAGACAACAAATACTATTAATTTAATTTGGAAGTATGAGTATTTTTTAAGAAATAATTGGATCAAGGGTATGACCTCTTTAGCTAACTATCTCATGCATAGGCAGAGATTTGTCACCGATAATGCTCTGTGTCAGTAGTGAGTTAAGAGTTGTTCTTTTTCTAGGACATGAGACAGAATTATTAACATCAATTAGTATATATTTAAATGACTAAGAAAATATAATGTGGAAGCAGTGATCAATGGACATAAGGCCTGAATTATTTTATCATCTGCTATGCTTTGTACTCCTCAGGATGGGTTCTCAATGCTGTTCAAGTTTCTACCATGATTCCTGTGATCAAAAAATGTATGGCTGCATCTATCTATGTGCAGGAACCAGTGTAAGTAATAGTTAAATTTCTTACTGACGTAGTTAATGGTATTCACTATAAAGACTTGGAACTTGCCTGGCAGTCAAGTGGTTTTAATTCCATCCTTCCGCTGCAAGGGATATGGATTCAATCCCTTTTCAGGGAACTATGATCCCACATGCTATGCAGCCAAAAAAACAAAAATCTATGAAATATAACGATGGAAAGCCAATCATAGCCTCACAATGAAGGTGGTGTTGGTAGGAAGCATGATGTTGATTAATTGGTATATTAAACAATGAGTCTGTTAGGAGACATATGTTAGGAATTTTCCAGAAACTACTTAGGTCTTTGTGATTTACACACATTAATTTTGTTATTATTTGTGAATGATTGTATTAAACAAAAAATGAAGACTACAGGTTAAATCTGGACCAATGATGATGACTGGCGCATATGAGTCCTGTATAGTGAATACTACGTGTCAGGAGCTCTGAGGTCCAACACAGAAAGAATCTGGTAGGAAATGTTGCTTTAGACATTTCTCATGTATATGCAAGGATCTGGTTTTCGACTTGTGGTCAGAGATTTAAAAAATATTTTTGTAAAAAAATAAATAAATAAATAAAAAATTTTTGTAACAGAATCAATAGGAGAATAAAGTTAATATCTGATTGATTAAGAGAAAAATAATAAATATTACTATAAATTAATCAATACCTAAGTTACTATGTATATGAATGGTAGAAAGTATGGATTAATGGTGAGAGTGTCTCGATCTGTTTTTAATCACCTTGTATGCTTGGTACTCTTCAGAACAGATACTGGAGTGGACTTCAGCTTCTGCTACAATGAAGATTATCATAGTGTCTCCATCAGGAAAGAGACCAAGGTAGGTCATGATCAAAAATCTTCTCTTGTTTTGAGTCTTCATTTAAAGGCATGTTTGTTATTATTAAAATTTCTTAAATTAAAATGTTAGCTATTATCAATAATAAATACCTATGAAACTTGTTGATTAATTGATAGCATGTAACATTAAGATTGAATAACAAAAGAGATACGGTCCATGTGGGAAGTGATTGTAGAGACAAACTGTAGAATCTTACTCTTGGCTTTTTCGTAAGGAATTATTTTTTTCTTATTATGAAAATTAATAATTCAATAATTAATAATTTGATCAATACAAATACAGACATCCATGAAGAGAACGAGACCCAAACAGTAGACATGGACCACATAACAGTCGTCATGACTGGTGGCATATGAGTTGTAAATGATGAAGAGAAGTGTCTGAGACACTGAGATCTAACACCCAAAATAACGTGGTCAAACTTTTATCTGGAAAGGAGTTTATAGACAACTGTCAGAAAGACACAAACAGCATGTTCTTAGGTTTATAGATTTAGGTTTATTATGAATGGATCATAGATAGAATCATTAGAGAAGGAAGAAGGAGAAAATGAAGTAGTATTCAACCATGAGGTGAGGCAAAATATATTACTAATAAATTTTGAAAACACTGAAGCCCACTGAGGAATAAATGGCTCAAGTATGTTACTTCTTTGGCTAAGGATCATGTAGACATGGCTAATTAAGAGTCAGTTCTATTCTGGATCAGTTCCAAGGTTGGGTTTGTTCTCTTTGTGAATAGAAAAAATGTGTATGTGTAATGAAAAATTAATAGATACCAAAAAATGGAGTAAGTGATGTGGAAAGGAAGGATCGATGAAGAAAAGATCCTAATCTTTTTTTTATAAACTAGTGTGCTCTGTACTCCACAGACTGGACATACTTGAGATGATTTAAGCATCTTCCATGATCCCAAGCCCTTTGGTTGCCTCTATAAAAGTATGGAGGCCAGTGTAAGTAATGGTAAACGTTCTTTTGTTAATTTGAGTATTTACTTAGGAGTATTTACCGTATGATTAGGGTGAATTAATGAATGAATAAACAAAAAGAAATTGTGCCAATCCTGGACCAATGATGATGACTGGTGGTTTGAATCACAGATGATAAATAATATGTGCCTGAAACTCTGAGGTTCAGGAGAAGGAAATCCAATACGTTATCTCTGCTTGTAAAGATCCCATAGATAGAAATCAGGAATATACAGGGATCTTATTTTTTTCTGTGTTCGTTCATGCGTTTTCACTTTATTGTTCTAATCGGAGAAATGAAACAGTCTATAAATATGCACATAAAGCTGGATGAGTATATCCTTATTCAATTGAAAAACTGTGTGTTCATGCAAGAAATACTGTTAATAAATTTGAAAAGAAGTCCAAAGGGAAGCAGACAGTGCATGACTGTTAAGTTCTGGGGTAAGAATAATATAGACAATAGTCGTAGTCACTGCTCATTTTCTTGTTAGGGACAAGTTTTAAGTTTCATTTTCTAAAGAGAAAATGAAATAATTTAGAGCATTCTAAATTAATGATTGGCTAAATCACTAAAAATGAAATGCAAAAGCAAGGATCAGTGATTAGTTCTCAGTTGTGTGTCATTTGCTCTCCCATGTACTCCTCAGAATGGATGCCCTTGAGCTGACTTAAGCATCTTTCCTGGTCTGGAGCCCTGCGGTTGCATCTGTATGTTAGGACAGTGGAGAACAATGTGAGTACTAGTCAATGTACTTGTCTTGGATTAAGCCATATTTTTAAAAGATATTATTAAAAATTAAATATCATAAAAAATTTCAAAAATCTGATGTCAAATACCATCGATACAAAGCAATATGACAATTAATTCATATATGAAGCACTGAGATCAGTTAATGAAAGAGTTGATTGTCAGCGGAAATGATTGTTTAGATGGATGTCAAAGATATTCGAGGGTCTTACTCATGATTTATTTGTGTAACTTATGCTCAGTTAAATAATAATGAATTAATAAATGTAGGTGTTAGTAGGGAAAAGAGCCCCTCCTGTTCCATATGACTGGAAGCATGGGAGTCTCTGGTAAATACTGTGTATCTGTAACCCTGATTCCTCACAAAGCAAAATCTAGTCAATCTTTGATTATTTTTAATGACCCCAGAGATGGATGTTAGGAAAGCACCAACATCTTATTTCATTTTGGAGTTTACAAATTTAGATATATTTAGATTATATATTCAGAGAAGGCAATGGCACTCCACTCCAGTACTCTTGCCTGGAAAATCCCATGGACAGAAGAGCCTGGTAGGCTGCAATCCATGGGGCACGACTGAGCGACTTCACTTTCACTTTTCATTTTCATGCATTGGAGAAGGAAATGGCAGCCCACTCCAGTGTTCTTGGCTTGGAGAATCCCAGGGACGGGGAGCCTGGTGGGCTGCCGTCTATGGGGTTGCACAGAGTCGGACACGAGTGAAGCGACTTAGCAGCAGCAGCAGCAGATTATATATTTAGATATATCAATGATAATCAATGAGCAAACCATTAAAAACGTAAAAGAACACATAAAAAGAAGACAGGGAAGCGCTGTCCACTAGGAACATATGTGGTGAGGTAAGAAATATTATTAATAAAATTGAAAACATTCATGCCCATTAAGCTAAGCATTTTGCCTTCTTACTGAAAAGGTCATAAAGACACTGATATGTAAGAGTCAACATTATAGTTCTGGGTCAGTTTCAAGTTTAAGTGTTTCTTTTGTTAGAAAAGAATGCTACGTTATGAAAAATTAATAAATGCCTAAATGAGTAAATGAAAGCTGGAAGACAAGGATCAGTGGCGAAAAGGTTTCCATTTTGTCATGTTCTCTGCTCTGTACTCCTTAGAGTGGGTACTCCTAAACTGGTAAAAGCATTCTTCCACAGTCATGAGATCCCTGGTTGTATTCACGTGTTAGGACTGTGCAGGCCATATGAGTAATAGAGAAATTTTGGTTTTAGTTTCAATGTTTTGTTTAAAGGTATTGACTTTATTATTGTGAACTGTGACATACAATCAATCAATGAAATCCAGATAGCCAATAAAACCATTTAAAAATTATTATTACTGAATTATGAATTGAGCAATAAATAATATAGAAATAATGAATTAAAAGAGGTATGACATTGAATCAATGATAACTACTGGTGGGGTATGAGTTGTGTCTGACAAATACAAGTCTAGAACTCTGAGGTCTAATGCAAAACAAATGTTTTTTTTTCTTTTACATTTTCATTCTTAATTATAATTGAACCAATGAAAGAATCACCAAATAAATATGTCAATCAATGAAGAGAAAGTCTCACTATTTTTATCACATTCTCTATTTAATACTTTTCAGAATCAAAGTTCAAGCCTTTATTGTGATCAAAGTTATCATTTTCATGTTGCTATGGGACAGAGACCCAGGGGAGTAATGGCCAAGATTTCCATCCTGGTTTGGGAAATTGGCTAAAGTGTTTTCATTGTAATAAGTTCAATCAAGGACTTCCTTGGTGGCCCACTAGTTAGTAGTTAAGTTCACCTTCCAAGGCAGGGGTACAGGTTTGATACCTGGTTGGAGAGCTAAGATCCCAAATGCCTCATGACCAAAATACCAAAACATAAAAAGAAAAGTAACATTGTAACAAATTTAATAAAGACTCTAAAAATGGTCCACATAGAAAAATCTTAAAAAAAAAAAAAAGTCGTGGTTTCTGGATCGATGGTGATCCATGCCAGCGTATGGGTCATCACTTATGAATAATACATGTCTGGAACTCTGAGGTCCAATAGAAAAGAAATGTGGTCTTTCTCTTCATGGATTTTCATTGGTTCCTCGATGGTGGTAGTGATTGGAGAGAAGTTTGAGATATTCAAGGGTCTTTTTGCTGTGCTTGGGGTCATCCTGCTTTTATTTCATTGGTATTGATGATGTGATGATTTATATGATCAAAATGAATGAATGAAAGACCTACAACTGGGCCTAACGAACGCAGAGATGAACTTGGGTAGAGGAGGAGGGGGTAGGCAAGTAACCCCAAGTATCTGGGAGCCCGAGGGCCGTGACGGTACATCCCCTCTTGTCTACTTGTCTTTCTTCATGTGGACAGATGTTGGGAATCTACAAAGTCATATTCTTAAGTTGGGTTAGTGAATTTAGATTTCTTGTTATCAAAAGACAGGTCCCTTGAAAGGATATACCTACTAGATTGAGTAGAAAAGGTCAGTTAGTGTCTCCTTTGGATACTTGCGGTCGGGCAAGAAATAATGATAAAAATTGCCTCTGTGGATGCACATTTAGCAACATATGAACCTAAGAGGTCAACTGCTTGGCCAAGCGCCATGCAGATGAACCACAGGAAGAGTCACTTGTATTGATTGCATGCTCTCAAATTTGAGGATAGTTTTATTTCTAGAAAGCAACATCTTTGCATTATGAAATAGGTATTGATTCCTCATGATTCAGAACATGAAATCTGGAGTGGAAGAATCAGTGACCCTAAATATTTTTTCCTCTCTCTTTTTCTTTTGTTTTCATGGACTGGACTCTATTCGTGAGAATCGACGCCTTTGAGCTGAATAGACTGTCAGTAGCCCGTGGTCGTGAACCTTACAATTATAGAAACCTGTGTGAGTAATGATCACATTTAAGGGGGTGTATCTGGGAGAGATGTGTGGAATTAATGGTTAAAGAATCTAGAAATCAGTGAAAACAGTGGATCGATGATGACTGCTGGGTGGCGTATGAATTGTGTATGATGAATGCGTGATTGGAACTCTGAGGTCCAATGCAAATAGAATCAAGTCCATACATTATCCTGATGGGAGTGACACTATAGCAGAGGTCAAGAATGCATCAGGGTCTCATGGTCCTTGTTTTGATGCTGGAACTTTTTGTTGAGTAGAATGGACAAATAGAGTAGGTCTTCCTAAACACATGAAGAGATGTAAAGGTGAAAGGCGGAAGACAATCGCCAGTCCTGGAAGTATGGGTTGAGACAAGGTAGGCTGAATATGGCAAGGACACCTCAAATTTCAATGAGGAAGCCATGGGCCATATTAGCACTTAGGGAAAAGATGGCGGGGACAGGGCAAGTAATAGTCAGCCTTTGTCTTGTGGCTCTACAGTAAGATCCAAGTGGTTTGTTTTCAAGAGATTTCCCACATAGCCTAAGGTAAAGAAAGCCTGAACGGAAGCAGGGAGCTGTGGAGAGTGTCTCCACGATCCTGATGATCTGCTTTGTTTTATACTTCTCAGCATGAATGCATGGGATCTGATGGAGGGATTCCTCATGGAGCACCAGCCTAGGATGGCGTCTTCACTGTTGGAACCATAGACCCTAGACCCATGTGAGAATCATCTCATTCCTCATCTGTTCTAAGGTGGTTTCTCTAAAAGTAAAGATCACACTATTCACTTAGGTGATAGAAAATGAAAGAAGGCCATTTTGTATCAGATTCTTGATGAATAAGGAAGTGATACAGGGGTTAGGCGATAGCAAAGATAAGACAGAGATAGAATGATGTGAAAAATTTCTGGAGACCTATGAGCCATATGACACCTTCTTGGCCTCCTTTTAACCTCATAGTGTGAAAATTGTCATTAGTGAATCAAGGCATGAATCAGTTACCAATGTTGAATGAAAAGTCATGGTGTTTGGATCAGTGATGATCCATGCCAACGTATAAGTCTTTGATGAAGAATAGTACGTGTCTGGAACTCTGAGGTCTTTCTCTTCATGGGTTTTCATTGGTTTCAGTAATTGAACCAATGAACGTATCAAAAAGCATGCATACACATCTGTGAAGGGCAAATGGCTCTCTCTGTGTGCTCCTTCTCTGTCAGAATAGAAGCTCATGGAGATTTCAGCCTCCATGGTGATCAAGGTCGTGAGCTTCAGGTTGCTCTGAGACAGAGAGCTAGGTGAGTGTTTATTCAGTAAATAATATAGAAATAAATGGGGTGAAAGAAGATAACATTGGATGATTGGTGCCTGCTAGTTTCATGTGAGTTGGGTGTGATGAATACATTTTATGGAGTCTGAGGTATTACATAAAGGGAATCTAAGAATTTGGGGGGAGGCATTCGTGTTGGAATGCATTTTTTTGGAACCAGGAGACCATTTTGAGCATTACCTGCTCTTTAACACTTTTTGCTGTTTTCTATTGGTAATTATTTTTCCAATAAGATGTTTGAAATATAATCAAATAAAGTTAGTCACTCAATTGTGTCTAACGCTTTGTGACCCCATGGTCTATAGCCCACCAGACTCCTCTATCCATGTGATTTTTCAGGCAAGATAATGGAGTGGGTTGCCATTCCCTTCTCCAGATAATCAAATAAGGCCATTTTTATCCCATTGATAAATAAGTAATGAATATGAAGCTTTCTATTGATTAATGCATTGTGAAACCTTACAATAAATATGAGACACATTTGAGATGAGAGTTTCTGCAGAGATATATTAGCTATAACAAGGTTTTGTTGAGTATTTTCCAAGTACTGAGTGTTAAAATTTTAATTAAGCCTTTCCCCCTGATTTTGTGCCTTACCATTGCATCTTTGTGTTAGAAATAGAAAGCCCAGTTGTCAGTAATAGCCAACTTCCTGCCTTGGTTTGCTTGCTTAGTTTATCATGGATTTGTTGATTTCTGTGTTTGTGTTATTTGTGCGTGTCTGTGTGTATTAAGGTTACAGTTTGAAATTTTCATCCAGAATAACAGAAAGTCAATTATAGCTCAGTGAAAAATAGAGAATTTGATGAAATATTAGTTGATTAATATATAAATCAAAAACAGCATTTAATTTAAAAAAAGATGCTGAAATCACATTGCTGTGAAATTGAGCTATTTACACCATAGTGATGTCCTAGGCTTGTTAGGTTTCTTTGAATAATAGAGTTTTAAAATGTTTATTAATTAGTTACTTGTTTAGTCAATAAACAAATAGAAATGAAAGAACAGAGACACACACATGGACCAATTATTGCTTATCATTCCAGGAAGAGTCCTGAAGGATGAAAACGTTTCTGAAGTCTCTCTGAGATCCGACCCAGAACATAAGTAGTCTATGTCCTTTGTTGAAATTGTTTCTATAAAGAGTTGTCTGGAATACAACAAGATCATATGCTTGTTAATTTCATAGTTATAGTGGTTATTAACAATGAATCTATCATGAAATCATTAAACACATAAATAAACATGGAAGGAAAACTTGTGAAAGTGTTCTCATATGAGCATCTTCTTTTTAGACAAGGGATTGTGAGTAAAAATTCAAAATGCTGAATCCCATTAAACTGGTGAGGGTCACCCCTTTGGCCAGAATGCTATAGACATGCTTATGTAATAGCCATTTATTTATTCTTTTTCAGACTGTAAGATTGAGGTTTTCTTTTAATGAGTTTAAGAAAAAAACATAGGAGGAATAAATAATGAATAATTAGTGTGGTGTAGATGAAATGCCCCAAGTAAGGATCAGTGGCGACTTGGTCTCATTATTTCCATCCTCTTCTGTGTTTTGTGCTCCTCAGACTGAACGCGCTAAAGATGATTTAGCATCTGTCGTGGGCACCAGATCTGTGGTTGCCTGTGAATAATAAGAGAATGGAGATTAATGTGCGTAATAGTTGAAGTTCCATTTTCAGTATTTCTTATTAAAGAAATTCACTCAATCATTAAGGAATGTGGAATATGAGCAGAGAAGGTAGCTGCATTTCTGTCTTGAGTATGCGTATATGAACCATTATGCTGATTAACCCTAAATGGAAAATGACTATTAATGTGAGATATATTAAACTAGCAATAATTCTGTATACACCAAAGCTCCTGTGTTTTTAATTGCACTGCTAAGATTATTAGTGAATTTATCATTTATGCAGTAAAGAAATAGAACCATATGTAGAAAAAGAGGGTCAATATTGGATCAGTGGTGACTATCCGTGGCGTATGTGTCATGCATGATGAATGCATGTCTGGAACTGAGATCCAATGCATGGGACCTAGTCCATTGTGTGGTCTGAAGTGACCCTATAGTCAAAGGTTACGGATGTAAAAAGATCTTTGTTTTGGTTATTATGACCACGCATTTCGTTTTCTATTTTTATGATTTGATCAATGAAATAGTTAATTGCAAATTTATAAAATGAATGACGATGACTATAAAGACTTTTCAATAATAAAAATGTGTGGTTTTAGGAAATAATACTAACATGGACTAATACATTAATATATATTGAAAAGACTGATATCCATTAGGTAAAAAAGTCCTAGAAAGATGGTACCGCTTTAATTAAGAGTGATTTGGAAAATGAGAGGTGATAGTTACTGACTGAGGCAGTAATCAATTGGACATTAGATTCATTAAGGGGAAAAGAAGTCAATATTATCATCATTTAGTAAATGACTACGTTACTGTGCAAATGAAGCACAGATTATTGGACCAATGGGGAGAATATCTGAATATTTTTATTCCCTTGTCCGCTTGTTATTCTTTAGAAGGGGTGTTCCCGCTGCTTCAGCCTTTACTGTGTTCAGTCCTCGGCTGCCTCTGTGTCAGGAAGGCCCTAAGGTAAATAATGGGTCAGGTTGTTGGCTTGGGTGATTTGTTTGAGGTGCTCATGATGTTATTAACAAGTATGAAATTAATAAAAATGTTGCCCATATTTCAGTGGTAAATGTAATAAGAAACATTGTTTTGATTAATAAATTATGTGCAGGATTGAGGTTGAACAAAGCAAGAAAAAGCCTCTGAATGAGAAAATATTCTGTAAGCTGAGATTATGAATATGAAGGTCTTTTTCCTGGGACATTTACTGAATCACGTAGTATTGTTATTATTAATACCAATTAGCTGATGATTTAATCAATGCAAATATAGAAATGAATGAAGAAAAGAGACTAAGTCACGGACCAATGATGATGATCGTTTCGGGTAGAGTCCTGAACGATGAAAACATGTCTGAAACTCTGAGGTCCAACCCAGAACACCTGCAGTCTCCTCCCTTTTCAAAACTGCTTTTCCAGAGAGAGGTCTGGATTATTCAAAGACCATATTCTTGTATTGATTTTCCAGACTTAAATTTGTTGTTATATATTAATGGATCTGTGACGGAACCATTAAATAAATATAAATTAATGTATAAAGAAAAAATAGGGTGAAGTATGGTCGAAATTGAACACATTTTCTGAGGGTCACTTATTTGACCGAGATTAGATAGAAATGCAGAAATAAGAGGCAGTTTAATTATTGTGTTTTTTCTTTTAACAAAACAAAAAAAAATTGAGAGAATAAGAAAAAATAATAAATACCTAAATATTGAGTAAACTTAGTTCTCAATATTTTTATTATATTGCATTTTCTGTACTCCCCAGAATGAATGCAATAGAATGATTTAACATCTTCCATGGATGCCAGCTGTATAGCTGTATAGCTCTGTAGTTGCCTCTGTATAACAGGAGGATGGAGACTAACGTGAGTAATACTTGTTCTTTTTTCCAGTTTGTTTTGTCATTAAGGTGATTCACAGTATTATTAGGAATGTGGGATATAAGTAAAGAAGGCAACTATATCTCAGTGTTGAGTATGAATATCAGTTCAGTCAGTTCAGTTCAGGTGTTCAGTCATGTCCGACTCTCCGACCCCATGGACTGCAGCATGCCAGGCTGCATATATCCATATAATTGGATAATATGAGATTCTATAAATAAACATTTAATTACAAATAAAGATGAATGGAGTAAAACACTGTCTAATTATCAAAATATATGGTGAGACAAGAAATACTGTTACTGTATTATGGAAGCCCTGAAGTTCAGTTAATAATGAATGGTGCATGACTGATACCCCTTAGGGAAAGGATATGGGTGACAGGATCTAAGGGAAAGACATTCTTCAGGTTCTGGCACAGACGCGAGATCCCAGTGGTTCGTTTTTGACAGATGTTGCGTGTATCCTAAGTTGAGGGTGGCCTGAATAATAATGTGAGTGTGGAAGCCGGGAACAGTGGGGACTGTCTCTGCCATCTTGGTCTGCTTTGCTTTGTATTCCTCAGAGGGCGAACACGAGGCCCGAAGGATGGATTCCTCTTGGAGTACCTGCTTAGGATGGCATCTTTGCTGTTAGAACCAGAGACCCGTGTGAGCATAATCAAATTTGTGGTCTTGGGTTGAATGGCTTGTCTAATGTTTTTGCTGTGTTATTAATATGTTTGAAGTATGGTTAGAGAGGGTCATTTTAATCCTGTTGAGAATGAAGAGATTAGTATGAAGCATTATATTGCTGATTGCCTATATGAAAAACCGATCATAGGCAAGAAAGACATAATGGTGTCAGTATTTTTCTAGAAACATGAGTGTTGGCTGTGTCAAGTCTTTTGTTGGGTTTTGTGAATCATAGAGTTATAAGTTATAATTAGCAAATCAATGAATTAATCAATTAACAATACGGAATGAGGAGCCAGTCTTCTTTTCTGGATCAGTGATGATAAATGCCGGCGTATGAGTCATTGATAATGAATAATACGTGTCTGAAACTCTGAGATCCAATAGAAAAGCAGTGTCTTTCTATTCAAGCATTTTCATTGGTCATGATAATTGAGCCAATGAAAGCATCAATAAACAAGTCTGCAGATCAATGGAGAGAAGGTTTCAATCTCTGTTTTCACCTTCTTTCTTTGATACTTTTCAGAACAGAAGCTCAAGGTGATTTCAGCCTCTACTGTGATCAATATCATTTTCAGGAAAGAGGTGAGTAATGCTCAAAATTTTCATCTTGGTTTGTGTTGTTGAAGTGGTTTCATAATATTCTGTGAAAGTAGTAAATATAAGTAAAAGGTTAACTATATCCCAGTGATAAATATGACTTGAGACCATATGTTGATTAGTTGATAATATATAACATTGATATTTATTAATGAAAGGTATAATCTATTTTTGTGTTAATTAAAGAAGAGTCAGGGATGTTTAATGGCTTGCTCTTTGGTTTTTGTTACTCAAATATTTATTTTGTTATTATCAGTGAAGTTATGATTTAATTGATATGAATATGAGTATAAATGAACTAAAAGTGGGCCCAAATGAACCAGTGATGATGATAGCCTGACCATGGATGATGTATAAAAGAGTTTGTACTCTGAAGTCCAATGAAACCCATACTCTTTTTCTTTATTTCTTCCTGTGCACAGGTGTTAAGAATGTACAGAGTTTAAGTTCTTAGACTGCGTTTAAAAATTATTACTATATCAATGAAAGCACTGTTAAAGATACATAGATAATAGGTGAATGAAAATGGTGAATTATTATCTAATTATGAACTTATATGATGAAGCAAGAAATATTAATAAAAGTGCCAACCTTGATGTCCATTTTGAAATGGATGGTTCAAGGGAGTCACCTCTCTGGCCAAGTATCAGATAGACATGAACTATTCAGAGCTGACTTTATTGTTCTGAGTCAATCTCACATTTGAAGTTATGCTTTCTGTTAAGAGAAAACAATGTCTGCATTCTAAAAAAGGTATGAATTCCTACGTGACTGGTTAAATGATGGAGAGTCAGTGGTGATCCATTTTTTCTCTTTTCTTCTCATTGATCATGCTTTCTGTTGTTCACAATGGACACATCGACACTTTGAGTCTCGTAATGTGCCTTATGATTGTATCTCTATGTTAGAAGCACAGAATCCAATGTGAATAATGGTTAAATTTCTCATCATAGTTTCAGTGACTTTTTTACCTCTGTGTATACAGTGTATTATTTGCATTTCCATGTACAAGAACCAAAGGACAGTGCAGCTCAGTGATAAATATAGAACTTTATGAAACAGGAATTGATTAACTCATAGATGAATAACAGCATATTATTTATTGGCATTAACATATGGACACTACTGATGCTATATATAAAATAGTTAAATAATGAGGACCTACTGTAAAGCACAGGGAAGCCCACTCAGTGCTCTGTGATGGCCTAAATGTGAAGGAAATTCAAAAAAGAGGGGGTATATGTGTACATACAGTTGATTCATCTTGCCATACAGTTGAAACTAACCCAATATTGTAGACCAATTATACTCCAATGAATCAACATATATTCAGTATAAAAATACTAGTGAATTATAAAAAATTAAAATGAGTACACTGCTCTGAGAATGATTAGTCATTGAGCAAATAGAAATACACAGCAAATAGAAGGTTCGGTCATTGGGCCAGTGATGATCAGGAAAAAAAGAGCCCTGAGCAGTGAAAAGATGTCTGAAACTCTGAGGTCCAACACAGAACATAAGTAATGTGTTCCCTGCGTGCAATGATCAGAAATGTAAAAATGTATATTCGTGTACTGATTTCGTAGACTTACATATGTTATTACTGATGGATCTGTGATGGTGGAAGCAGTAAGCAAATAAAAATAAATATATAAGGACAAATAGGATGAAGCAGTGTCCATATTGGAATTTTGTGAGACAAAAGATACTATTAATACACGTTGGAAACACAGATGCCCACAAAATAAATGAGTGAGAGGTACCTGTTTGACCCAGATTGGCTAGAAATGCATATGAAAGAGTCAGTCTAGATAGTCTGCCTCCAATTGAACTTTCCCTTGTAACAAAATAAAAAATACCGAGTGAAAGAAAGAGTAGTAACTACCCGACTAAGTGAAATTTGGAAAATAAGGATTAATGGCATTAGGTATGGATATTTTTCTCATCTTTGTTCTACACGCCTCAGAATGAAGGGACTAGAGAAGATTTAGCATAGTTCATGGGCATGAGCTCTATGGTTGCCTCGGAACAGGAGGAGGATGAAGGTTAACGTGAGTGATAGTTGAAATTTTTCTCAGTTTGTTATTTTATTAACATAATGCAATGTGTTATTAATAAATGTGGACTATAATAAGGCACCGCATTTCAGGGTTGAGTATGGATGTATGAACCATATATAAAGTTGAGAGTATTAATGAGATGTATATTAAAGTAAGAATAATTCTAGGTATATCCAGGCAATTTTTGTTTTTTAATTGTACTGCTAACATTATTAGTGAATTTGTGGCTTATACAATAAAGAAATAGAAGTGCACATAGGAAAAAGAGGAATAATATCGGATCAATGATGACTACTCGTGTTGTATGAGCCGTGTATGGTAAATAACGTGTCTGAAACCCTGAGGCTTGTTGTCCCATTTGAAATGACCATATAGGCAGTGGTTAGAAATATACAAAGACTTTGTTTTGGTTTTTATGATCACGTCAGATAATTCAGCTCAGTCGCTCAGGCATGTTTGACTCTTTGCAACCACATGGACTGTAGCATGCCAGGCTTCCCTGTCCATCACCAACTCCCGGAGACTACTCAAACTCATGTCCATCACATCAGTGATACCATCCAGCCATCTCATCCTCTGTCATCCCCTTCTCCTCCTGCCCTCAATCTTTCCCAGCATCAGTCTTTTCCAGTGAGTCAGTTCTTCGCATTGGGTGGCCAAGTATTGGAGCTTCAGCTTCAGCATCAGTCCTTCCAGTGAATATTCAGGACTGATTTCCTTTAGGATGAACTGGTTGGATCTTCTTGCAGTCCAAGGGACTCTCAAGAGTCTTCTCCAATACACAGTTCAAAAGCATCAGTTCTTCGGCACTCAGCTTTCTTTATGGTCCAACTCGCACATTCATACATGGCTGCGGAAAAATCATAGCCTTGACTAGATGGACCTTTGTCAGCAATGTAATGTTTGTGCTTTTTAATATGCTCTCTAGGTTGGTCATAACTTTTCTTCCATGTATTTCTGTTTTTATAATTGAATCCATGAAATAGTCAATATAAAAATGTGTAAAATTTAAAAATATGAATGTGAAGCCTTTTTCAATTATAAAAATGTGGTTAGGCCAAAATTAGTATCATGTAATAATACATTAATATATATTGAAAACACTGATACCCATTGAAAAAGATATAGTAGTAGGGTGTCATCTCTTTGCTCAAGGATGATATAGAAAGTGACAGGTATTAGGTACTGACTGGGTCAGTTCCAACTTTGCCAATAAGTTCATCAGTTACTAATTATATGTCAGTCAATGCCTCCGTTCCTGTGCAAATAAACAGTGGGACATTTGGGTCGCTGGAGAGAACAGCTAAGTATTTTCATCACTTTGTCTGCTTGCTATTCTGCAGGTGGATGTTGCTGCTGCCTCAGCTTCTGCTGTGCGTGGTGGTCACACCACCTCTGTGTCAGGAAGGAGCTTAAGGCAAACAGTGCTCAAGATTGTTGTCTTGGATTGGGAGATTTGTCTGATGATGTTTACGGTATTATTAAAAAAGTATTCGATTAATCAAAAAGTTGCTCAGTGATAAATATGATAAGAAGGATTATTTTGAATAATTGGTAATGGCCAGGATTGAGGTCCAAAATTAGAAGAGAAAGGGCCTTAATGGGAAATGATTCTGTAAACTAAGGTTATGGATATTCAAGGGTTTTATTCTTGGGATGTTTAGTGAATCATATATTATTTTTATTAATGCCAATTAATCAATGATTTAATCAATACAAATATAGAAATAAGGGAGAAAAGAGACTCAGTGTTGGACCAGTGATGTTTGTGATGGGAAGAGCCCTGAACAATGAAAAACTATGTTTGAAACTCTGAGGTCCCATCCAGAACATTGGTAGTGTCTTCCTTCTGGTGAAATTGTTTCTGTCTAGAGAGATATCAGGAATATAAGCAGATTATATTCTTACATTGATTTCATAGATTTTGATTTGTTATAATTAAGAGATCGGCGATGGAACCATTAAGTAAATATAAATATATATAAGGAAAACTAAGGTAAAGCTTTGTCCAAAGATGAACATACTGAGTGAGGCAAAAGATACTGTAATGAACACTGAAGTCCCTACGTCCCATTAGATAAATGGTGGAGGCTCTTCTTTGACCAAGGTTAGATAGAAATGCGTAAGAGGCAGTTTAATTGTTCTGCCGCAGACTAAAGATTGAGTTTTTCCTTTCAACAAGATTAAAAAAATAGCAAAAGGAAAAGTAATAAATACCTAAATACTGAGAAAATAAAACATAGAAAACAAGGATCAGTGGTTATTAGGTCTCAATGTTTTTATCAGCCGTGTTCTGTCCTGTTTAGAATGAAGGCAGTTCAGATGATTTAGCGTCTGCCATGGACAAATGAGCTCTGTACTTTGTGTAATAAGAGCATGGAGATTAATGTGAGTGATAGTTGAGGATCTCTGGTTTTTTATTAGATTAATTTAGTGTATTATTAAGAAATATAGAGTAAAATAAAGAAGGCAGCTGCTTTTCAGTGTTGCGCATTGATATATACAACCCATTATTTTGATTAAAGCAATATGAAAAACAATCTATAAAAGAGAGATATATTTAAGTAAGAATTATTCTATACACATTAAGACTTTTTAAAAATTGTACTGCTAAAATTATTGAATTTTTATTTAATGAATACAAGTAGAAATAAATGTAGGAAAATAGGAACCATGTTGGCTCTATGAGTGATATATGGTGAATACTTGTCTGGAATTCTGAGTTGCAGTATTAAAGTAATCTAGTCCATTCTCAACTTGAGAAGGCATCCTATAGCGATATCAGGAATAAATGAGGGGCTTATCTGTGGTCTTTGTGTTCATGAATTTTCATTGTATTATTATAATTGGAAAATGAGAGAATCCATAAATATATAATTAAAAATAAAGATGGATGAAATGAAGCAATTTCCAATTACTGAAATACGTGGTGAGCCATGAAATACTATTAATATACCAAGGACACCCTGAATTTCAATTACTAATGAATGGTACACAGCTGTTACCACTTAGGTTAAGGTTGATGGGGACAGAGTAAGTGATCAGAGAGGTGTATGTTCAGCTGTGTCTGTCTCTTTGTGACCTCATGGACTATAACCTGTCAGCCTCCTCTTTGCATGGAATTTTCCAGGCAAGAATATTGGAATGGGTTGCCATTTCCTACTCCAGGGGATCTTCAGAACCCAGGGATTGAACCCACGTCTCTTGCGTCTCCCACACTAGTAAGTGGATTCTTTACCACTTTGTCACCTGGGAAGCTCCTAGTCACTAGCGAAAATCATTCAGTTGTGTAAGACTCTGTGACCCCATGGACTATACAGTCTATGGAATTCTCCTGGCCAGAATCCTGAAGTGGGTAGCCTTTCCCTTCTCCAGGGGATCTTCCCAACTCAGGGATTGAACCCAGGTCTCCCGCATAGCAGGCGGATTCCTTGCCAGCTGAACTACGAGGGAAGCCTGTGAAGCTCCTAGTCAACCTTTATATTCTGGCTCAGCGGTAATATCAAAGTGGTTCAATGTCAAAAGGTTTTCTATGTACCCTAAGTTAAGGATAGCCTGAATACCGCTGTGAGTGTGGAAACAAGAAGCAGTGGAGAATGTCTCTACCACATTGTTGGTCCATTTTGCTTTATACCCCTCAGAGTGGATGCATGGGACCTGAAGGAAGGATTGCTTCTGGAGCACCAGCCTAGGCTGGCATCTTTGTTGTAGGAGCCAGGAGACCTATATGGGCATCGTCTCATTCCTAGTCTGGGGCTGGATGATTTCTCAAGAACTAATGACTGGGTGAGAAAAAATGAAAGAAGGTGACTTTTATCCCAAAGAACTGAGTAGTTCAGTCACTCAGTCATGTCTGACTCTTTGCAACCCCATGCCAGGCTTCCCTGTCCATCCCCAACTCCTGGAGCTTGCTCAAAGTCATGTCCATTGAGCCGGTGATGCCAAGGAGCTGATAGGAAGCTAAAAGCTGGTAATAAATTTAAGAGAGTTATAATGATGTGAGTCCCTTGGACTGCAAGGAGATCCACCCTAGATCCAGTCCATCCTAAAGGAAATCAGTCCTGAATATTCGTTCGAAGGACTGAAACTGAAGCTCCAATACTTTGGCCACCTGATGCAAAGAACTGACTCATTGGAAAAGACTCTGATGCTGGAAAAGATTGAAGGCAGGAGGAGAAGGGGATGAGATGGTTGGATGGCATCACCAACTCAATGGGCGTGAGTTTGAGTAGGCTCTGGGAGTTGGTGAAAGACAGAGAAGCCTGGTGTGCTGCAGTCCATGGATCAGCAAAGAGCCAACATCAAATGAAGAGAAAGTCATCTTTTGTGGATCACTGATGATCAATACCAACATATGAGTCATTGATGATGAATAATATGTGTCGGGAACTCTGAGGTCCAAAATGAAAGAAATATGGTCTTTCTCTTCATGCATTTTCATTGATTATGGTAAAGGAACCGTTGAAAACATCAATAAACATGCCTGCAGGTCAGTGGAGAGAAAGTTTCCATATCTGGGATCACCTTGTCTGCTTATTCCTTTTCAGAATAGCAGCTCAAGGTGACTTTAGCCTCCATGAGATCAAGGTCATGAGCTTCAGATTGCTATGGGACAGAGAGCCAGGTGAGTAATGGCCAGGGTTCTGGTCTGGTTTGGGGACTTGTTTTCAGTGTTTTGATTGTATTCTCAGAAGCAATAGAAGCAAAAGATTAACATGGGCCAATAATATAATGATATATAACCTTATATTTATTAACTGATAATATATAGCAGTGATATTTATTAGTAAAAGGTATAATCTGTCTTGATGTTAATTAGAAGTAGGGGTATTCAAGTGTCTTGTTCTTTGTTTTTTTCACTAATCATGTATTATTTTCAATGAAGGAGGATTTAATCGAAATAAATAGATAAATGAATGAACTATAACGGGGTCTCAGATGTACAAGTGATGATTAGCAGTTGAGTCATGGACAACAAATGATAAAGGTCTGGAACCCTGAGGCCCAATACATTCCACACTCCTTTCTTTGTTTATTTTTTCCTGTAGGCCGATGTTAGGAATGTTTAAAGTTCAAGTTCTAAGACTGAGTTTTAAAATTATTAATAGATTATTGAGAGTACCATTAAAGCTACAGATAGACAGAAGATGAAGAAGAACAGATATATTATTGTCTCGTTGTGAACATAGATGGTGAGGAAAGAAATAGTAATAAAAATTCCCAACTCTGATGACCATTATGAATTATGTCACCCCTTTGGCTAAGATTCAGATCAGTGCGGTTCACTCAGTCATGTCCAACTCTTTGCGACCCCATGGACTGCAGCACCAGGCTTCCCTGTTCATCACCAACTCCCAGAGCTTACTCAGACTCATGTCCATTGAGTCGGTGATGCCATCCACCCATCTCATCCTCTGCCGTCCGCTTCTCCTCTCGCCTTCAGTCTTTCCCGGCATCAGGGCCTTTGCAGGGAGTCAGTTCGGCTGATTAAGCATTATTCCCTGGTGCTCCACCTTATGATTGCACCTCTGTGCTAGGTACACAGAGACCAATGTGAGTGATAACCAATTTTTTTGTCTCGGTTTTGTTCATTTCTTTTTTGTTGGTCTGTGCGTGTGTGTGTGTGTGTGTGTGTGTGTGTGTGTGTGTGTGTGGCTGAATGTTCCATATAGGATAACAGAAGGCCAAGCCTAGCTCAGTGATAACTATTGAAATTTATGACACATTAATTGATGACTGCGTAGGTGACAAACAGCATCTAATTTAAAAGAGATACATCGTTGCAAGAATGATCTGTTTACACCTTAGGAATATCATGACTTTTCTAGAGTTTTGTGAATAATAGGATTTTAAAATTATTACTAGTGAGGTACTGAGTTAGGCAACAAACAGAACTGAACAAAGAGCGGGGTGTCAGTCGTGGGCCGATGACGATGATCGTTTCGGGAAGAGTCCTAAACGATGAAACCGTGGCTAGAACTCTGAGGTCCAGGATGCAGACATAGGTACTGTTTTCCCTCTGATGAGAAACTGTTTCTTTCGTGAGATCTTAGGAATATACAGCGGTGATATTCTTGTATTAGAGTGTTAAAGTAAGAATAATTCTGTATATATCATCTCTTTCTAAAAAATTGTGCTGATAAAATTATTAGTGAATTTGTGATTCATAAATAACAGAAATCTATTCGAATGAGATGGACAGTAATGGATCGATGGTGACTCCCTGAGGCGTACGAGTTGTGTGCAATGAATATGAGTCTGGAACTCTGAGGTTTGATGCAAATGAAATCAAGTCCACTGACATGTGTGAAGTGACCTTTTAGGCAGTGGTTAGGAATACACAAAGATATTTATTTTGGTTATTATCACCATGCATTTTTTTTCTATTTTTATAATTGGATCAATGAAATAATTAATATACAAATGTATAATATAAAAAATGATGAATATGTTGCCTTTTCAATGATAAAAATACGTGGTTAGGCAAAAATTACTATTATATATATAATGAAAAGACTCATAATCAATAGGAAAGATATGAGGGTATTACCTCTTTGGCTAAGGGTGATATAGAAAGTGACAGGCATTAGTTACTGGCTGAGTCAGTTACAAGTTTGACATTTGATTTATTGGGAAGAGCAAATATGAGCATAATGTCGTTGATGCCTCAGTTGCTATGCAAATGAATGGTCAAATTCTTGGATCAATGGAGAGAATATCTAAGCAGTTTTGCCACCTTGCGTGTTTGTTATTTTGTAGGACAGATGCTCCTGACACTTCAGCTTTCGTTGTGCTCAATTGTCACACCAACTGTGATCGGGAGGAAACTAAGGTGAGCAATGGACAGGGTTGTTGTCTTAGATTGGGTGATTTGTCTGAGGGTCCTCATGGTATTGTTAAAAAAGTATTAAATTAATAAAAAAATTACCATAGTTCAATGATAAATACTCAAGAATGATTATTTCGAATAACTGATAATGGGCAGAATAGAGGTTGAAAACTGGTTGAGAAGACTCCTAATGATGACTAATCCTGTAAACTGAGGTTAGGGGTATTAAGGGTGTCATTCTTGGGATACTTGTTTTTATTATCACAATTATTATCTTTATTATTATTAAACTATTACCACTATTAAATGGAGAAGGAAATGGCAACCCACTCCAGTATTCTTGCCTGGAGAATCCCATGGACAGAGGAGCCCGGTGGACTGCAATCCATGGGGTTGAAAAGAGTCGGACACGAGTGAGTAACTAACGCAACACAACAACCATTATTATATGCTTCTTATTATTATTCATTCAATGATTAATACATATTACCATTTATTCAATGATTTAAGGAAAAGAAATATAGAAATGAACGAAGAAAAGAGACTTAATCGTGGACCAGTGATGATGATCGTGATGGGAAGAGTCCTATTTGATGAAAACATGTCTCAGACTCTGAGGTCCAACCCAGAACATCGGCAGTCTCTTCCTTCTGGTAAAATTGTTTCTATAGAGATATCAGGAATATAGGTAGGTTATATTCTTCTTTTGATTTCATAGATTTAAATTTGTTACTATTAATGGATCTCTGAAGAACCATTGAGCAAATGCAAGAAAGTGAAGCATTGTCCAAATAGGAACATATTGAGTGAGACAAAAGATACCATAATAAACCCTGAAAACACTGAATCGTATTCAGTAAATGAGTGAGGGTCACATCTTTGACCAAGATTAGATAGAAATGCATGAAAGTGAAAATGTTAGTCACTCAGTCATGTCTGACTCTTTCTGACCCCAGAGACTGTAGCCCACCAGGCTTTTCTGTCCATGGGATTCTCCAGGCAAGACTACTGGAGTGGGTTGCCATGTCCTTGCCCAGGGGATCGTCCTGAGCCAGGGGTTGAACCTGGGTCTCCTGCAGGCAGACTTTTTACCAACTGAGCCACCAGGGAAGACCTGGAAATGCACAGGAGACAGTGTAGTACCTCTGCTTCAAGCTAAAGACTGAGCTTTTTGTTCTAACAAGATTAAAAGAATGTGAACAGAAAGGAAAAGTAATACATTCCTAAATACTGAGTAAGCGAAGTATAGAAAACAAGAACCAGTGGTTATTAGGTGTCAATATTTTTATTATCGTCTGTGTTCCCTGCTCCTCAGAAAGAAGCCAGTACCGATGATTTAGCATCTTCCACGGACAGAAGCTCTGGAGTTGCCTCTGTATAACAGGAAGGTGGAGATTAATGTGAGTAATAGTTGAAGTTCTCTGTTTTTTTTTTTATTAAAGTAATTTACTGTATTATTGTTGAATATTGAATATAAGTAAAGAAATGTTGACTATAGGTAAAGAAGGCAGCTGCATCAGTGTTGAACATGGATATATGAGCTATTGTACTAATGAATGTATATATGGAAAACAGTGTATTATTGAGAAAGATACATTAAAGTAATAATACTTCAGTGTACACCTGGCATCTTTTTGCGTTATTTTTTGAATTGTTCTTGCTAAATTTCTTAGTGGATTTTTATTTAACCAGTCAAGATAAAGAAATATGTGCAGAAAAAAGGGGACCGATGTTGGATCAATGATGATGTCTGGTCATCATCAATATGAATCATATACAATGAAAGCATGTCTGGAACTCTGAGGTCCAATATTGGATTAAGCTTGTCCATTCATAGCAGAGAAGATATTCTGTAGACAGACGCTGGAAAGAGTGCCTCATTTTATTATCAGCTCCTTTGCCTTATACTCCTCAGAATGGCTGCACTTAGGCGGGTGGAAGCATCTTCCACGGTTACGCTCTCTGGTTCGTTGGTGTGGTAGGTATGTTAAGACCATGTAAGTCATAGCCAATGGTTTAGTTTGAGTGGACAGTTGGTAGTTCAGTTGCTCAGTCGTGTTCCATTCTTCACGACCCCATGCACTGCAGCTGGCCAGGCTTCCCTGTCCATCACCAACTCCTGTTTGGTGATTTCTTGGAGCTTGCTCAAAGAGTCAAAGACGGGGAAATGCCATGTTAAGTATTGGATTGACATGAACTATTATCTTTATTAATCTATGAATGCATCTCTGAGGTCTCTGGAAAAGATTTTTGAGATACATATTGCAGATGTTTTAGTTTCTTTTTCATTTATGTGTATTTAGTAGCAAATTTACAAATAATCCCAAATGTTTATGAGAATGAAAAATAAAAGGGTGTTTTCTTGGGCTAGTGATGATGACTGGTAGCAGATGAGTCTATATAATGAATAATATATATCCTGATACTGAGGTCCAACAAAAACCTAGTGTATTTCTTTTAATTCATCCTAGAGACAGATGTTGGAATATACCCAGTACATCTATTATAGTCATCGAGTTATATTTATTATTGTTAAAGATTAATTTTAGAACCAATAAAGAAATGTAAATAATAGGTAAAGAAAAAGGTTAAGAAATAATAGGTAAAAAGGGTGAAACCTTGTCTAAGTATAAACAGGTGGCAAGGCAAGAAGTACTATTAATAAAATTGAAAATACTGAAACTCAGTCAGGAAAAAGTGGCTCACCATTTATCTTTGACTAAGTATTATATCAATTAAGAGTCACTTATACTATTATGGATTTGTCTCAAGTTTGATATTAATTTTGTTAAGAGAAAAATAGATCCATTATGAATAATTTATAAATACTTCAATATGTGAGTAAATGAAATGTGCAAATGAAGGATCGATGGGCATTGTTCTTAAACTTTTTTTTTTTTTATCATTGACTGTTTTGTTCTTTGCAGACCCTACGCCCTCGAGCTTTGTGTTTGCATCTCTGTGTTAGGAGCACAGAGACCAGTGTGAGTAAAAGTCAAAATCTTGTGTCCTTTCTGTGATTTTTTTTCAGAGTATCTAATGTATTGTTGAAAAGTAACATATAATAAGAATCGCCAGCAGTAGCCCAGTGATAAACACTGAATTGACATGTAACAGAAAAACAAAGGGTATAAAGAAAGAGATACATTGGTATGAAAATGATTCTCTACATAGAATAGTGGTTTGGGTTTTTTTTTTTTTTTTGCTTTTTGCAAATAATTGGGTATTTAAAAATGATCTTTA
The DNA here is from genome assembly GCF_001704415.2 of Capra hircus. Classification (NCBI taxonomy): domain Eukaryota; kingdom Metazoa; phylum Chordata; class Mammalia; order Artiodactyla; family Bovidae; genus Capra; species Capra hircus. Next base: position 65,158,109 of record NC_030828.1, read on the forward strand.
GTGAATTAATGAATTCATAAATAAACACCATAGAAGTGAATGAAGAAAGTAGGTACAACATTGGATCAATGATGGGTTTTTGGTGTGTGTATGAGTCATATGCAATGAATACGTGTCTGAAACTCTGAGGTCCAACACAAATGGAGACCCATTGCCTCTGTTCCAGGTGACCCTATAGACACCTGTCAGGCATATACAAATATCTTGTTTTATGTTCATACATTTTCTTTTTATGTTTATAATTGGATCAATGAAATAATATATAATGATGAAATTGGTGAAACTTTGTTCAACCATACGAAAGTGGTTAGGCAAGAGATTCTATTAATATACATTAAAAACAAATGTAAATCAGGAAATTTATGGCTAAGATGACATCGTTATTGATAAGTAAATTGCTTAAGTTCTCTATGTCTTGTGTCTGTGATCTGTGTCAATGTCAAGATTGATACTGTTCATTTACTTAGGAGAAACTAAAGTCTAAATGATCCCAGTTCACTACCTACTTAAATGACTAAAGGAAACATGGAATGCAAAGACTAGTTAAAATGCTATCTTAATGCCTTTTTTATCTTCTGGTTTATCTTCTCCTCCTTAGACTTGTCACCGTGGGCTAATGTAAGCCTTCCTCATGGTCATGGATTCTGCGGTTGCACTTGATGCGCTCAGGGTTAGGAGAGCAAAGTGAGTCAGTCCTCTTCGTGGTTTTGTGGTTTTCATTTCTGTCAGATTTTCACTGCATTCTTTAAATTCTATAAAAAAAAAGAATCGATGTTTGTGAACCATAGCCACATGGTAAAAGTAGGGTTAATATGAAACATTATATTAATGCATCTGGATAGGAAACTGTGAGGTCAGTTGATGACAGCTTCTGTGGGAAGTCCTTCTATAGACAAATGAAAGCGCCAAGGACCTTCCTTGTTTTACGTTTTTGTGACCCTGAAGCACTTTTTCTTCATGTAGTTAATAATGAATGAATGATCAGTAAAAAGTGTTGACATGAAGGAAGGTAACAAGGACAAATATGGACAAACAATGATGATTTGTGGTATGATTCTTTGATGAGGAACACCACAGGTCAACACAAAAAATCTAATACTTTCCTCTCTTTTGAAGTGATCCTATAGGGAGATACCAGGCAAGGGATCATGTTCTTAGTCTTTGTGTATAATAATAGCTAAAATTATTATTATTATTAAGAAATCAATGTCAAGATAAACAAATATATAACTGAATAAATATGAAACAAGGAAACACTGTTCATTAAAAGTATTAGAAAGAAATCTGATGACATAAATTGGAATGGAAAATAAAATAATCAAGTGTATATGTCTTTGAGTGGGAATAATAGTGATGATCGTCATTTACTAATAAAGTTACAAAGTTTATATTTGATTTATTAAGAGCAAAATAAGTATTCCTGTAAATTAATGACTATGAAATGAATTGTGAAAACTCTGAATCAATGGAGAGAAAGTCTCAACATTTTTATCATCTTGTCTGCTTGATCCTTTTGAGAATAGATGCTGGAGCTGATTTTAGCCTCTGCCGTTACCAAGATTGTGAGACCAAGGTGAGTAATGGTCAACATTATTGTTTTGGCCTGGGTCATCTGTTTAAGGGTATTTATAGTATTATTAGAAAATATTAAATTCATTGAAAAGTTTATCATGGCCTAATGATAAATATGAAGTACTATGTTGATTAATCAATAATGAACATGATTGAGGTCTATTAATTAAAAAGGTTTAGTCTATGTGGAGAATGATTCTGCAAACTGATGTTAGGCATATCCTTGATCTTGTCCTAGAGTTTTTATGAACCATGTATTATTTTTATTTGTATCAACGCATTCATAATTTAATCAGTACAAACATACAAATGAAGAGGAATAGATCCAGTCATGGACCAGTGATGATGACTGATGATAAAGGAGTCATGGACAATGAGAAAATATGTGTCTGAAACTCTGAGGTCCAACATGGAACAAAATTAGTCTGTTCCTCTGTTGAAATTGCTTCTGTAAAGAGATATGAGACATATCCAAAGATCATATTCTTGTATTGATTGTGATCAATATTGGTCATATTCTTGTATAGCCTTAGATTTGTTTTTAATAATGAAATTAGCTTCCGTCCCAGCTCAGTTGGTAAAGAATCCTCCTGCAATGCAGGAGACCCCAGTTCAATTCCTGGGTTGGGGAGATTCGCTGGAGAAGGGACAGGCTACCCACTCCAGTATTCTTGGGCTTCCCTTGTGGCTCAGCTGGTAAAGAATCCGCTTGCAATGAGGGAGACCTGGGTTTGATCCCTGGGTTGGGAAGATCCCCTGGAGAAGGGACAGGTACCCACTCCAGTATTCTGGCCTGGAGAATTCCATGGACTATACAGTCCATGGGATCACAAAGAGTTGGACATGACTGAGCAACTGTCACTTCATTAGGCATATATGCATAAATTCATTAAAAAAACAATAGGAGGAAACGTGGTGCAGTTAGGAATGTATGTTATAAAGCAAAAGGTGTCGTTAATGAAATTGAAGACACTGATGCCTCTTCAGAAATGGCGATTGTGTCTTAATTTATTTTACTGTCTGTGCTTCTCGGAACCGGCGCATCTCCCACCGTCGCGAGCTCTCCGGTTGCCTGTGCATAATAGGAATACAGAGATTAATGTGAGTAATAGTGAAGTTGCTTTCTCGGTTTCTGTTTTTCTTAAGTTATTCATTTAATAGTGTGAAATATATTTAGAGAATGCAGCTCTATTTTAGTGATAAATATGGGATAGAGTTAACAGTATATTGATGTATATAAGAAAAACTGAGGATAATTAACAAGAGCTATATCATTGTGAGAATAATTCTATATATAGATTAGGGGCACAAAAAGTGTTCTTGAAATTTTGTGAATCATCCCTTTAAAAATTATTATTAGTGAAATAATTATTTGATCAATAATGCTATAGAAATGATTGAAAAAAAGGGGGGCAATATTAGATCAATTACGACCAATGTTGATGTATGAGTCATATATATGTGTGCCTGGAAGATGGTCCAACGTGAAAAATTCTACTTTATTGTCTCTGCTTCAGTTGACCCTTTGAACTAAGGTCAGGAATGTATGAGGAGGAATAGAATTATTGGGAAGATCCCCTGGAGGAGGGCGTGACTACCCACTCCAGTATTCTGACCTGGAGAATTCCATGGACTATATAGTCCATGGGGTCACAAGAAGTTGGTCACAACTGAGTGACTTTTACTTTCACTTTCCTAATTAATGAATTAATAAACAAATATAGATGCAAATGAAGAGAAAGTTGACCAGTCACTGTCTAATGATGCTGTCTAGTGTGTGAATCACATACAATGAATTCTGTGTGTCCAGAAGTCTGAGGTTCAATGCAAAAGAGCTCATCTATTCAACATACTTAAAATGACTGTAGACAGATTTTGCTATTATACAGTGATCTCTTTCTCGGTCTTTGTGCTCATGAATTTTAAAAATATAATTATAAATGAATCAATGGCAGAATAAATTAGCAAATGTATCAATGAATAAAGATGAAGAGGGTGAAACATTGTTCATTAATAAAATATTTAGTCAGGAAAATGAATATTATATATTGAAATAGATAATAAAATGGACTAAATATATTATGTCTTAAATTAAGCATATTTTCAGTGATAAGTAGTAACCAGTAATTGCCCTGAGTCAGTTGCATGTTTGATGTTTATTGTATTTAAAGAAAACTAAAAATTACTATGAATTAATATACACTTAAATGACTCCATACATGGAGACTGGAAACTGTACATCAATGGGGAGAGGAGAATATCCCAGCACCGAGCTGATCTTGGGTTCTGTCTTGGTCAAGATTCCGTTGCCTGTGTTAGGAAAGAGAACGTGGTGAGTAATAGTGGTCAAAGATCTTATTTTGGTTTCACTTATTGTTTGAGTAAAGATGAGCCTGGTGGGCTACATACAGTCCATGGGGTCACAAAGAATTGAACATGGCTGGGCAGCTAAGCACACACACACACACACACACAGTGTATATGGGAAAAGCTTCTTTAGACAGAGTTCAGGAATATTTAAGGATCTCATTTGTGTATTTTCTTAAATAATGTGGTTTTTTATTAATATCCATGATGAATGATTTAATTGATATAAATGTAACACAAATGAGTAAAATGGGGGTCTAACAAGGATCATGAATGATGACCGGCAGCATATGAGATTTGATCAGTTATGAATAAAGCAAAAGTGGGACAATATTTAATCCATGTCCCCTGGAGGAGAAAATGGCAACCCACTCCAGTATTCTGGCCTGGAAAATTCCATGCACAGAGAATCCTGGAGGTCTGTAGCCTATGGGTTTTCAGAGAGTCGGACACAACTGCTCACACACACACACATACAAATAGTCTAAATGTCCATCAAGTGGTGAAGAGACAAGCGAAATCTGGTTTATCTATGCAGGGGAAGACTACTCAGCAATAAAAAGGAACAAACTATTGATAATCTGTGACTCTAAAAAGGAATGCTGGATCAGTGATAACTACTGGTGATGTGTAAGTCATGTGCAATGAATATGTGTCTCGAACTCTGAGGTTCGACTGGAAAGAATACTGTAAACTAGTGAATATTAAATGACTGTGTCTAGGAAAGGTGGAATGCAAACAACCAGTAGATAGAAGGTCTCAAACTTTATTTTTTGTTCTTTTTCGTGCTGTTCAGAACAATCACTCCTGCACGGAATTTAGCATTCTGCCATGGCCCCAAACGCAGTGTTGTGTTAGGAGCAGGGAGACCAGTGTGAGTCATAGTTAAAGTTCGTGTCTTGGTTTGATTGGTTTATCACGGTCAGTGCATTGTTAAGAAATAAGGAATATAATCAAAGCAGGGCAACTGTAGTCCAGCAACATGGGTTGATAGGCCAAATTGTGTCAAGGCATCCATGTATGAAGCACTGAGGTCAATTCAAGAAACAGATCTCGTTTCTGGGGAATGATTTGATAGGTAGATCTTAGGGATATCAAGGTTCTTAGTTTTGTTTTTTTTTTTCTGGTTCATGTATATTTCTTTTTAGTTATAAGTCATTACTTAATATATCAATGGGCAGAATATAACGAAGAAAAGGGAGTTTCCAGGTGGCGCTAGTGGTATAGAAGCCCGCTGCCAGTGCAAGAGACATGAGGCATGGGTTTGATCCCTGGGTCCGGAAGATCCACTGAAGGAGGGCATGGCAACTTATTCCAGTTTTCTTGCCTGGAGAATGCCACCGTCAGACAGGCCTGGACGGCTAAGTCCATGGGGTCACAAAGAGTCGGACACAATTGAAGCGACTTTGTACTATGAAGACAAAGATTCTGTGCTAATGACCTGTGGGATCTGAGTCAAGGATGATGAATAATACTTCTTTGCATATCTGAGGTCCACCATGAGAAGAAATCTAATCTATGGCTCTGTTGAAAATGATCCTATAGACAATTGTTAAAAATATTTGATTATCCTGTTTTGGGGCATTTTTGGGTCATGGATAATGACTATATTAGTATAAGTGAATTAATGCATAAATGTGGCCAGGCCTAGAACAGTGATTGCATACGTAATGGAGCACGTATTATTAATCTATTTTTGAGGAGTTAGTATTCACATTGCTTATCTTTCAGAATGCAACACACAGAGACAGATGCGTGAATTGTCAGTTTCACATTCTTGGATGTCTTTGGTCTACTGGTTATTTGTTTTATTACTAATTAGGAAACATGTTTATAAAATTAAATAAAAGATTAAGCACTGTTTAAATTAAAGAAGGGCACTGATAAAAGTTTGTTAGGCAGGACGAGCTATTGTGCTCACAGAATTCCATTACAGAGGCACACTGTCTGTTATCAGTTTGGTAATGAGCAACGCACTGCGCATGTGTTAGTATTATTCATGCTATGACACTGAGCGTGTGCAGTTTTATCATTAGAGTGCATAAATGAATAAGTTAATAACAATCAGTCGCTCAAAGGGACAAAGCATGGGCCAGTAATGAGCATGTCTTGAAATAATTATGATTTAACCAGTTCCACTCAGATGATGTTCCTCTTAGAGCAGAAATCCTGTCTCTTGCTGGTTTGGGTAAGAAGAATATTGAGGGACCTCCCTGGTGGTTCAGTGGTTAAGACGTCCCTGGAGCAAAGATTCCTCATGCCTCATAGTCAAAAAATCAGAACCTAAACAACAGAAGCAATATTGTGACAAATTCATTAAAGACTTTAAAACATAGTCCATGTCAAAAAGAATCTTTAAAAAATGTTTAAAAAATTTATCATTGAACTAATTAGATTAAAAGGGGGGTTAACTTTCTGCCAACTGGAGCAAGTGGCACACCCTAAGTTTTCAGATTAAGCTAAACTTTCTCACTCTGCATTCATTAGTGTGTTAAAGTCAAAATCTAGGCTGTTTCATTCTTTTTAATATTTGTATTGTGCTCCCTAGAGTGACTCCTCATAGGTAAATGTCGTGGCTAGGTAATTTCTGGAGAAGAGGCCTGTAGGCCTGTATAAGTGGTAAACAGAGTTTCCATCCTTGGGCTACCAGTCTGTTGTATTATAGAACAATGGACAAAAGGCTACATCTGGACACAAAATTTTAAAAGACCAGAGTTGAGAATGAATTACACATTTAGGATTAGGCTGTAACCAGTCAATACAACTGTTGAGTTGTACATTTAAAAATATCATCCTAGAAGCACACCCCTTGCATTCAAAGGTGCAGTCTTAACCACTGGACCAGGAAACCAGAGTAGTTTCCTGTTTGGGGTAAGGTCATTTAGGCAGAGAAGAGTCACAGTCAGTGTTCTTGCTCTCGATCCGTGGTGAGTTCTAGTTTGTTAAGAGAAATGGAAATAAATAATGAAATAAATTAGTCAAAACCTAAATAGCAAGTCAATCAAGGGGAAAACATGGGTCAATGGAAAGAATTTTTTTCCTTTCCATTTTTCTCTTTTTGGGGACAAGAGATATTCTGTCATTTCATTTAACATTTTAATTTATAAAAGAATGCCTATTCATTTCTCCTTCCCCACCCCAACCCCCCCCCCTTTTTTTTCTATTTTCTTTGTCCTTCATAGAATGGACATGAACTACTAATCATTCTGTTATGATCAAGACCTTCATGGTTGAAGGTGAGTAATAGCCAAGTTCTTGTCTTCTTTGGGGGAACGTGTTTAGGATATTCAGTGTATGGTTTGAAAGTGTGGGATACATTTGATGGCTGATCCTCTCACTACTTTATACCTTGGGTAGTGGGATTTTAGTCCATCATAGAGCAAGCAGATTTGTTTTCACCCAGAGCACCATGCGGATGGCTTGCCTATCTGATAGTGACTCCTGGTTTTTGCAAGTCGAACAGTTGAAAAAGAGGAAAGACAGGATATAAACAAAGAAGGAAATAAAAGGACCAATGATAAGACTGTGTTGTCAACCGAGGTCCCTGATGAATCTGATTCAACACAATACGCATCTTCTGCAAAATGAAGTTCTAACCTCTTATCGATGTCGGTAAAGGGCCCAGAGTCTCTTGTCTGCAAGATTCACAGTTCTTACGTTGGGTGGTTCATTTAAGGGTACTTATTATGCTATTAAAATGAACTGAATACATTAATTAATAAAATGGAGGTCCATTCATTCGTAGAGCCAGAGATGAGAATGTAGTATAAATGATTGTTTACAATTAATCGTTGTCATGGTTACCTAGTGTTCACTAAATTGAAACCCGAATCCAGGCATTTTCATTTGTCAACATCTTTTCATTCCACAGGATGGATCGACTGTAACTCATTAAGTTATTCTCCACCCTTGAAGAGCTTTGCCTAATGCCTCTGGGGAAGGAGCACACCATGTGAGTAATAAAGCTCTTGGTTTGGGTGGTTAGTTTGTGGGTTTCCACTGTATCATTAAAAAAGAATAAATGTAGTTAAAATTAAATCCCATGCATAGACCTATGATGAGAATGTGTTATGAGCTGAAGTTTATGATTAACACAATTTAGCGCAAATGATAGAAAAAACAAAACGGAGCTTTCCCATTCATTTCAAAACTGATATGTCCCTTGTTAATGTTTGTCCCATTCTTCTCTTGATGATGGTCTAGGCTGTTACTCATTTAGGAAGTCAGTACTCCATTTGTTGAGTTAGGACAGAGGATTTATGGCTGTTCATTGTAACATCTAAAAACTGTTCAAATTAAATGCTGAAGGACCACGCCTGGACCAATGATGTGAATGGAATGCATCTGAATGAAAATTATGATCAATCATGTTTGGAACCCCTGAGGTCCATGGTGAAAAGACAGTGTATGACTCTTGGGGGAATCATCTCAGGATGTTTGAAAATCTGGTTGAGAGAGTTCATAGATACTGGCTTTATACTATCTGCAAATAAATGAATGGATCAATAAATATATTGAAAAGAAAATAGAGGTCAAAACACAGACCAACTCTGAGGATATTTATAAAACAAGGAATATAATTACTTCAGTTCTGAAATTAGTTTCAGTTCAGTTTGAAACTTCAGTTCTGAAATATAATTACTTCACTCACTCAGTCTGAAGTACGTTGGTCCATTAAGAAGACACACATTAAGTTGTTACTGGTTTGTGTGAGACACAGCTAAGCTAAATATATGTCCTCCTCTTAGTTTGAAGTGGGTTTGATTCATGAAAGAAAAAAATTAGGATTAAAGAAATGGTTACCTAAATGAATGAGTGTAAAATATGAGACAAAGATCAGTGTACATTACTCTTTCTTTCATCTGTTTTGTGCCCCAGAATGGCTGCACCTTGGTTATTTTAGTTATTATTTAATGATTAGTTGTTATTTAACTGTTACCTATGTGGTCAAGGAGAATATAGATCAAAGTAAGTATGAGATTAAGTTTTTATTCTTGGTTTGGTCATTTTGTTTATAGATGATGAGTATATTCTTTAAAAATAGATTGTTTCATGCAATTATAAAACAAATCAAAGATTATGCTGGCACCAAGGATAAGAATTTGTCTGAGAAATGTCATGGTTGATTCATTTTGAAAAAGGAAAAAAAAAAAAGATTGTCATTAGAAAATAGATTTAATGCTACCTCTTAAAGTAAAAAGGGCATAGATGAATTCTAGACTTAGTCAAAGATATTATTCTTGGGTTGGTTGTGTTTTCCTTGGGTTTTAAATAATTAAACAAATTAAGGATAAACAGGCTAGTAAAATCACAGTGGCCAGTGACCAATGATATGATTATTCATGAAACAAAGATTTGTTTCATTCAACTGTGTACCACTCTGTTTTGAGGGGTGCACAGAGAGGCTTAATAGTCAAAGCTTACCCTCTTGTTTATTTTTTTATCAATTCACTTTTAACTGGAGGATCATTGATTTAGAATATCATGTTGGTTTCTGCCACTTGTCAACACAAATCAGCCATACATGCCCTTCCTCTTTGCCTTCCCACCCGCCTCCCCCTCCATCCCACCCCTCTAGGGTGTCACAGAGCAGCGAGCTTGAGCTCCCTGCCTCATACAGCACATGCCTACTTCCCTCTTGTTTAGAAGCAGATTCTTTGCTATTGATTTTATTTTTGAAAATGCATACCTGACTACATTAATGAATAAAATTCATATATAAAATGACCAAGAATATTCCAATGATAAAATTTTGTGAAACAAGGATTGTGGTCGACCCAGTTTTGCTTCTCTGAGATCCACTTAACCAAGAAGATTTAATCTATCAATATTAATTCTGTGTATATTGAGGACATAGTAGTTAAAATAGTCGTTGTTTTCGTTCTTGTATTTTAGTGAGTTAAATCTATGAAAAGCTAAGTACGAAGAGGACCAGTGGTGAAAATATATTTTGAAACAAGGGTTGCAATTATTACAGTTCTACATTACTGAAATTTATGAAGTAATACATTTTAAAATGTTGTAATAGTACATAGTGTGTAGTTCAGGCTTCCTGGGTAACTCAGCAGGTGAAGAATCCACCTGCAATGCAGGAGGGATAGGCTATTCACTCCACTATTCCTGGGCTTCCCTGGTGGCTCAGATGGTAAAGAATCCACCTACAATGCAGGGGACCTGGCTTCGATCCCTAGGTTGGGAAGATCCCCTGGAGGAGGGCATGGCAGCCCACTCCAGTATTCTTGCCTGGAGGATCCCATGGACAGAGGAGCCTGGTGGGCTTCAGTCCAGAGTCACAAAGAGTCGGCCACGACACAGCCACTAAGCACGGGGCACCCCAGTGAGCAGTCCTGCTCTGCGTGTTGCATTGAAATTATTTGGGTATTTTGCATGCTGAGACGAGAATTCATTACTTGAATTGTTTTTTTATCCTATCTCCAGGTAAATATTAGTGATCTGATAGGGGGTGATGGCAGGAGGTCCCTATACCCCACATTTAAAAATTTTTTCTGGCACTTGGTATCTGAGAGAGTGCAAAAATAACCAGTTCTAGGGTAATAATTTCAGCTCAGCAAATACAGATCCAGATCCATGTCAGGCTCCGTATTAGTCATGGCATTCTTATCTAAATCAGATCTAGTTCCAGCCAGCAGGTAACTCTTTGGGGTTAGCTGGGATAGCTGATAAGTATAATAATTCAATATAAAGCCAAATCATGGGTTTTCCAGAAGCACAGGACCTCACGTACATATCACATGCTTCCTAAAACAGAAGATGCCTGAGGCAATGACTGAATCTCTGGTTTGTAAGACCCAGGATGTTAGGAATTGCACTCCTCGTCTGCACTGCACGTAGAGCACTCTAATATATTTGTTGCATGAATTCCTGAATAAATGGTATAAATGATGAATGAATGAAGCTGTGCGTTAGTGAATGAATGAGTCTTTGAGTAAACAAAGGCATGGAAAATTGAGTGAAAATGTGGAGTATAAGAATGAGGGAATAAATTAATAATGCACTGAGTGAATCAATATGTGTATGTTACATTCTTAAGTGGATGAGTCTCCGTGTAGGTAAAATTGTCAAGAGGTGGATGGTGAGTGACAAACAGGTCAAGGAGGGAATGGACCAAAGACTGGTAGGTCAGTGTTCTGTTCCAGTAAGTGAAAGATGAGTGAATTAATAAGCGGATTCCAGAACGCGTTTATCAATGAATGGTTTAGTAGAAGTTAGTAAGGAAGCGATGAATAAGCCAGTGAGTTGATGAGGAACCAAATGAATTAATTGATGAATAAGTCAAAAAATGAGTGAGGGAGTAAAGTCAGTCAAAATAGGACAAAGTTGAATAATTTAACTAATGAGTACATAAATCAGTGCATGGCACAAATTAACAAGGGAGTGAATAGGCAAACGGATGGGGGAATGCATGTATTAGTTATCGAGGGAAAGGGTAATTACTGAGTGAGTAAATGACTCAGTGACTGAGTATGTCATCCAAGAATAAACGGAGCGCTCTGTGAATGGGAGAGAGAATAAGGGAACCGATCCGTAAATGAGTGAGCAAGTCAGTGACCCGTGCGTGCGGCAGTCAGTGGAGCAGGTCCCACTGGGCTTCCTTCCCTGACCACTCAGCCACACCCCAGCCTCAGGGCGCATGCTAAATACCTGGCGCTACCCATCATCCTCTGCTCACAAGCATTTGTTTACATGTCTCCACCAAGCTGACCTGCCTGGACAGCCAAGAACTGGGTCAGGTTCTTCTCTGTCTCCGCAGGGCCTTCCCAGCCTGAGCCTAGGAGGCGCCCAGTAAATTACTGCTGAATGAATGAACGAAGAGCTAAAAATACACGTGCTTTTGTGGAACTGGGATGGCCCTGCTGAGAACCGCCGGGAGCCGCTCTGCGGGGAGGTGGCGGTGTGTCAGATGGTCCGCGGCAGTCTCCCACCCGCGTGCAAATTCTCCCTCGAGTCCAGCGTCCTGCGTCCAGTGCCAGACAGTGAGACAGGATCCTGGCAGTTCCGACTGCCCTGGACCTCGGCCCGTCCTTGGGCAACGTTGGCTTGGACTGGTAGAATGGAGGCCCTGGGTCTTCCCGAAAGCTGCCCCTGCCTCTGCCAAGACAAGAGGTCGAAAATAACAGTCTTGTTTTTGCGCCTCCAGTGAGGGGGGCTGCTCCTCCGCTTCCTCCTGCTTTCCAGCTGCGGGACAGTGGGTTAGACGGGGAACACCCTGGACCTCCAGCCTCCCCATCACCTCTTAGATAAGGATAATGATAGCTCCCTGGCTGGATTGTCCTGAGAATTAACCTTGTCTGTGTGTGTGTGTGTGGTCAGTCACACAGTTGTGTCCATCTCTTTGTGGCCCCATGGACTGTAGCCTGCCAGGCTCCTCTGTCCATGGGATGCTCCAGGCAAGAATACTGGAGTGGGTTGCCATGCCCTCCTCCAGGGGATCTTCCTGATGCAGGAATTGAACCCAAGTGTCTTGCGTCTCCTGCATTGGTAGGCAGATTCTTTACCACTAGCAGACACCTGGGAAGCCCAACCTTATCTAACAAAAGCTTATGAGGCTCTTCTTACCTAACATAATACCTGTCCTGTACATAATGTGGTGCCAGGGAGGGAAGAGATGCCTTTGAGATTACTAAGGAGCTGTAATAGATAGTGTCGCCTGCATTCATTTAAAAGCTCCCAAATGGATGCGGTACCCGTATTGCCCTGTCCCAGAAGAACGAAGAGTTCAACTGAGTTTTTACAGAATGCCAGTTAGGATGAGCCCAGACTACTCACCTTTCAGGCAGCATCACAGACAACAAGAAACGTGAGTTGACCGCACTTTTTCACCGTATGGGGCATTTGCCCCAAATCCACCCTCCCTCCCTCTACCCCTCCCATCCGCTCCTTCCCTCCAGCAATTGTTTGTTCAGCATCCGTGGTTTATCTAACACTGACCACTCCTCTTCCTCTCTTGTCTTGACCGGCTCCTGACCCTGGATTCCATCTCCCACTCCTCATCCTGCATCCTTCCTTTGAACTTGATCATGCAGCTTGGCCGTCGGGCTTGGACTATAGCCATCTCCCTCACAAGGATTTGATGTTGGCTCAAACCACTGACCTTTCTACTGCAGACTGAACAGGTAGAATCGAATCTTCTTTCCTAACCGTGGGCATCTGGGCCTCTAATTTTGAGTCTTCTGGGTCAACTCTTTCCCATCTGGTTAAACTCCAGTCCCTCCGTGGAGGAGTTCAGACCATATTGGTAGCTGGTGGACCCTCCTAATGCTGACCGTGAGCAGGACGATAAGCACTGATGGCCTTGGGCTAGACTCTTCGATCTGACTGGCGAGTGTGTGCAAGTACTGGAGCCAGGTTCCCACGTTTCTCCAGAGTTCCTGGGTAAATGAGGTGAGCTCACCTCTCAGCTTAACACAGATGTCCCCTGCCTCTCACACTCCCACAGCTCTCTGCACTCTCCTTCCACTTTCCACTTTCCACTTCCCTTTGTCCAAACTTGCCCCTTCTCACTCATTCATCCTTTGTCCATACTGCCGACAGAGCTCACATTGCCTCGTCAACTATGAACTCCCAATTTCTCCCAAAGGGCTTTGGACTTCTTGAGTTTGGGTGTCTTCTTTCTCTGTCACACTCACCCAGAAGAAGGTCTGGGCATCCAGAAGTGCTTGGTGAATGAATCATTCATTCTTTCATGTACTCAGAAAATACTGGGCTCTTTCTGTGGTGCAAGAAGCTGGACGGCGAGAAATAAGGCACATCTCATCTCTGCCTTGGTGGAGGGTCCAGTCTTGAGTGGGAGATAGATTTTCAAAATTACCTAATTACACGTGTGAGCAGTGCTGTAAAGCCCAGGTGCCCAGGGCTTTGTAAACCTGCCATCTGGACTCATGAGAAGCCCCCTGAGCTTCTCTCCCGTGTCCAGGGAGAGACAGGAGGACAAGGCTGTAGCCTTGGAGAGAGCCGGTCGAGGGCTCAGCTCCCTGGGATCAATCAGGTCAGCAGGGTCTTCGGTCATCCTTGGAGGAGAGAGAGACCAGTGTTCTTTGGAGTTTGGAGTGCAGCTGTTGATCGGTCATTTCCTGGCAGGTGTGACCAGCCAGCCACAGCTGCCTTCATGCAAGCACCCTACTTGTTTCGGAAGGCTCTGTTGCATGTCAGGCTTTGATGTGCCCCGTCAGCTTTCAAGTACTTCTTTTAGATGCGTTGCCAAATGGCAAGGCAAGGGTAGCATGAAGCATGTCTTGACTCTTCTCTCTTTCCTCTACCATATTCCACTGAGTTTCTCAAAATGGCTGCCTGGGACACCAGCTGTTGCTAGCTAACGTTGCTAGAATGTTCTATAGCACCACTGGTGTTGTTTTACTCACCATTCCGGACCCCTCCCTCACTCTGCCTCGGACTCCAGTCCCTCCCACCTTCAGCATCTCTCCAGGGAGCCCAGGGAGTCCACCCCTCTCATCCCCATCACTCCACATTGGTCCAGGCTAACTGGGCTCTCATATGCCTCTGATTGGTCTTCTTGCTCCTCCTCCCTATGCGTCTTTCTAGGATGCCTGGAGAAGATTCCCCCGCTCCTTAGAGCTCTTGCGTGAGTTCCCAGAGCCTCGGGGTGATGTCCAAGCTCCTTGGCTTCATGCTCGAGGATCCTCATGAGTTGTCCTCCAGCCACAGCTCCCGCCACATGCTCCCTGGCCTCCTGCACCACCCAGCAGACCACTCCCCTTACGCCCGAGTCTGCGTGTGTCTCTTTCTCCATCCCTTTGCACAAGCTCATCCTTTAGCCCTCTCCTCACAGTGCTCAATCACTGGAGGACTTGTCCCATGTCCCCAGGTGGGATGAGTTCCCCCGCCACACTGAGAGCTCTTCCATGGCCATGAACGTGACTTCTGTGCAGAAACCTGTCCTATTGCTAGGCCATTGCTGGTTAGGCATGTGCCTTCCCAGCCAGCCTTGAGCTTCCCAACTGGGGGTGCTCAGTGTTGGGTGCCTGGGACCCCCCACTGTCCAGCACAAAACCTATGCAGTCGGGTTCATCTATCAGTAAGAATGCAGATGAAGTGAAAGAATGGATTAATGTACAAAGGAATGATTGTGAGGCCATGCTGGGGGCAGATTACCTCCCTGGCAGGGAATCGGGGTCCTTGGCACCAAGGACTGGCACCTCCTCATGACTGAGGCTGGTCCTACTCTTCTAGCCAGCTCCACTTTGCCTTCTGCCTGCGACTCATTAAGAGATATGTAACCTTAATCCTTGAAATTGCCTGGGATGGAACGTGTTTTCACTCAATGGGCTGAACATGGGGATTTTATTCCTTTCTTAAATAAATCTCACTCCCCCAGGAAGTTTGGACAGGATGTAAGCAATTGGACCAAGGGCTTGAAACTGAACATTTTGCAAAAGGCCCGTTTCAAAATTTGAAACCCAGTGGCCACCGGCCAGAACTTAGTCTGGTTTGTGGGGGTCGCTGAGGCCTCCATCCCAAAGAAGGGAAGAGAAGATTGAAAACAAACCTTCAGCTGTCACTGAGTAGGCTGAGGGTTTGTAAGACAGAATTTTGCGGTTTGGTTTTGCTTCTTTGATGAAACTGGAGCAGGCTGGGTCAGCCTCATCAGCTCTTCTTTCAAGCTTTTGGTGGAGGCCTCAGACCCTCCAGATGCCAGAGGGGACTTTGAGCGGGTCGTGAAATCAATGGGACACGTGTGTGAGTGCTTGAGGGGCCGACAGTCCTCGCTGAGAGGATGCTGGCCCCGGACTGGACCCCCGAGGACAGGCGATTCTGTTGTGTCTCTTTCCCTTCTGACTTCTTTTTCTTTCTACCAGGAAGGACAACAAGGTGTGCCTTTGGGGACGTCACCAGGCCTCTCCAGGTCCCATGCCCGTCATCTGTAAAAGGGAAGTCAAATTTCATTCATTGATTCTGCCAGCATCTTGAAAGTGTGAAGAGCTGTGCCCTGACCGGAGTACGTGGCCCGTGCGTGCAGCCCCCTGCCCGGTGCAGCGTGCGTGCTCTGTGTCAGGTGTTCTTCTCCCATCCCTCAGCTGTGCTGTCGGTTTTCCCTTCCGTGTGGAATCTCCCCACTGGCCTTCCCTCCCCTGGTCTCCCAGGCTCGCAGGGGACCTTGGTCTCTCCCAGGGACCCTCTCAGGGGAGTTGCATTCTTCTCGTCACCTGAGTCTCGCAGTTGTAGCCAGAGGCTGCCTAGCCTGGCCTCAGTTTCCCCGTCTGCAGACTGAAGCAAGGATGACAACACCACGCTCTCTCACCCCCTTTCGCCCACTGGGGCAAGAGAAAGTCTGTCCCATCGCATGGATCCTCTCAGGTCCTTGAGCCTCACTTGTGATTTCGGGGCCAGGTTTTATTTTCTTTTCCCGCAGATCTAAGGCATCTCCCAGCTCATGTCTTTTTTCAACATGATACAATGGGCGTCTGTTAGCTTGGTGGGGGCTGGGCCACGTCCCTGGGAGACGTCCCCAGTGTCAGTCAGCGTGAGCTGCTGGCGGCTGCCCGGAGGGGAGGAAGGTGGGCCCGCTTAGATGTATCCCAGCTGCGGCCCCGACTGTCCCCTCACCTCTGCTGAGAGAGGAGTGAGGAGGTGCTCTGGGCACGGAGCCTGGTGTCTGCTGTTCCCCCTGTGGGATTGGAGGCAGTATCTCCATGCATGCCAGGGTTTGGGTCCTGAGAACATCACAGCATGGTTTGCAGTTTGCGTGTCGGGATGAAAGAACTGAACCAGGGCTCTTGGCCAGGTCCACTAGTGCGGTAACTTTGGTTACCTGCAGAGAAGGGTTATGAAAACCCTGTAGAGAAGCATCTAGAAAATGCTCTTCCTGTTCCTAACAGTTGCCCCAAACAGCTCATTTCAAAATGCAAGGATCACAGGGCCCTGCCCACCAGGGGAGCTGGTGCAGGGCTACCCTGGGTCTGCCTGAGCTCGCCCCCTGCCCCAGAGCCCACTTGGTGCTCTCTTGCCCCTGAGCCCTGGCTGCCAGGACCTCCGGGGGAAGCTCGGTTGGGGCTGGTCTACTGTTGAGACCAGCCTGCCTCCTTCCCAGCAGGGAGAGCCAGGCTGAGCCTGGTCCCCAGGTCAGGAATGGCGAGGCGAGAACTGATCAGGGTGAGAGGTGGAGGCCAGAGCACAGCTCCCATAATCTAGGACTGGGGGGTGCCCACCTCCAATGGCCGGGCTGCAGGGGAGCCCTGTGACCCTGGGGCTGCACAGAATGGCCACCCAGCCCTGGGGGATGCAAACGACAGTGTCTCTGGGTTGACGCTCTGATGGGTTTATGAATGAGCAGTACCTTCTTAAAATGTCGCCTAAAGAGGATAAACTGAAAGAGCCATTTGTAGACCAGTGATGGCTGGTATTGGGATTGAAGGCTGTCATCAGTCCAATTCCGTGTGTCCCTGGATATAAGGACGACGACAGTGATGCTAATAGTAGTGCTACTTGGATGGGTGGAAGGCTGAGGGCGCTGATTGGCTCAGCCAGTCTCATGGGCCCTGTGTTTATCTTGAGGAACATCCAGGCTGGCTGAAACTCTCCATCCTCCCCTCTGCCGCGTTCCAGCCTGAGTTTCTCGTCTTTCCCCCATTCGCACCTAGACCCATGCAGCACCCCTAGTTTCATGCCATAGCTGTTCATTTCTCGTTAGATTAGAAGCATCCCAAAGGTGGGAGCGGCTCTGCTCCAGCTCCGTGTCCCCAGGGCTGGCCTTGCCGTCCAACAGCCCTTCTGGGCTGGACACTGTGTTTGTGGTCAGACATGTGCTCACCCAGTTGGACTTGGTTTTGTGACTCACTCCTCTTGTCTTGGAAGGTTGTTTGCACGGAGCCCGTGGAGGTGTGGTTGGCGGAGCACAGGACTTCCCGTGGGTGATTCCGATCGGTGTATCCCTTCCTTCGCTGGGTGAGTTCTGCTTTTCTGGGTTACACTCTAAGAGGCATGTGTGCCTGTGACTAAGGATCAGGCATGGTCTAGAAAAGGTAAAGCCTGGAGGGGATCCTAGGAGAGCTGGGGCATACATGCAGGTCCCAGAGAAGCCCACCTGGAGCGGTGGCAGGTAGCAGTGGGGCCATTTCTGGCAGCTGCTTCTCTCAGTGGAGGGTGAAGCCATTCAGAAGTTACCCAGGGCAAAGAGGTGAGGTCAGCCCGGACACCTGGCCTTCATCTCTGGTCCCACCCAATCGGTCCCTTTGCAGCTGACTGGACACCAGAGTCCTCTTTAGGACTCAGGGTTACTGTCACACTCTTGCCCCACACTGAATCTCTTTTATAAATTATGCAGATAATTTCATTTCCGTAGTGGAGAATAAAGAAGGGGGTGTCATGTGAATTTTTCCTGGAAAAGATAACTGATAGCTGATAACTAAATCTTATTACATGTGATAATTCTAGAAAAACAGACACATTTATTGCAAAACACTGAACAGAGCAAGAGGAAAAACAGGACTCCCCCTAGTCTCATCACTCAAAGATGACCACTGCCAGCGTTTTGAAGACCAGCTTCTGGTCTTTTGGTTTCACCTGTAAATTGCAAAAGTGAGTGTGTGTGTGTGTTTGTGTATGTATACATATATACCCACATTTTTAATTGGGTTCATCATAGCCATCCTAATTTTTCACCTAAGTAGACATCCTAAATATTTCCCATGCCATTAAGTAATTTCTTATCTTATGATTTTTTTCCTACCTAGTATCCTAGCAAATGACTATATCATAATTGATTTAATTGACTCACTCTTGTCAGATATTTACATGATTTTTAAAAGTTGGATGATAAAAGTTGGAGTGAGCAGCTTTGTTTTTTCATCTTCACATATGTTCACATTTGTGCTCATAAGAGTGGACTGGCCGTGTCAAAAGGTGTGAGCATTTTATGGCCAAATTGTCCCCCTGGAACGTTATACCAATTTACATTCTCAGAATCGGTTTAACAAGTGACTTTCTCTGGGAATTATCAAGGTTTTAAACATTCATCAATTTGTCAAATTTCATTCTTCTCATTTTCAGTTCTTTTATTATCTGTGATTAGAGCATTTGCCCTGTATCTTTATTGGTTCTCGGTAGCTGAATTGCCAGTTCAGTTTCTTTGCTTTATTCAGCTTTCATTAAGTTTTATTTTTGTCAAAGTCACGCATATGCTTCATCTTAAGAGTTGAATAGCTTTACAAGATTATGTAGAAGCATCTTTCTCCACTCCAATTCCATACCCTACTCCACCTGAGCTACAGCGTTTTACTCTTTTAAATGGTTCTTTTGACATTTACAACAAGTTTTCTAAGTAACATTCTGATTTTTCTAGTTCTCGAAAGAAAATTTTTTTTTTTTGACTTAGGCATTATCTTGACTTTTCAACCACAGAAAATGAAGATTTAAAACTTCCACCTTTGGCCTCAACACACACAAGAATACCTGTCTGTCCCCTTCTTTTAATATATTTAGCTCAGTTTGGTTTGATCAGTATCCAGTCTTTATATATTACAACAGGGTAAATACTGGAGAGCACAACAGCACTGTGATTGTTTATTTTCTTTTGCAACTTTTGTTTTCTCTGGAGTCGATAATTGTTTTCGTTTTGTCTTTCTTTTTTCCTTCTCTCTTTGGTTGGTTAGTAATGAACGTATCCCAAATTCATCTCCAGCCTTTCATGACATCCAAACAGTTAGTGTTTTTCATTTTTATTTAATGTGTTTTATCGTTTTGAAGACATCTCTTCCTGGAGCCTCCTTCCCTCTTTTGTTCAGGATTGGTTCATCTTTGGGCTTTCTGCCCTTATAGTGGAATCACTTCCTCATTTCTTCCTGGGGATTCTCCTTGGTCGGATCCCTAGTTCTGTAAATCCTGTGTTATTCTCATTTTTTGTTTACTCCCTTGTTTAGCTAGAGTGCATCCTCTAGCAGTTTCCTGGTAAAGGGTCCATAGGAGGTAAATTTTTGGAGATCTTTCACATAAGAAAAGGGTAATGTCTAGTCCACACTGATGTTGATAGTTTAGCTTGGTACAGAATTCTAGTTGGTGCCTTTTTTCCCCTTTAGATTTGAAAAGCATAAACAGTTGTCTTCTAACTTCCAGTGATATTGATTGATCAGAAGTCTGAAGACTTCTGATTCCCATCCCTTGTATGTGATCTTCTGTTACCCTCCGTTTCTGGAACTTCTCGTCTTTTCTCATTGTGTTTTGAATTTCATGTGTATGTATTTTGCTGTGGTCTACATTGATCCTTTTTGCCAGACCCTTTTGATCTGAAAGCATATGTCTTTCAGTTGTAGACATTTCTGGTTCAATTCCTTGGACAATGGCCTCCCATCCGTTTTCTCTTGAACTTAGTATGTTGGATCTCTTTGACAGGTTCTCTGCTTTTCATGTATTTTTCCTCTGATTTTCGTATCTTAATCTCTTTGTTCTCTTACTGAGCAATTACTCTGTCTTCATCTTTTAATCTATTTTCATTTCTGCAATCTCTGATTTTCAAGAATCTTTTGTTACACTCCAAATATTATTTTATTGAATTTTGTTTCATGGATGCAATTGCTTCTTTGATATTTCTAAAAATATTAATAATAGTTTTTGGAAATTGTCTTTCTCTTAAAGAGTCTCCAAGCTTTTTTTTTTTTTTTTCTTCCAAATGTGTGTCATTGTCTAACTTTCATTTTAGGTTGTTTTTTCAACTCTCTTGTTGTATAGATAGATATATAAATATGGATGATATATATATATACAGTGCACACATCCAGAGAAACTAAAGAACTATTTGGAAGCTCTCAGTATGTGGTTGGGTCTTGTAAACTGTGGAGTTTACTGTAGAGAGAGCTAACTGGTCTTTGTATTGTGGAACCCCAGGTTTTAGCATTTTTATCTTTTTCTTTTGGATTGATTGGATGATCCAAAGAGTTTCTGATGTAGAATTTTACTAGTTGCTGGTGCTCGGTGAGGTCTGGGAAGGAAGACTGAGTGGTCTGCACATCCAGCTTACAGAGTCTGCCTTCTTTCTCTTCTGAATGTAGGGCTCTGGCCCTCGGCTGTGCATGCATCCAGCCGCTCCAGTCCTCTCTGCCTTGCTCTCTGCATGTAATGCCTTTTCAGTCTTCTCTCCAGGTTAGGGAAGGCTTTGCCTAATGGGTGAAGACTGGGGGCTGTGTCTTCTTCTTTAACAGACTTTTAGCCAATTGATCTTACTTAGGCCCAGGCTTTCCTGGAGATTCCTGAGACTTCTGTGGGTTCTGTTGACTACACTGGCCTTTCTTTCAGCTCTCCTCACTGCCAGTCCAGGGTTCCCAGCTGAATCAGTTCAAATCTCCTATTGTCTTGTGTTTGTCCTATGTACTCATGCTCAAGATCAAAATCTCTTCACTTTCAGTTAGCGCAGTTTCAAGAGCAAAGGCTGGTGGATATCTATACGCTCCTCACTATGCTGAACTGAAAGTCATTTACCCATCTTTCTCTATTGCTGTATCTTTTATTTTTATTTTGCTAATACCTTTCAAAGTAAGAATAGTAACTGTTTTTCCATCCTAAATTACCAATATCCTACCCCTCCGCCCTGATTTTTTATTTACCATTCCATTTTGTTCATGGGAAATTTTATTTTCTAAAAAGTCTATCACTAATTTATAGTTACTTCTTACTTAGAAAGACCTTTCCTACCTCAAGCTCATATATTTAGTCACTTTTATTTTTTTCTAGTTATTTCATAATTTCTTCTCTATATTGAATCTTTAATCCTTTAATTGAATTATTGTAAGAAACAACTTTTTGCTCCATTTCCACATGCTAGATATTAGATAGTTTTTGTTTCTCATTGTGGCTTTCTATTTGACATTAATCTCTCTATTCTTATCCTAGTATTGCTTTGTTATAATAGATCATATTGTTAAAATATGTATTTGATAGAAATAGTCTTCCTTCATTCTTATTTTTCCAAATTTTCTTGATTGGTCTCACTTGTTATTTTTCCAGGTGAATTTTAGTGATATAGCAAAGTTAAAAACATTCTTTATAGATTTTCTGTGAAATTTTATAAAATTATAAATTGAAGAGAATTGGTATGTTTTGACACTTGGGCTTTACATCTTTCATTGTTTATAATATACAGTCACAATTCATCAAATTTGACAATTTAAATTTGTTATTGTTTATTTCAAGGAACTAAGTATTGCTTCTGTTGTGAATTTTTCTGGTATTTTCTAACTGGTTATTATTGGTATGTAGGGAAGAGATTATGTATCTGTTATTGTCTATCTCATTAAATTCTCTCATATGTTCTACAAATTTTCAGTTGAATGTTTTGGAATTTCTAGGTAAAGTTTCATACATATCTATACAATTATAGAAAAAATTTGAAAATATTTTGTCTCTTTTATTTTTCCTTCTTGCCTTATGGTATTGTCTGGATCTTCCAAAACATCAAATTGTTGATAACAAATCTTTGTCTCCTTTCTGGTTCATGTTAAGTATGATAACAGGTACTTTTTAAGGCTGTATGTTTTTTATAATGCTAATTAAGTATCTACTTCATGTATGATTAAAATCAGGAATGGATTACAATTTCCTGAAATACTTTTTTCATATCTGTAGAGATACTTGTGTTGTTTTTCTCCATTGATCTATTGATGAAATGAATTATAATAATGTTTCATAACTTTGAAACATTTTTGGATCAAATTCTACCTGGTTTTCGTTTACTGTTCTTCTAATATACCTCATGATTTGGTCTGCTGGTATTTGGAATTAAAGTTTTGGTCATTTGATATCAAAGTTGTGCTAGCTTTGTAAAATGAATTGGGGAGCATTGCATCTTTTTCTGTGTTCTGTACCATATGTACGTCATTTAAATGATCTATTTCATGGAAAACTTGAAAGCACTTAGCTACATAACTCTCCTGGGATAATTCTGGTGACCTTTTCTATTTCTTCTGTATTTACTGGATACTGTAGATTTCCTGAATCTTTAGATTGTTTGCTTCTTTTTCTCATATAGCTTAGTGTTTACATGTGCAGGCACTGGAATCAGACAACTTGGGTTCAAATTCTTACTCTCTCATTTCTCATGTGACCTCAGGAAAACTGTGTCTTCTCCCTAATTCTTAGTTTGTGCACTTGTTAAATGGATAATAAGAGCCTGAAGCCAAGAGAGCCGCTGTGAGAATTAAAGCGATAAAGTGTCTTGCATTGAGTCTGGCACATAGTGAGTGCACTGTGATTCTTTAAAAGCTAATATTAATCCTAGAAAATAATCTATGTTTTGAGATGTAAATACTTGTTAGTATAGAATTATAAGTAGTATTTGTATAATAAAATTTATTCCTATATCGTCTTTATCATTCTTAATTTTGGGCATGTGTACTCTGTCTCTTTTTTTTATTAGATGAGCTATAGGAGTGTACTTTTTAGAGATTTTTCAAGGAATCAGTTCTTGGAATAATTTGTCAACTTAACTTTTTTTTGTGTGTGTTCAAATTCACCAATATCTGCCTTTATCCTTATGGACTCCTGCCTTCTGGTTTCCTTATTTTGTGGACCTGTTCATATGTCCTTTCTGTTATTCTTCTTTAATAATGAAAGCATTTCACAATATGAATTTGCCTCTAGTTGCAATTTTGACTGCATGTGAAAAGTTTTAATATGTAGTCTTTTCAAAATTTTAAAATATTTGTAATTATGCTTTCCATTTCTTGTAATTAATGCTTTTCATTTCTTCTTGTTCTTAGAAGAAATGATTATCTGAATAAAATGTGCAAAAATGGAGCTTACTTTTAAAATTATTTTCTACTTTATTTGGGTTGTATTGTTGCCTATACTTTCTTATTAAATTGTGATCTTATTTTATTGTGGTTAGAAAATGTGGACACACAACTTTCTACTTTGAGAATTTATGGATGTCTCTTTGTGTCTTCTTTTATTAGTTTTTTGAATGACTCGAGGGCCTTGAAAAGTAAGGTGACATTTTGTTTATAGGATACAGATTTGGATGCAAAAGGCATTTCATTTTATAGGCTTTTCAGTTCATTCTTTTGGATTTTCTTAGTAAAGAATTAAGTAACCCATAAAACAGTCATAATTTAAACCTCACTCTAAGAGTTTATAACATTTGTCTATTTTTTTGCCTTTGTTATATTGATTAGAACTTTTTGAACAGTATAGACTAATATTGATGAAGTAAACAGTTTTCTTTATTTCTCATTTTCTGTTCGATATGATGTTGCTTGTCTCTAGATTCGAGGTATTTTTCTCATTTTCTTTTTGCCCACTTGCTGACTTTGGACTGAGAGGTTTCTGGAAACTGTACTTCTATTTCCCCATCTTTGGATGCTATTTTATTCCTAACGTAAATGTTCGTGAGTGTCATTGCTGTAGATGGTACCTTCTGTCTCTGAGAGGTGTTTTCCATCAACCTGTATAACGACTTTGCTCTTGGGTACTTGAAATTCAGAAGCACTTCTGCTTCATTTTCATTTGTTTTCTGGAGTTAGGTAACCCTGCTTTCTCATATAATTGTTTCTGGAAGTCTGTATTCAAGGCAAAGTCTTGTTTGAAAGTTGAACCAGAGACTTGTGTGTTCCAAAGAATTCTGCTCCTCGAGAGCTCAACATTCTGTACCTTTCCAGGCAATTTCTAGCATTCCATGGATGTTCTTTAATTTTATTTTTTCCAAACACATAGTTGACTGCCTTAAATTCAATTATTGAGGCTTAGGACTGGCCATATTGGGTTCGCCTAAGGATTTCCATGTTTGTCTTAATTTCTTAAGTACATATAAGATCTGTCCTCTTACCACTGGTATCAGTGATTTTCTTTTTCCATTTTCCACTTATTTTTATAAAACAATAAGAGCAAAATGTAATTAAATACTGGTTTTCAACAGCAGCCAAGCCTTTTATTCAGACCAAATATTACCCAGAATCCCAATAAGTAAAATAGATCAGATCAAAGCTGCCCTGTTTGGACCTGGATGGAGATCTTGAGCTGTGGGCATCATCCTGAGTGGTAGGGGCCCCAAGCACCCCTAAAATACCATTCGAAAACCTCCACAATGAATCATTTAAGGAATTGCACAAACAAATTGAGCAAATTGCTGTATATGCAAAACTGAGGATGCTGTTGATAGGAAGTTGATTGCTGGCCGGCGGCTGCTGTATGAATTCCGTGGTTTTCTCAGAGGTCGTCGCATGATTGTGTGGGCTGCCTGAGAGTCAAATGCATGAAAATGGATGCCCATTCCTTGGATTTGATTATTTTTTTTAATTTGTTGAATGTGTGTTTCACATAGACAACATAGAGTTGGCCTTGAGGATTTTTGACTTGAGCTGGAAACTCCTTTTAAGGGCGTATAAACTCGCATTTGTTTTCTGGATTTTCTTGTTTTAACTTCAGAAAATGGCACTTAAGGCTTGTTTCCTTTTTTCTCCCTTACTTTCTCTCCTGCTGTCTTATATCCACTACGTTTTTCTTGGACTTCTGGTCGCTCAGTTGTAAGGAATCCACCTGCAGTGCAGGCAGGTTCGATCCCCGGGTCGGGAAGTCCCCTGGAGGAGGGCGTGGCAGCTCACTCCAGTGTCTTTCCTGGAAAATCCCATGGACAGAGGAGCCTGGAGGGCTCTGGTCTATGGGGTCACAAAAGAGTTGGACGTGACTTAGTGACTCAACAATAGTAACATTTTTCTTACAATTGTGTTTTGATGATTCAAAAAGTATACAGTCAGTTTCCAAGTCTGTTAGTGGTTACACCTCAGTTTTGTTTGCTTGGTTTTTAAACAGCTTACATCTAAGTTTCTCTATGGTAAAAACGAAGTCTTTTTTTTTTTTTTTAAGTGAAATGATTTCGTACTCCCTCTGCCCTCTGTGTAATTATTCAGTTGAGGATGTATCTGTTTCTTCCACTTCCTCTTGTGTATCCCCTCCCAAATGCTAAGAGGTGAGTGGGTCTTTTCACCAACTCCTCTGCTTGCCTTTCCCGCCCGCTTGCCCTACTCTTTGGGAGGAACACGGTGCTTTCTGTGT
This sequence comes from Capra hircus, assembly GCF_001704415.2. Classification (NCBI taxonomy): domain Eukaryota; kingdom Metazoa; phylum Chordata; class Mammalia; order Artiodactyla; family Bovidae; genus Capra; species Capra hircus. The sequence goes on from NC_030828.1 coordinate 65,184,059, forward strand.
TCCGGCCCATCCTGCAGGAGCTGAAACCTTGTCCTGTTTCTGGACTCGAAATCCTTGCCCTCATTCCCGCTCCGTCATCTTGCGTCGTTCTGCGGATTGTGAGCTCCCAGGAGGCAGGAACACAGAAGTCGCCCCAGGGCCGCCTTGGGCTCCTCATGGGCCTGATGTTGGCACATGCGTGTTTGTGGCTGTGTGTCTGCAAGGACATCAATGAACAGGTGAATTAGTGGGGGAATAGATGTGTGTGAGGGGTGAGTGTGTGAGACAGAATACACGAGTGGATGGGTGGGTTGATGTGCCCTTGAAAGAGTGGATGAGCCGGTAGGTGTGCAAAGGAGTGGAGTGATGCCTGGGGTCTGGGGAAATGAGAAGAGCCACCCCTGGGGTCTGGCGGGTGGGAGGGAAAGGTGGGCTTCCTTGCGTCTCTAGTGATCTAGGATGCCAGTGGAGCGGCATGTCACTTTATCCAGGAGGACACAGGTACTTTCCGGGTCCATCTCTGTCCATTCTTCCCTTGCCCACTACTCTGTGGACTATCTGATGCTGGGCCAGTGACCCCCTCCCTGCGTCAGAGGAGCCCCCGTACCAAGGAGCGATGTGACTGGCTTCCTCCCCCATCCCAGACACAGAGAACATCAAGGCCATCCAAGAGAACCCCCGTGGCTTCCCCTCATCCTCCCCGGCCCCTTGCTTCCCTTTCCCTAGGACCAGTGGAGGAGGTGACCTACTTCTGGCCCAGCAGCACCTGCCCCCGAGCCTGACTCCATTCTTCAGCTTCTCAGGGGTCTCCCACTGCCCTTTCCAGCACCCACTTCCTACAGCCTCCCATGGGCTCCTACCAGGCTGTCGTCCTTCAAATCTAAAAAATATTGAGCCACCCTCTTCTTGGTGGATCCTTCGTGTCTCACTTTTGTTTGCTCTCTGACCCTATCTTTCCCCCAGAAGTGCCTCCATTAGGATCGTCGGTGACCCACATCCGATTGCCGACTCAGCATCTGGACTAGGATTTCTTACCAGCGCTTTGAACTTGGAGTGTTCAGCAGTGAACGCCTGCCCCCGACCCATGCTCGTAGGTGTGCTCCCAGCCCAGAGGCCCTCTCCTGGCTTCTGGACAACACTTGCCCAGATGCTTCCCACGGTCTTACCGCTCCCCGTTCCCCACCCACACCTGGGACCTTTACCGTGTCTCTTCCACTTTCTTCCTAACTCTTCCCAAACATCCCACTTCCCCCCATGTCCGTGGCTCCTTCTCTGTCCCGGGCACCACTCTCTTCTTTGAGATGCCTGTATTGTTTCTCCCTGCTTCCACTTTTGCCCCCAGCAGTTTCTTTTCCCATTTGCAAGAGATAACGTATAAAAACGCCAAACTCAAGGTCTTTATCAGTTCTTTCTCTTGGCTTGAGGATAAAATCCGTAATCTTTACGCTTTGCTGTAAGGCTCTAAATGATCTAGACGTCACCTGGCTTGGTCTCTGCACATCTCTGGCTCTCCATGTACCATTCACATAGATGCTCTTTTGCTTACCGTGCTCCATCCAGCCCTTGCTCCACCTGTCTGGTCCAGGAGCCTTTGATCTGGCTCATGCTCCTTCTGGTCCATGAGACACCTCTAGTCCACACTGTATCCACTCCTCTGCTTCAGTCCTGCATGGTTCTCTCTTGTTTCTCTTCCTGGCTTAGCTTCCTCATCCTTCGCCTTTTACTTTATCCTTCTTCTAAGAAGCTTTCTCTAAAGCGGTCAGACCTTCTTCTTACACGTCCCTGGTTTTTCACAGTTTGGCCCCTTTCAATTTTGAAATCAATGCTCTGCATTAATTATTTCCACGCGAGTCTCCCCTGATAGCCTAGAAGCTCCAGAGGACAGAGATCATATTTTATTCACAGTTCCAGCAGCTCATGGGTGTTTGATAAACATGAGCTTGTTTCTTTGACCACGTGGGCAGGGGGCTGTGGAGCCTGCCCCCTGCAGGGCCAGGGGATGCAAAGGTTGGAGCTGGAGGGTGGGATCAGGGCTCAGGGAGCCCAGGGATGAGGATGGGGACAAAGGCTGACGCCTTGAATGCGGCTCCAGGCAGTTCGGTCTTCAACCTGTGAGCAGGGGGTGCCATGCAGTGGGCTTCGAGACTTCAGGGGACAGCCGTGCCCCACCGTGCTGCCTGGAGTCGGCCCTACCCTTTCCATGGCAACTACCCGACCTCACAGCTGTGCCTCCCATTCATCCATGGTGGTTGTATTGGCAGTTGGGCTATGAGAGGGGATGGAGAGACCCAGGGAAGACCTCGGGGAGGAGGTGGAGGTGTTGAGCAGGATAACGAAGAGCCCATTTCACACCCAGCCCTGTGGCTCAAGTCTACAAGGGTGGTGTGGCATGTGGCGAGGACTGTCAGAGCCTGGGTGAGCTCGCGTGGGTCGTTGCCCAGAAGTCAAGGGCCCCCTTTCACACACGAGCTCTGCTCTTAGAGCTTCCTGTTCTGCCCCTTCCTGTGATTAAGACACCGTTGACCGTGCAGTGGCCTAAGCACAGTCAGCGTTGTGTGGTTTGTCTCTTCTCGGGCTTTCCGAGTGGGCGTGGCCTTCCTACGGGAGATGCTGGTTCAGGAGGGGGGCACGTCTTCCCTATCAGAACTGCGCCCCCACATTTGAGGGGAGCAGTTTGTGTTCCCCACATGCCTGCTTCCTAATGCCAAATGGGGCCTCAGAAACCTTAAGCCTGGAAGCGACACCAACTTCAGGGACAAGCCCTGATTCTGGGGTCAGCACCACTCCACGGTTCCTGCAGAGATGGTAGACTATGGAACGTAGGCTGTGTGATTTCTGACCTATGTAACATGGTCCACTAACTCTCAGTATCCAATCCGTCCTCGGAGGGCACCCCGGAGGTGTTGCCAACGTGAGGGAAGAGGGCACTGGGTTTAGCTGTGGCCCTACTCTGCGGTCACCCCTGGGACCCGTGTCTGATGTCCGAATCTTGCAACAAGGCCTTTTACGTGCATCCCCTGGGGGCTTCTCTGGAGGTGATGCTGCCTGTGGGAGAGACACTGCTCCCAGCCTCAGTCGTGGTCCTTGAAGAGATGGCTTGCTTTGTGGCCTGTGCACGAGGAAAGACTGGTGTGACATGGGCCACCACTTCCCAGTAGCCCAGCCAACTTTGGAGGGCTTCATGGAACCGACACCACCTTCAGGGAGACCCAGCAGCCCAGCTTCCATCACGGTATTGGAGAGATAGTCCCCTATGTCCAAGTTCCTATGTTTGTATGAAAGTCCACCTCTGATCAATATTAAATTCCTCCTCCAAGGTTTTCTGGAGGTGATGCCAAGACTGGGGATGAGATGGAGGTTCTGACCTTAGGGAGTCTGTTGACCAAAATGACATCTGCCTGGCTTACCGAAGACGGCACGATGGTTACTGCTAAGATCCCATCTGGCCTGGAACAATCTCTTGGAAATTCCCTTGGCCATCAGTCTTTCTTTGTGGCATATATATGTGTGTATATATATATATATTTTTTTTTTTTTCTTTTTTGATGCTCAAAACTAGGGCTCACGACCTGGGCTTCATGTGCCTGGAGACTATTTGCTTGGCCTGCTCAGAACTAGACAGGTGTTCCTTGTGACGGCACACATGCCGTCTTCTTTTTCTCAATTTGCTCAGGACCAGCCCCTCACATGTTCCTCTCTGCCACATGCCATGCCCACCCTCCTGCCGTACCCACCTACCCATTCTCGCAGATCCAACACAGTGCCTGACACCTAGTAGGCATTTGATCGGTATTTTTGGAGTGATGAATCAGAACATCGTCCACTTCTGCTCCTTGGGACTTGCATCCTTGGAGGGCTTCCCGGAGGAGTTGCCCACTTTGGGGATAAGCCACCCGTTTCAGCACCCGCGCCAACTCCTGACAGTGGAGACAAGACTTCCGGCCTGTTTGTGCTTGTCGCATGTCTGTGTTGTAGTCGACCTGCCCCCTGATTCTCTCCAGCTCTGGAAGACTTTCTGGGCGTGTCCCCAGCCTCTGTCCTCGGCGTCCCTGTGTGGTACTCGGAGAGATAGTAGACCGTATAGCGTACGCTTTATCTGTGACGTATGTAACACGGTCCACTAACCCTCAGTATCAAATCCGTCCTCGAGGCCCCCGGAAGTGACGCCATCTTCAGGGAGGCACCCTCGGACGCAGCACCAGGCCTCGCCACGACGCTCGAAGAGATGGTTTTCTGTATGGCATGTTCCTTTCTGCATGATGCGAAATCAAATGCTCTCGCTCTCCTTGTATCAAGTTCTGCCTCGGGAAATCTCACCGTCTCTGGGGAGTGGATCTTGCTTCTCTTTCGGGATCACTGCTGCTCTCTGGCATTCAGTGACAATGGTTGACTTCGCAACTCTTGTTTAGTATGACACCATGACCTGCTTCTTCTCAGCATCAAATACAGCCGTGAAGAGGTCCCCAGAGGAACTTTGCAGATGCCAGCCATCCTCCAGCGTCACTGCCATCGTGCGGTACTTGAAGAAATGGTTTACCGTCCCACATACATTCTGAATATGTATGTGGGACGGTAAACCGCTTCTTGGTATCCTGCCCAGCCATCAAAAGCCTCCTGGAGAAAGCCTGAAGTTAAGAGAGACGACGCTGGTCTCCGCGCCCTCCCTGCTCCGTGGTCCTGGCGGAATGGTTGACTGGTAGATGTGTACTTAAACTGTTAATGCTTGCGACGCCATCTTCTCCTGTCAAATGCAGCCTTCAGGGGCTTCCCTAGGACAGTGCTCACCTCTCGGGAGCTATCCTGTTTCCACCGTGGCACACCCCTCACCCATGGTCCTTGAAGTAACCGTGGCCAGCATGGAGAATGCTCTCAGAGGGCTGTGCCACCTTCTGCGTCCCGTCAGTCTCAAGGCTATGCTCGCTGACGTCAGGACCACGTGCCCATGTAGAGGTGGATACGGGGCCCACAAGACGATGCCACACCAGGTACTTGAAGAGACACACTGACTCATATTTCTCATTGACAATGCATATACAGTCTATCTTTTTTCCATATCAAGCTTAGTCTTCTCGGGGAAGACGCCTCGGCTCTGGACTCAACACTGAACCTCCACGAAGACCTGGTTGGCCTCAAGTGCTTTCAGACGACGTGCAGTCCACACGCCCATTTCTTCCCCCATCTCCCATCCAGACTTGAGGAACTTGCCGAAGATGCTGCCAGCCTGAGAGGCAAGTCGGAGCCCTGGTTCTGGCACCCGCGCCGACCTCACGGTACCTGGAAAGGGTTCCACTGCGCTGCATGTGTGTGATTAACAGCGTATGGAATGTGGTCTTCTTCTTTTCTGTATCGCGTTCAGCCTCGAAGGTCTCCGGGAGGTCATGTCCACCTCTGAGACGAGGTATGGGTTTTGGCTCCAGGACTGCTTTGAGATACTTAAAAGAAGTTGACCATGCTTCATACGTCTTACTTACAAAGCATGTGACTCAGTCCACCTTTTCGTAACAGCCGCTGCACCTTGGGGGGCTTCCTGTAGGCAGTGCTGAGTATCAGGCGTAGCGCTCGTCCCGGCGTCTTCTCTGCTGTGGGTTCTCGAGGGGTTTCTCTGTGCCGCGTCCACTGTGCCGCTAGCAGACATTGCATAGTGGCCTCTTCTCAATACTGCATCTGGCCTCTGAGGGCTTCCGGAAGGCGGTGCTAAGGAGAGGAAAGAGACGCCGGTTCTGACATCAGCCCTTCCCACGGTACCTGAAAAGATGGTTGACCACAGAACATGCGCTGTCTCTATGTCGTATGTAATGTGGTCCACGTCTTCTCAATATCAAATTCAGTCGCAGAGGGCTTCCCCGAGGCAAAGCCAACGTCGTGGGAGACACGCTGGTCTGGCTTCGGCACCATTTCGCTGTATGTGGAGAGATGGTCGACCATAAAACGTACGTGTGCTTTATGACGTATGTCACATGGTCCACTAATTCTCAGCATCAGTCAGCCTGAGGGGACTTCCTGGAGGCCACGCCAGCTCGGAAGCAGGTGGTAGGCGCCATCCAGCACAGATCACGGGCTTTATTTCCCCGGCCAACACTCAGCACTCAATCCCAGCCTTACCGGGCATCCTGGAGGTGGTAGTGGCATTGGGCGTGAGTGTGTGTGGTCTTGGCCGCCCTTGCTAATGGCTGGCAACTCATGATGTAGATTGCCAGGGCTTCGGGAGGTGGTCCCAGATGAAGGGAAGCGAGGCGAGGTCGGCATCCCTTCCTGGTATTTGAAGACGCGGTTGACCATGGTGTGTACGCTTTATTTATGACGTAGGACACATGGTCTACTTCTTCTCGATATCACATCTTCGCCTTGGAAGACCTTCCAGGAGGAGATCTCAGCTTTGAGGAAGAGCCACTGGCCCGGTGTCAGCACTGCTGCTGCTTGGTACTTGGAGAGAGGTGGTCCGTGGCGCGTTCGCTTTATTTATGGCGCACATTACACGGTCGACCTCTTTGCGGTATCTAATCCCGCCTTGCAAGCTTTCCTGGAACTAACATCAGCTGCGGGGTGGGCACGCTAGTTCTGCGCTCTTTGCCACGCGGTGGGGTGTGTTTGTGATGCATCTGTCCTGTGTGTGATGATGACTGATGCGCGGCAGCCTTCTTCTCAGCAGACCTCGCTGGCTTGGCGGCTCCGAGGGCAGGGCTAACTTGCGGACGAGGAGAATGGCTTCACCACGTGCCTGGGTACATGAGGTGGTTGACCAGAGAGCACACGCTTCATTTGTGCCGTTTGTGACCTGGTCCACTAACCCTCAGTATCTAATCCCCTCTTGGAGAACTTCCGGAAGAAGTGTCCACTCTGGGGGAAGAAGACTTTGCGGGATCAGCCGGTCCTCCGCCAGACTCGGAAGAGAACACCGTCAAGGCGTCTGCCACCCTCGTGCTGCGCACTACAGATCTGGACTTGTCTTCAGCAGGGGATCTTGTCTTGCAGGGCCTCCCAGCTGTGAGGCCATCCACACTCAGGGGGAGGGGCATGCTGTCTGTACCACCCCAAAGTACTGGAGTGACCAGGGTGTGTGACCCAGGTCATACACCTCAGTATCCAGGGAATCCTTGGGGGGAAATTTAGAGGGGAGAAAGCCACCTTGGCTTGGGGGCGTATATGTCTCTATGGTAACTGAGAAAAGTTTGCCCCAGGGGTGAACCAAAAATGTGGCAGCTCTTCTGAGCAGCATCTCTGTAGTCTCACCAGCCTCTGGCCACGATGCCAGTTTCAGGATGCTGAGGCTGCTACCAGGTCTCCACTGGGGGACTTGGATGGACAGCATGCACTCAACCAGTGGCTTAACCCAGCACTGCAACGGCCACAGAGTCCAGTTCCCTACTCACAGGACATCCAGGATCGAAGGTCAAGTCTGGGGAAGAATCACTGGTGTTCTGGTCAGTGTTCACCCATGGTACCTGAAGAGAGGTTTTCTGGGTTTCTGTTTCTTTAATGAGGATGAAACACACCTGGTTAACCTCTTTTCCAGTATCAAATCCCATCTTGAAGGCCTTCCGGTCCAGACCTCAGCTTCCGGGAAAGACGTTTACTGTCGGCTCCCGCCCAGTGGACAGAAATAAGTGGGTGACCACAAAGCCTGACTCATGTTGCCTGGTCTACTAACCATCCGTCTGCAATCCGTATTAACAGGGCTTCTGGGATTGGCTGTCAAGTCTGAGGAAGAGCCAGCTCATGCCAGTGTAATTGGTGGTACTTGAGGAGAGGTTTTCTAGGTCTCCGTTTCTTTCATGAGGATGAAACACACCTGGTTAACCTTTTTTCCAGTATCAGATCCCACCTTGGAGGCCTTCTGGTCCAGACCTCAGCCTGTGGGATGGGGTGCTGTGGACACGAATAACTTGTTGCCCACAAGCCTGCCCTGTATTTCTGATTTTAGTTACCTATTCCACTAACCATCAGTATCTTATCCATTCTCAGGAGTACTTCCCGAAGGAATGCCCACCTAGAGGAAGACCATGGTCCCCAAGATAGCTCCATGCCTGAAACACGCAGGTAGGTCATCTGTAGTTGGATTTAGCTTGGACTTAGCCCGCAAGTCCCATGTTGGTGAATGCCTGTTGCATGGCCAGCAAGCCCTGGACAGTATAGGTTGCCTAGACCACTGCCCCACAATCTCTGGTTTATTCCGCAAAGATGTCCTAGACATAATGACATCTTTGGGAAGAAAAATCAGTTCTGAGATCAAGACGAGGCCTTGGGGGTCTCTAGAATTGGTCTGGGATAGGAGCTGTTTATTTCCAGTAGGAATTCTGAGTGCATGTGCCCCTTTAGGAATGCTCGATGCTACACCAATTCAGGGAAGGGAGCTTTATCACCAGCCCTGCTCCAGGAGAAATGAGCAGACTGCAGGCCATGTGCTTTACCTGCGGCACACCCGGTTCACTTACCGTTGTATCTACTTCATCCTTAGGGAGCAGTGCTGCTGTCCAGGAAGAAGCTGTGTGTCTGGAGGTGGCTCTTTTCTGCGATCCTCAAGGAGAGGTTTCCTTCGTACACTCCATCTTTTATGACAAATTACTCACACCAAAGGGCTTCCCAGCGGCTCAGCTGATACTGAACCCACCTTCCAATGCAGGAGATACGCGAGATGCAGGTTCCATCCCCGAGTCAAGAAGATCCCCCGGAGATGGAAATGGCAAGCTGCTCCAGTGGACAGAGGAGCCTGGCAGGCTGCAGCCCATGGGGTCGCAAAGAGTTGGACATGACTGAGCATGCACACATCAGGAGGCATCCGCACCAACCTCTCTTCAGTGTCAAATACCAGCTTGGAAGATGTCCTGAACGACACGGAAGTTGTCAGCTCAAGTCCAGGGTGAATGAGCCCACACATCTGTTTTCTTGCTCTGCATGGTGTATCTGATGCTGATGCTCCTTTCGTATCCTTTCCAGTAGGACTCCATGGAGGTGAAGCCAGCCTTTGGGGAAGGAAGTGGTTCTTGGTCGGCTCTGGGTCACAGAGGTAGGTCTTCTGCCTTGTGTTTGTTTCAATGGCAGTAGGCCATGTCTCAGTGCTGGGCTTTTTTGTGGCAGCTGGGGAAGAGGCATGGGTTCTTGGGAAGCCCCAGGTCTTTCCACTTCATCCCCACTTGGTTTGATGAGTGTCAGAACGGCTGCGGTGATAGCCATGAACGGCGCTGAAGAAAGTGAAAGTGTTAGTCGCTTGTTGTGCCTGATTCTTTGCGACCCCATGAACTGTAGCCCACCAGGCTCCTTCATCCATGGAATTTTCCAGGCAAAAATACTGGCATGGGTTGCCATTTCCTTCTCCAGGGGAATCTTCTCAACCCAGGGTTCGAACCCAGCTGCCTGCATTGCAGGCAGCTTCTTTACCATCTGAGCCACCAGGAAGGCCTACCAGTCTTTTATATCCTGTTAGCTGATGCCCAAACATCATTCCTTACACAGAAAAGAGCCATGAGGGGAAAAATAGAGAAAGGTGAAGAAGTGGGGTCACGGCGGGGGCCATCGCCTCTGATGTGTCCAGGGTAGAGGCTGCTGCGATCTTGCAGGCTGGGCGCTCTGGTGGCTCACCGGGGATCAGAGACAGATTGTCAGGGTGGAGGGGGCCAGCCTGAGTGGTGACCCTCTTTGTCCTCAGCTCTAAAGGCCAGCTATGGAGAGAAGGGAGGGCACCATTATACCACTTAACAAGAGAAAGCCTGGGTTTCTTTTTCTGTGAATTTTGAGTCCTAGCTCTCCAGGCCTGTTGGGTGGGCCTGCCTCCTTAGTGAAATGAAAGTCTGCAGAGATCAATATTCCCCCATGAAAGAATTATGGTCAAAAGGGTTTTGCAGTAAAACAGAAAAGCTAACCCAGATGTGGCCCAAACATTTGGCCAACTGACTTCCAGAAATGAAAGTTGTTTTTCTTCCTTAATTCTGCTGAATTAAATGGAAGGTAGTGGAAAGTAGTTAAGTGGTGTTTCATGTGGAAGATGGAGGCCTGGCTCTATCCCCATCTGTCCCTACCCTGGCTTGGCGCTTACTTTACTTAGGACTAACTTGATATCATGCATCTGTTTTTAGAACCACAGCTTACTTGGAAGATTACCTGGACCCGTAGCCGATTCCTTGCAGGGGCCTGGGTGTCTGTTCACTGCAGACCACGTCTCCGGCCTCTTGACCACAAAATGTGGGATTTATCTGTGAATTTGCTCCTGATGCATTGACCTTGGGGTGCAAGCCATTGCTGGGACACTTCCTGAGGCCTGATATAGCAATATTTCTAGAAGGAGATTACAGTTTCCCCATCAAGGAAAGCTCCAATTCCTGGAAAGCAGTTGTAACTAAATGTTCTCTGTACTGGTGGAAAATATTTCACAAGTGACCTCTTTTCAGTGTTAAGTCTTAAAGGGTTTCTTGGCTGACCTCCGGAAGCAACCCCAAGACATTCGATTCAGACTCTTTGCTTGAATATGACACATGTCAACTCGTCCATCTGGGGCCACACAGGCTCAGGAAAACTTCTCCAGCATCAGCGGAAGACTGCACGATGTTTTGTTTTCTTTTTTGGTGTGTGTTTTTGACCAGGGCTTATCTTCGATACTTGAAGGAGAGGTTATCCGTGTTGTCTTCTCTTTATTTATGATGAAACATACACGGGAAACCTCTTTTTTAGTATCAAATCCCACCCTGGAGGCACGTCCGGTTCCCTGTGCATCCTTCAGGGATCGGACGTGGCCAGCTGCACTCTGAGTAGCCAGGGGAAGGAGGACTGTCGTGTGTCACAGGGCGGGGGTGGAGGGTGGCCTCCAGGATCCAGCCCTCCAAAGGACAGCTTCTTGGAAGGGAAGCCACGTTTGGAGAAGGGCCCAGCTTGCTGTGTTGGAGGGAGGCTGCGCATTATGGGTCTCGTCTGTTTGATGACTCACGGTGGGTGGTGGCGCCTCAGGGTGGGATCCGGCCCGGATGGCTCTCTGGACACACCAGCCGCTCTCCAGGGTAGCTGAGGGGATGGTAGACCGGTGACGTGCACTTCATTTATGATGTAGGTCACCCGTTTGACTATCCACCAGCACCCAGTCCATCTGTGGGATGACGTCTTGGTGCACATGGCGACTTTGGAAAAGATATAGGAGGATGGGGGACCGGTGTGGGTCTGCTGTATGGGAAGAGGGGTCACCCTCTTGGGGGGGTCCGTCTCCCGCCTTTTAAAAAAAAAGTAGAAGCGATCGTCAGTCAATCGTCTCTTCCCAGTCAAACCTCTCCCAGGAGGATGGTTAACCTGCACTGCAAGCATCCGGGAGGAGGCCCAGCCCACAGCACAGGCTGAAGACAGGACATGTCTTACCTGCTTCAGGGTCCAGTCTGTCCAGAGTGCGTGCGTGTGTGTGTGTGTGTGTGTGTGTGTGTGTGTGTGTGTGTCTATGGCCAATAGTGCTAATGTTGGGAGCACCTTCTTTCGTGACGTCAACTCTCTTCTGTGGGGTCTGGAAAGAGGCTGTCTAATGAGGTTGTCATGTATGAGATGAATATCACATGGTCCATCTCTTTTCAGTAGTAAAACTACCCCAGAGGATTTCCCGGGTGTGACACCTGATTCCCGGCAGCACCACTGGTATCTGTACCGCCGCCAGTGAGTGAGCAGCTGAGGCCCCGGCCTCGGTGTGCTCGCAGGCAGGTTTCAATGTGCCTCTTCTGGATCGTTACCACCTGTAGAACCCAGCCTCTCCTTGAGTGCATTTCAAGTCCACGTTCATTACTTGGGGAGGAGGCTTTGTTGCCATCACTCATCTCCGTGTCTGTTGTTCAGCATTGTTTCGACCTAGGAGGACCCATCCAGACTGTCAGATGCTGCTTCAGAGGCATTCTGGACATGACACTGATGGCAGAGAAAGGGCCCTGGAGTTCACCATCTATGAAGGTATGGATGCTGATATCTCACTCAAGACCATATGCTCAGCTTAGCACATGTGTCTCCTGGTCCACTAATTCTGAGTGTCCTTCCCTGGTAGCTCAGCTGGTAAAGAATCCACCTGCAATGCAAGAGACCCTGGTTCAATTCCGGGATTGGGAAGGTTCCCTGGAGAAGGGAACGGCAACCCACTCCAGTATTCTGGCCTGGAGAATTCCATGGACAGAGGAGCCTGGCAGGCTCCAGTCCACGAGGTTGCAAAGAGTCAGACAGGACTCAGAGACTTTCACTTTTGCCATATGTAAGACAAGTTCTGGAGATGAGGCTTGCTCCAGGCGGTGCAGGTGGGACTCACCATCTGTCACTCTCTTCTTGGACTGCCTGGTGCATGGGTCTCGCAGCCATGACAGGGGCCCTAGAAAGTAAGGGGAAACTCAGAGCCTGTTTAAGACTGGAAATTGCAACAGGCACACTTCTGTCCATGTCTCATTGGTCAAAGCAAGTCACACAGCCAAACCCAAAGACACGTGATGGGAGGTCCACGGCAGCACGAGGAGGTTACGAGGGTGGGATGTGGGGACAGGGGAGCATGTGTCAGCCATCCACATGGGCCACCAGAAACTCGGGCTTCATTCACCGTACCTCCCGTGTCCTGTCTGCATGGGCGCTTCTGCGAGCTGAAGCAGTCAGCAGTGGCGACACTGCCAGGCCCAAGGTTGTTCCCCTTCCTCTGAGGCAGTGTCATCCTTGAGCTGTCTTCTGTGTTTTGACAATCGTGAAACATCCCTTCTGGCACCCTTTTCATGAAGACATGTCGCCTGATGCACCAGCAGGGCCCATTTGCTCTCAGAAGTCTGCTGAAGTGATGCCACCGTAGAGAAGCTGAGCTGCCGAATGATCCTGACCTGTGGTGCTTAAGGAGAAGTTGCCCGTGTCTTTTTCGCTTTATATGTGACGAAACATTCGCGGTGCACTTCTTTTTCAGTATCCAATTCAGCCTCGAAGACTTCTTGGTTCCAGTGCCAACTTCACGGAAGGCATGTGGGCACTTGTAGTAGACTCTGGTCAAGCTTTTTGCACCCCCCCGCTCCAAATCTTTTTTTCTTCCCCAGTGTCCCCTGATTTATCTCATCTTTGAGCCCCTGGATCAAACCTTTCCTGAAGCTTGATGGTTTTCAGTTGTATAAGCCAATCAGTTATATGAAGCCTCTCTCTCCATTTATTGTTTTGGCCAGTTTGCATTGGGTTTTATCTTACTTGGATACAAACAGATGATCCCATGCTGCTGCAGTGATCCAAAAAACAAAACAAAACAAAACAAAAAAACACCTTGCATTTATCTTTCAAGGATATATGTCTCTTAGTTCAGCTATCTTCAATATCCCAAGGTGAATTATTGGTGAAAAATGACTTTTTCGTATGGATTTACTGTGTTTGCACTTCAAAAATGTTGTCCTCTTGGTTTAATTTATGAATGACAAGTAACCCCCAATTAATGTGTTTTGTGTCCAGGGAACACCATTGGCATGGGCCACTCTCCAATAGACCTGAAGGACGGTTGGACCCCAGAACATCTCCCCTGCCTCCTTCACCCCCAGGCTCCCCACTCCCTGGGAAGACTTCCTGGAAGTGATGCTGACTTTGGAAAAGACATCATGTCTTCATCCCCACTGTCCAGTGGCCCTCTGTGATGGACTTGCTGTATTTGTCACAAGTCATCCTGAACAGCCTGTCTTGTAGACTAGACCATCTCTCGACGGAACCAGGAGTGTCTGTAAGAAGGGGCTGCTGGAGTCAGGAGCTTGCCACACACCCTAGGGATGGTCCACGGACAGCAGATGCTACTTCGGTGGCTTGTCCCACCTAATTTGAGGTCCTTGGCTTCGCATTTCTCAAGAGGATGCCTTGCAGAACCACTGACTTATGGAGGAGATTTTATTTCAGGGTCCCAGACCACCCCATTTCCTCTGAAATGATGCTCCGCATGACCATTTGTGGACTTGATCGCAAACATACAGAACCCAGCTGTACTGATTATTGGATTCTGCCTGTGAGCTCTCCCTGGAGTCGTGACTGAGAGAGAGGCTGGGGTTGACTGACTTCATCCATGATGACCATTTGGCCTACCTCCGCCCCGTGTCAGCCTCGCCCGTGAGGGCTGCCCGGACACTGCAGACACAGAGTGCCGTCCGCCTCCTCCCAGGTGAGCAGACGCCCCATTGCCTTCGCGCACCCACTGACTGGATGGTACTGGCCGAGGCCCAGCCGCTGCACCCTGACGCTCAGTGTCCCTTCTACGCAGGCGGACCATGGGCTGTGAGCACGTCCGTGCCCATCAGGGCTGACCGCTGGTACCTGAAAAGAAGTCGCCCATGTTCTTTTCGCTTGATATGTGACGAAACAAACATGGTGCACTTCTTTTTCGGTGTCAAATCTCAGCGTGAGGAGCCCCCTGGCCCCATGGCAGTTCACGGAAGGGGCTCTGGTGTCCCTGCCTCTCTGGGTATGTATGTGGAGGCTGAGTCCTCATCCACCGTCTGCTGGTGGGTTCAGGGACACCCAGTATCTGTCCATCCTTGGTTTGATCATAGGTCATGCCTGCCTCTAAGAACGGGCATGACTACGAGAGGCCTCAGTCACGTTTCCCACTTCCCGCTGCAAGAGAGGCTGGGTAAACATGTCCAGGTTCCAGAGTGACGAATTTCACCCAGCATTTGAGGGGGAGGTTCAGATGAGAAGCGGCCCCCTTCCCGAAATAATATAACTAAATATCGGCAGTGCCAACTACAAAAACTCAGAGCCAATGAAAACGATCCACCAGCCCTCTCCAGAGGTGGAGGTGGATGGTGCCCAGGTGCATGGATGTTAGCTGTGATCGTCCCCTGGGGGACTGCCCCCCACACCTCCCTAGGAGGGCTGATCAGGGACACCTGCTGTGGTGGAGGGCGGCGGTCCCTGGGGTTCTAGAGGAGGGGTTTTCCCAGGACAGCCATTTCAATGGGGCTAATTCTGCTCAGCCCATCTTTCTAGGTTCCAGTCCTGCCCCTGAGGCACGTGTTCCCAGATGTCGTTGGCAAAGCAGGGACATTGGTGTCAGCCCCCTGGTTGGGACCGACAAGTTGATGCTGTCCCATCTTTCGGCCTCTGCACTCCATGCACCTGCCACCATCTTCCCACAGGAAGCACCACAGGGCTCCATGGACCCTTCTATTATGTGGTCCTTGAGAGGTATTCCCAGGTGAATTTGTTTTATTTATGACAAATCGATCTTGGCCAGCCTCTTTGCAGTATCAAATCCAACATGGAGGAGGGGCCGTCGGAGCTGGGACTCTTGGCGTTGGCAGGTCCGGAGGGTAAGTGGCCAGTTGCTGTCTAGAGAGTTCGAGTGGCAGTCCTGGACAGTCGATCCCCTAACGCTCAGTTTCTTTCTTCCTTAGGAGGAGTTTCTGGAGCTCTGCCAACTGGGACCAGAGGCCGCAGGGTTGGTTCCTCTCAGTGCTCTGTTTGGTACTAGCAAAGAGGTTGTCTGTGTTTCTTAGCTTTGTTTATGATGAAAAATATGGGTACACTTCTATTTGAGTATCATATCCCATCATGGAAGCCCAGCTCCAGCTTCCGGGAAGAGACGTTAATGACGAGCCCCATTAGTGGCACTTGGGTGATGCTGGGCTCAGCGGCTGCCTGCGGAACGCTTGACTCCTGCCCCCCCCATCCTTGGGGGCCTGTCCTCCCTTCAGAGACTGTCGTGGGGGCACAAACAACTTTGGAGAAGAAGCAGCTATCACTAGAGGTCCATCAAGAAAGGCTGTCCAAGATGTGGCTGACAGAGCCTACCCGATGGACCGAGTCAAGTGCCACCCTCCTGGGTGATGGGAAGGCTCAGATGTAGGAACACCTGCCAGGGTTTCTGAACCAAGATAGAGGGCAGCTGGCCCCAGAGCCCCAGAGTCTCTGCAGCCCTGAGGACCTCCTGGAGGGGGGATTCTGGTTCTGAGCCACCCATGGGATGTGCAGTGGCCCGGTGATGCCTCTGTCCTATACCCAAGGAAACAGGAAAGGGACAGCTTTCAGGACTGAGCCTCCTTCCTACCTGGGAGGCCGTCCACATCCTGCAGCTGATGTCAGGGAGAGCCACCCATACCTGCGTACAGGTAGGTCAGAGGAAGGCTCGGAGGGAGCGTGAGGTCTTTGATGGGCATCTATCTCTGCGCGTGAGTGCTCACCATCCATTTCTTTTGCAGGAGGATGTCCAGCAGACACAGGAGGAGCGTGTCACAGAAGCTGGTCTGAGATGTTCGAAAGGAGGTTGTCCGTGATGTATTTGCTTTATTTGTGGCAGATATTGCACGGTTGATCTCTTTTCTTCATCAAATGCCTTCTTGAAGGATTCGCTGCACGTGAGGGGTCAAGCTCCGGCGTGGGGAGTGGGGAGGTGTTACCCAACTCTGAGGGCATGGGAACAGATGGTTGACCAGATGGCTAGTGTTCTCCTCTGTTTTTCTTCATTTCTTCTTTTGTGAATTGAGAATGTATTAAATGATACCCTATCATCCTGTTTTTTTACAGTAAATCTGTCAATGTGAAAAATTAGGCTGTGTAACACCAATTTCTTTTAAACAGTTGACAAATAAATGTGAACAAAAAGTTGTTTAGCACTTTTTTTTTTTTTTTTTGAGTTTTAGAAGAATCCTGAACCAAAGCCTCCAGTGTTTTGGTTTCCAAAGCTTAACCTCTGAAAGAACAGATGAGCCACCAGAAATACACTGAACAAATTATAATGATAAAGATGAGATGATCATGGGAATTGTTATGACTGTGTGGCAGGTATACTGATGTTTTAGTATGAAACATTTTTCAGATCGTTTTATTTTAATAATAACTTTTTAAGACAAAATACCAGTCTTCTTGGGAAAGTTATAATTTTAAAATTCTTAACAGAAAGTGACTACAAAGTCTTTACACACTCCTCAAAGGCCCCTCTGCTGTATCTCATCTGATTGTCTCTGACTTATCTTTTTGTAGTTTTGCTGGGGAGCAGAGTGCTGTTTTTAATACGTAAACTTGGAGAAGAGTTCCTCGAGACTTGTAGGCAGGTGGATTATTCAAGGAGAGTTCTCCAGGAAGACCATTCCAGAGGGAAGTGGGGGTAACAAGAGAGGGAGGGGGTTATGCTCAACAGTGAGCAGAACACGGTTATCCGCTCATAGACCCGTGGTAGCCCACCTGGCATGTTTATCCTCAGCAGGACACTCGGCGTGGTGCCTGCTTCTTGGAAGAGACAACAGGTGAGTTGGCATTGATTCCCCAGGGCCCCTGCAGAGGAGTTTCATGGCTGGTCACTACGTCTGTTCCAAATCTCAACTGGCTGCCTACATTTCAGTTTTGGGAATTATTGCTTAAACGGTATGTCCTCCTCATGCATGACCATGCTTGTAAGATCCACTCTTGGGTACTTGAGCAATGTTGGTCACAAACTTAGACCCTCTGATCCCCTAAATATCCATGGCCCATTTATTCTGGACAAGGCTCCATGGAGGAAACACCAACCTAGAGGGCGTGGCATACTTCCCGATGGCCCGTGGAAAGCACTAGGCTATGTATGTTTGCTTTATTTATGATAAATGATGCTCGGGGGACGTCAGGGGTTCAGGGTTGCTTCCTCAGCAAGCCAAGGCTGTAGGGGAAGGGCTCTGGCTCTGAAGATGATGGGGGTGACCTGGTCCCCTCCCCTTGGGGTCCATTCATCTCTAGAAGGAGTGCCTGCCTCCACCCTTGTGACAGGCCGTAGTTTTCCAGGTCAAGGTTTTTTTGAACCAATTCCAACTTTAGAAAAGCAATACTGGTATTAGTGCCTCTCTGTGGAATAAGAATGGAGGGTCAACCACAGAATATGTGCTTTGTTTCTGAAGAGTGCCTTTTGGCCCATTTGTCTACTTCCCGGAGGTGATGGCAACTGTGCAGAACAGGGACTGAGTCTGGGATTATTGCTGATGTATTGTTTGCTTTAGGTCGGGAAGACGCCCTGGAGAAGGAAATGGCTACCCACTCCAGTATCCTTGCCTGGGCAATCCCATGGATAGAGGAGCCTGGTGGGCTACAGTCCATGGGGTCACACAGAGTTGGACACGACTGAGTGAGTAACACTTGTACTTTCGCTTTAGGAAGCACGCTTTACCAGGAATTCACAGCAGCTATTTTGGTAAGTCTCTGTATCCCCCCAGTCTACCTGAAAAATGATTTCTCCGGAAGTTGTAAAACTTTTTGGTTGGGAGGGAGGGTGGCTGGTAAGCATCATGTCCTGCTGCCTCTCGGTGGGGTCTGATGTGGCACTGTTTGTGATGTATTTGTCTAATGCGCCCCAACAGCCTATCCTGTCAATTCACCAGTGCTGCGTTTGGGACCTTCCAAATACAGTCTCCCTTTCTAGAAGGTTCTTTGATGTCCTCGTCCCTCCAAGGTATGAGAAAGGATGTACACTTTACCACACTCTGTGTTGTAGGAGTCCTCAGGAGGGCTTCACGGAATTGACCTTAACTTTAGGAACGTTGCCTGGAGAATCCCATGGAGGGAGGAGCCTGGTAGGCTACAGTCCATGGGGTCACAAAGGGTCGGACACGACTGAGCGACTTCACTATGATATTTTCAGGACTTACCGAAAGGATAGTTATTCCTCCTGTATTTGCTTTATTTATGGTGACTTTCTGAAGCCTGTTCACTTTTCCAGAATGAGACTCTTGCTTTTCCAGACCTGATTGGGGTGGAGATATCAGGGTTTCCCTCAGCAGGGGGGCTGACAGCAAGGCAGACCCCAAGGGGCCAGGGTCTGATGTCATAGTACCTTCCTGGAGTTTAGAAAGGACCTGATGGCCTTCAGTGGCAGCTTCTCTAGCTGTATCATGTTCTGGCTTGTGCTTCCCAGGGCTGCTCAATGTTTGATATTCAAAAGGTGGATATTCCTTCTATGTTTACAGGATTGACAGCTAAACATAGAGGAAAATCCACATTTTAAGTATCTAAATTTGCTTTTGAGACATTGCTGCACACAAAATCTGCCCCCTCATTGAAGAGAGAGGAAGGTTAACTGTCGCCCCTGAACACAACCACACACACGCACACACACACACACACAACACGGAGGGAGTGAATGTACTCCAGCCCCTTCCCCCTTAGTGATGGGACAGGCGACCCTCCCGGCCACCAGCTCCAAAGGCTTATGCCTAGTGGACCTGTCCTGTGCTATCCCTATTTTTGACGGGTTGTGCTCAGGTTCATACTTTCCGGGACTAAATCCTTCTTTGGTATTTAAAAGGTGGATATTCCTTCTATGTTTATGTTATTTATGGTTAAACATAGAGGAAATTCCACGTTTTCAGTATCAAATGCTGCTTGGAAACTTTCCTGGACTGAAATCTCCATCAGGGGAGCCAGGTGGGGCTAAGCCCCTCCAGGGTAAGTGGAAGTTGGTGGACCCCGGCACATGTGATCCGTTCCTGGGACATGTCTGCGGACCACCTGCTTGTCTTGGGGAGACCCTCCCGCCAAGCAGCCAACTCGGGGGGAGAGGCTGGGGTCCCGGTTTCTCCAGGGCAGCTCAGCAGTTTTTGCTATGTGTCTTTCATTTCAGATGGATCGTGCCTAGGGTGATGCTTCCTGGGATCCATCCTCTTTGGTATTTAAAAGGTAGATTTTCCTTCTATGGTTACGGGTTTGGTGATTAATCATAGAGGAAAATCCACATTTTCAGTATCAAATGCTGCTTTGGAGACGTGATCGGGACTGACCCGTGGGCAGGGGCAGGAGGTAGGGCTGAGCCCCCGACCTGGGTTAGTGGAAAGGTGGTGGGCGGCGGAGCATGTGCTTCCTTCGTGTCATATGTCTGCTGACCATCACCTTTAGAGCCCTCTCGCTGAGGAACGCACCAGCCAAGGAGGCGTGGCGTGTGGCCGCAGCTCTGCCACAGGACTGGACACAGCTTCACTGGCCGTCTTGCTTCCGTTTTCGGTAAACTACGCACGCAGGTCCTTTCCAGAACTCCATCTTTCTTTGGTATTTAAAAGGTGGATATTCCTTCTATGTTTACGTGATTCATAGATAATCATAGAGGAAAATCCATGTTTTCAGTATCAAATGCTACTCTGGAAATGTTTCTGGAAGAGACTGGAGGGCCAGGCTCGCTCCCAGGTCCCCGGGCCTGGGCAGGTGGAAGGTTGGTGGGTGGATGGCATGCCATGTCTTAGTTAAGGACGGACACCTGGGGTTCATCCATACTCGGGAACCATCTCTGGCTGAGCAGCCCACTCGGTAAGATGCACATTGTGGGTCTCTCGTCCATCCATCCACGGAGGCTTGTCCACCCGACGTGACTTTCATGTTTGATGACTGAAGCACAGATTGGAGTTCTCCTGGACAGAATCCTTCTTTGGTATTTAAAAGGTAGATTCTCCTTCTATGAGTACATTATTTACGATTAATCATAGAGGAAAATCCACGTTTTCAGTATCAAATGCTGCTTGGAAACCTCGGAGGATGCGACATCGCCATCAAAGAAGGAAGAGGGTGGTCAGGGGTCTCCTGTGCTCTGTGTGAGGTGTGCCGTTCAGCTGACTTGCCCTCGGTCTTGTCGTGCAGTCCTGAGACTGCTCTCGGGATTACTTCGAGTCTGAATGAATTGTGTTCTCTGTGTGTTTGCCATGTTTATGTAGCATTTTCTAGAGCCCCCTCTTCTGCAGGAATCTTACCTGAGGGTCAGCGTTAGGAGGGGGCCCTGGTGGAGGTACCACTTCCGGGATGCAGGATTCACCCACGGCCAGGAACTCTGCCCACAGCTCCGTGTTGCCTGCCCACTAACCCTGCCTGTCCAATCTGTCTGTCTTAGACTCACTCCTGGAGCAGAGGCCAGCCCTGCCACAATGCGAGCGGCTTTCCTCCTGGTAGTGGTGTTTGCTCGAAGAGAGATTATCCTTCTTGGTTTTGCTTTGATTGTCATTAACATGCATAGGGCAATCTCTCTGAGAAGCGAGTGCCTGCCTGGGAGGGCTTCTTGGAGAATCAGAGGTCAGGACCACCACAGGGTGGGCAAATGCATGCTGACCACTCTGTATGCCTCTGTCTTGCTGTCTGTGACCTGGTCTCTTCTCTTCATCTCCTGCATCCTCCCAAGAACTTGCCGGGAGAGATGATGGCTTTGAAGAGGATGCGGTGGTTTTCTGTTCAGTGTGGGATGTGG
The DNA here is from genome assembly GCF_001704415.2 of Capra hircus. Taxonomy (NCBI): domain Eukaryota; kingdom Metazoa; phylum Chordata; class Mammalia; order Artiodactyla; family Bovidae; genus Capra; species Capra hircus. The sequence continues at coordinate 65,205,162 of NC_030828.1, forward strand.
TGTCTTCCTTGGTGGGAAGACTGCTTAGTGTGATGCTGAAGCCGCCACGAGCTGTCACTCTGGCCAGTGTCCCCAGCCACGATGCCAGGCTCTGGAAGGAGACCTCAAGGTCAGTGTGTCTCCCAGCTATGAGGAAAGAAGGCTCAACAGCAAGTCAGGGTCTGGCTCATCCTTGACTCATCTGGTCTACCCCATGGACTGTATCCCGCCAGGCTCCTCTGTCCGTGGAGTTCTCCAGGCAAGAGGACTGGAGTGGGTTGCATTCTCTTCTCCAGGGGATCTTCCTGACCCAGCAATTGAACCCTCGGCTCCTGCATCTCCCACATCGCAGGCAGATTCTTTACTGTCTGAGCCACCAGGGAAGCCCCCACCCGCTCTACACACTCAGGCTATTCTTGGGCTGACTTCTGGGCTTTAATGTCCTTTTGAGGGAAGGGAGTGGGTGTGGCTGCTAGTCTAGAGGAAAGGAACCGGGTAGCCCTGAGTGCCATATTTTATGATACTTTCCCTGGGACCAGAAGCCCAGTGTTCTCTTAGTCCATAGTCCTCCTCTTGGCCTCATAGCTAGTTGTGATGGGAGGACCCTGGGATGTCTGATGACATTATCTGTTTCATTGGAGAGAGTTGGCCCCTGGGCATTCTTTTGTCCTTTAGTGAATCTTGCCCTAGATGAGTGCTTTTGAGTGGCAGCTCAGGGGACTTTCTGGGCACAGTGTCAGCTGCAGGTGGAGGGATGCTGACCGTAGCACTGCCGCACGATTTGTGAGTGAGGAGCAGGTCATGGACTGTGTTGCTTTCCTCTTTTGCTTTTGCTCTTTAGTGATGCATGTGATTGTGTCTTCTAACCCCTGGCAGCCCCCCTGTCACCAGAGCAACTTCCTGGAGGGAAAGACTTTGGGTGGAAGGGCGGTTTCACAGGCTCTGAAGGACTGTCGGTCATCTGACGCCTGCTGTCGGGTTCTGCAGGACAGCGCTGGCTTTGGGAGGCAGTCCTGTCTTGGAGAGATGCTGGGGAGCCCAGCCACCCCAGGGCCGGGTCTCAGTGCGCAGGGGCGGGGTCGCCACCGGCTCCTCCCCCTTGGTCTCGGGACCTGCAGGAGGCGAGCCCCCTCTGGGGCGGCTGCGGCGTGGTCCTCACTGGAGCTGCCCTTTGGTACTTGAAGAGAGGATACCCTTTGTATGTTCACTTTATTAACGGCGAATATACAGAGGGAGACTCTTATTTGCGTATCAAACTCTGACTGGGAAGGCGCTCGGACCCAGCTCCACCTTCTGGATGGAGACCCTGTTGTCAGCCCCTCGCAGGTATGTCCTTGCTTCCCAGGCCCAGATGTGGGCTCTGGCCATGATGTCAGCTGCAGGTCCTCTTCTGGGGGACTCCCCAGAGGCTGCGCCAGGCTGGTGGAGGACAGTGGTGGCCTTCTGTGCATGCTGTCTGTTGTCTGTGCTGAGTCTAATGGTGATTTGCTCTTTTAGAGACACGTGGACCTACCCTTTCTCACTACCGAGTCCCACCCTGGAGACTTCCTGGTACCATGTCTAACTCAGAAGAGAGACCTTGATGTCAGACCCTTGTGAAGGAGACGCATGAGTGATGATGGACCACAGGGCTCTGGCTTTATTTATGATGATTCCAAGCAGGATGGACCAACACCTGCGAGTCCATCCCAGAAGGCTTCCTAGAGGTGGCGCTCACTCAGGGGAAGAGGCTGAAGTTTCCTGGCCAAGACTCCTCTTCGATGTTCAGGACAGCACCCTCCTGCTCACGGTCCCCAAGATGAATCTGTAAGAACTCTTTCTGTTTGTGATTCGTGGTTCCAGTCCTGCCTGGAGAGAGTATCCTCCGCAGGAAGCACCCAGCTCTGGGGAGGAGCATGGGAGCCATCGCCCTGGGCCAGGTACGTGGATGCTGAAGGTCAGAGGGAAGTGCTTCTGTCTCCACGTGTGTTCTCCAGGCCTCTGACCTTCCTGCATCCCGTTCATCTCTAGGATGACGGCTAGAAGACGAGGGCTCTGGCTCTGTGTTTGTGGAGACATTTCTTGAGGTGTGTAACCATCCACTTGGTGTACAGCCTGACCACCGTGGGGGTCCCCAGGCCCTGAGGCCAGCATCGGGGAAGACGTATTGCCATGGCCCCGTCGGCGAGAGGTGGGTGCCTCCCCCTGGGGGATGAGCTAGGTTTCCTCCTCGCCCGTGGCCTTCCATTTGTACTTCCATAGGGCCTCCTTGGGGTTGAGGCTGCCGTGGGGAGCTGGTCGTGGTCTGCTGAATCCATTTCTCTGTGGTACGTGGAGTTAGACTCCTTTTCAATGTCGACTCTCCTAACACGGCTTCCTGGTGTGATGCCAACCTCTGGTAGGGCATGGGGAGTGTGGGGAGGAGGCCCCTGTGGGAGGTATGATGGTGACCATGGGGCCTTGACTTCATCCATGATGTAAATTCACCCAATCCCCTCACCCTGGGTGCATAGTCAGGACTTCCTGGAGGAGGTGTCCATGCTGGTTCCACCTCCAGCATCATTCTGCAGAAAGCAAGAAGCTAGCTGAGCTCTGGGCATGCTCTGGAAGGCCGTGGGGTTGATCTTTTCAGGAATAAGCCCTGATTTGGAGTGATTCCTGAAAATAACATTGATGTCAGTGAAGGGGCACTGGCTTCTGCCCATCCCCAAGCTGGGATGGAGAGCGGTCCAGCAGGCATACACCTGGCAGGCGGTGTCTGCCCCCTGGCCTGCCGATTCTGCATCCCCCACCCCTTCCCTAGGATGTTTCCTGGGAGACAAGGCCAGCTCTGTGAACAGTAGCGATGGACCTGCCCAATGCTACTACTGTTTGGTACTTAAAGCGAGGTTGCCCTTTGTATATTCGGTTTTTTGACGTAGAATATACAAGGGCAAGCTCTCTGTGAGTATCAAACCTTGGACCCAGTCCACATACAGCAAGGGATTCGGTACGTGTGTGCATGGCCGTGTGTCCAGTGGTGTGTGCAAATGGCTTCAGGGTCACCACTTGGCAGAGGTGACATCTCAGGCACACGGCTGACTTTAGAGAAGTTGATGGGCCCTGGGGAGTGGCACCCCTCCTGGTTCTGCGTGGGGTGGGAATGGGGGCGGTCAGGAGGCATGCACTCTGTGTGTACGACCCGGGTCCTGAGGTGGCCAGGTCGGTCCCAGTGTGGGTGGTGGCCGCATCGTCACTGCACGTGTATGCTGGGTGCCCGTGAACTGATGCACTAACCCTCAGCATCTAATTTGTCCCCAGGACTGTGCCTTGAAGACGCTCCACGTCCTCCCAAGGCAGTGGCTTTCTTTCCCGTGCTAACCTTTGGTACTTGGAGAGTGGTTATCCCTGTCCTGTTCGTTTTACTCATGTCGAATCGTACAGGGTCATCCACTTTTTCAGTATCAAGAGCGCAGACCGTAGAGCTCGATTTCCTGTGTTTGGATCCTGCCTCTGACACTTACTAACCGGGCAACCTTGGGCAAGGATATTTCATCGTGCGGTGCCTGCTGTGTCGTGTGGAAGGGGGGCCGGAGGGCTGTGGGGGGCTGGGTGAGTTAAGACTTGTACATGGCTTAGAGCAGAGTTATAGTCGAGACACTGTGTGCTAGGAAATGCTTGGTAATGGTGATGCGATTATCGAAATTTCTCTTTGGCATTTTGGAGCGGTGTTGAGATGTGGGCAGCAGATCACCTTCAGGTATGTGCGTGGATGCTCGAGCCCACTGTGTTCAGTGAGGGTGGCCGAGGCTTTGGAAGTGCAGCCACTAAGCCCTTCTCCTGATGCCATCCGGAAAAGCAGGGTACAGTGGGGCCCTCGGCTGTGACCGTGGGCCACCAAGAGCGTTGGCTCCAGGGAAGGCGGACAGTCCTTGGCTCTCTGCCCGAGCCGCCCTCTGCGGGATGCTAGGGCATGGTCACCTAGCAGAGCGAGCAGCAGTTCAGTTCCGCCTCCCCGGCACCTGGAGACACGTGGTCCGTGATGCGTGTGTGTGTGTGTGTGTGGTGTGTGCACGCACATGTGTGTGTGTGTGTGTGTGCTCAGCTTGGCTGAGTTGCAGTCCCTGTCCATTCTTGAACTGAAGACCTGGGGGTGCCAGTGTTTCTGTCCACGTCGCTATTTCATACTTGAGGAGAAATTATCCTTGGTGTGTTCACTTTATTTGGGATGAATCATACAAGGACAATTTCTTTTTGAGTATCAAATCCTGCCTCAGCGGACTTCCTGAACCCCATGACGAGTTCCATAGAGATGCGTGTGTCAACCCTTTGGGGTCTCCTGCCTGGCTGCGGGCTGAGAGCTTGCAGGGACTCGTGCTGGGGGACCACTGCTCGAACCTTCAGGAACTAGCGGCAGGGCCAAGCTTGGCCAGGGGCCACCGGGCTCCCTGGTACTGTCTCGACCTGCATTGGTCATGGGTATGTGTGATGAGTGACCCAGCATTCAAGGCTCATCAGATCCTGCTTCTTGAAGTCACTGCTTGGACACGAAGGCAACTTTAGGATCAAGTCATTGCTGTCAGCTCCCCTGTCCCCTGCCTGAGGACGTGAGCAACCCCCGAGTAGGCAGCCGACTCTGTGTGAAACTGACCCACTAACCCTCATTGTTTGGACTACCTGGGAAGAACCTTCTGGAAAGGACACTGACCTTGGAGACGAGGCCAAGTTCTTCTGGATGGCACAGTTCATTGATGCTTAAAGAATGGTTGTCCGTAGTATGGTCTCTGTATTTATGGTGATTAATATCGGACAGCCAATATTTTAGTATCCAAACGTCCAGATGTGCTTCATGGCTTTTCTTGAGGATGGTGCTAACTTCAGCAAGAGGACACGGGGGCCTAACTTACCACGGAGCATGTTTTTGCTGATGATCCCTGACAACTAATTCAGTGACCTGGGAATGCAAGCCTGCAGCACGATGCCCCTTGAACTAACACCAGTTTTGGGGTGGACATACTGTTCGGGTGCTCAGGGCTGTTTGGAAGATGCTGGTAATGATTCATCTGGCTTTCTCTTTTTGTTACTCAATCTCAGCCATGAGGAATTCCTGGACGAGAGACTGCTGTCAAGCATCTCTCTAGGCAGCTGGAAGATGGACTGGGTCATTTGGTTTTCCCACCCCCTGATCTTTGGCATAAATCTGATCATGAAGATGTCTTAGAGAAGATGCAAAATTAAGGAAATCACAGTCCATTTCCTGCCACCGCTACTAAGGAGCGATCTACTGAATGTCCATCTGATGGCTCTGTGCCTGTTATTGGACCCAATTCGTCTTAGAGACTCTCCCATGAGACATGTTATTGTTCAGTTGCTAAGTCGTGTCTGACTCTTTGTGACCCCACGGACTGCAGCACACCAGGTTCCTCTGTTGTCCACTATCTCCTGGTGTTTGCTCAATGCTGTCTAACCATCTCATCCTCTGTCACCCCCTTCTCCTTTTGCCTTCATTCTTTCCCAGTGTCAGGGGATTTTCCAATGAGTCAGCCCTTTGCATCAGGTGGCCAAAGTATTGGAGCTTCAGCATCAGTCCTTCCAATGAATATTCAGGGTTGATTCCTTTAGGATTGGCTGGTTTGATCTCTTTGCAGTCCAAGGGAACACAGACCCTGGGATAAGACAGTGTGGTCAATGGCACCTCTGGGGTGTGTGTGCGTGCACGTGTGTGTGTGTGTGTGTGTGTTTGTGAACTGTCAGCTAGAGGGGTGTTCCTCAAACTCTAATATGCTTCTCAGATTTTCATCACCTAGGGATCTTGTTAAAAGGCAGATTCTGATTCAGGGACCAAGATTCTGCATTTTTAGCAAGTTCCCAAGTGATGCTAATGCTTCTGGTCGGTGGACAACACTCGGAGCAGCTCGGGGCTGGAGAGGATGTGCTTTCTTTGTGATGTGTGTCCCCTGCGCCCCACCTTCCATATCGCGAGAACACTTCCCAGGCCAACACGCTGCTCTTCTGTTCGTGCGCAATGGTTATCAGCCCCCGGCTCTCTTATGCATACATGTCATGAGGTGACTCTCCCTTAGAGTCAAATTCCACCTCCCAGGGCTTCCTGGATACAAGACCCTCGCCGAGGAGAGGCCACCAGTGTCAAGGCTCATCAGGCACTGCACCATCAGCGGCATTGATGCCTGGGACTACGAAATTCTGGAATCACCCATTTCCAGTCAGTCCGAAGCAGCAATCCTGGGCCAAGGCCATCTTTTGGGGACCCCCTGTCTTGGGGATCCGTGATATGCTTCGTTTTATCAGAAAAGGTATTATCACGATGGCTTTGCATCACCTGTGACACACATTACTTGGGTGTCTTCTTGGCATCAAATCCCATCTCCCAGGAATCCCTGAAGGAGCTTGCATTGCCGCTGTTGTCTTCGTTGCCACTGCCGCTGTTTTTAGGATCGAACCTGCTTTGGGAGCGTCTCTGAGCACGGTTCCAGCTCTGGGGTGTTGAGGCCAAGTGCAAGCCCTGGGGCCCAGGTATGGGGGATATATGATTGATGCCCGCCTGTGGGCTTTCTTTACAGGATCTGAGTTCCCAGCTCCCTGAGCCTTGGATTCAGGTCTTCCTGAGAAGAACCTTCCGGAGCCAGAGACCGCCGACACTGGGGAAGAGGCCATGGTTTTCGTTTCAGAACTGTTCAGGGATATTTGAGGAGAGGTTATCCGTGTTATGTTCGCTTGGCTCATCATGAATAATACATGGTTAACCTCTCTTTGAATATCAAACTCTGCCTCGAGGGCCGCCCGCACAGGAGACGTGAGAGCGTGTGCCTGGTGTGAGCTGTGACCCCGGGGCCAGCCGCGATGTGGAAGGCATGCTTCCTGGAAGGGAGGCCGGCTTGGGGAGGGGCCCAGGCTTGCTTTGCAGTGGTTTTGCAGTGAACTTGGTGTGTTTCTCTGATTTGGACAAGGTCGCCCCCACTTTCAGTCCAGCCTGCCTGGGGATGAGGGGCTGAGACAGGGCCCCTGAGTCCGTGTTCCTGCAGGGCTGGTCAGTGGGGGCCTGATGGCTGAGCTTCGCCCACAGTGAGAGCTCTCGCCAGCCCTGACTGTCCAGACCCAGACTTGCCCTTTGCAGAGCAGCTTCCTGGAGGCTACACCGTCCCCTGTGGAGAGTGTGTGCTTTCTGCTCCCCTGGGACCTTCCAGGAGAGGTCACTCCCTTCACACGGTCGCATCTGTCTCCCCAGGTGTGCGAAAGGCAGGCCCACCTCTGCTCGCTGTGCTGACCTCCCAGGTCCACTTCCCATCCAGGCAGAGTTCCCCAAGGCGCTGCTGGCAGAGCCTGCAGGGTTCCCGTCCCCCCACTTGGCACACAAAGGGGCTGGTGGGGCCGCAGCCCCTTCCCTCGTGAGGAGGACTGCCCAGCCGACATCTCTCCACCTCTGCAGCTTGCACACAGTGCTCTCTCTGAGTCTGGATCCCCCCTGCTTATGGGGATAGGAGGCTGACCCGGACCCCTCGTTTAGTGGAGGATGGGGGCCCCCATGACCCGCTACCTCCAGAGTCTTGACCGTGTGGACCTCCGGGGGCTCCCGAGAAGCCCTGTGCTCCAGTCTCTGCGGCTTTCCTGGTCAGCCTGGCAGAGTCTTTTACGGCTTCAGTCCAGCACCCACTGGTGATCCCAGCTTCCCAGTAAGAGAGCTGTCCACCCCTCAGGTACGTCACTGCAGAACTGCCCCCCAGGCTGTGCCAGGAGGATGGACACGGCCCCCGTCCACGAACCCGAGAATGCCTTCCACCCTCAGTGACGTCTAGGAGTGACCCAAGCTTGGAAGACGGGATGCCGATGCTGTCATCAGCGTCAGTGCGGGCTCCACTGGGCGCTCATCTGTCGTCTGTGGTGGAAGTTCTGGTACCATGGAAGACTGCGTTGTGGGGTTCCACCTTCAGGCGGGGATATATGGTGTCCCCCTCACTGGGTCCACACGTGGCCTGTGAGGACCCCTGGGCCCTCAGAACAGAATCGTCCATAGAGGATTTTGGGGGCCAGGCCTTTTTGGAACTCAGGTCCACCCCATCTCGCTGGAAGAGAGAGTTTAGTCTGGGAGTGTGGTCTTTATGGTTGACCATTCCTTAAGCTCTGGTTATCCTTACTCTGTCCAGGATGAGTTCCTGGAGGCCACCTCTGATCCAGAGAAAGGTTATGCCTCTTGGTACCAATCCTCAGTCTAGGGAGAGCTAATGTGCCCCTGACCGTTGGCATCTTAGTCTGGGTACACGAGGAGGCACCTGCTCAGGTGCGGTCCACGGCAGGGTCCCTCTTCACTGCTTGCTCGGTCATAAGTGTGGAGCCCGGTCACACCCTGCCTAGACCTGATTCCACCTTCAGGAAGGAAGTACCTCCCATGACTCTTGAAAGAATGGCCCGTC